>NC_081311.1:90707272-91010303 GCF_026419965.1 Kogia breviceps
GGACATGGGTTCGTGCCCCGGTCTGGGAAGATCCCACATGCTGCGGAGCGGCTGGGCCCATGAGCCATGGCCGCTGAGCCTGCGCGTCCGGAGCCTGTGCTCCGCAACGGGAGAGGCCGCAACAGTAAGAGGCCCGCGTACTGCAAAAAAAAAAAAAAAAATGTTATTGCATGAAAAAAAGTGTCCAGATCGGCTCACACCACAAACAGCCCCATAGGTGCTTCTCTCCAAACAACGGTGGTCTTGGGGTGCCCCGTAGAAGAGCTCTAGGTCACCTTGAATTCCATATACTTAACATTTTTTACTGCTTCATCAGGGAGAATCTTCTTTAAAAAATCCTTTTTCATGTTCTTTTCCATGATGGTTTATCACAGGATATTGAATATAGTTCCCTGTGCTACACGGTAGGACCTTGTTGTTTACCCATTCCTTATATAATAGTTTGCATCTGCTAATCCCAAACTCCCAATCCATCCCTTCACCAGCTCCCTCCCCCTTGGCAACCACAAGTCTGTTCTGTATGTCTGTGAGTCTGTTTCTGTTTCATAAATTCATTCGTGTCATATTTTAGATTCCACATATAAGTGATATCCTATGATATTTGTCTTCCTCTGTCTGACTTACTTCACTTAGTATGATCATCTCTAAGTCTGTCCATGTTGCTGCAGATGGCATTATTTCATTCTTTCTTAGGGCTGAGTAATATTCCATTGTGTATATGCACCACATCTTCTTTATCCATTCATCTGTCGATGGACATTTAGGTTGTTTCCGTGTCTTGGCTATTGTGAATAGTGCTGCTGTGAACATAGGGGTGCCATGTGTCCTTTTGAATTATGGTGTTTTCTGGTTATATACCCAGTAGTGGGATTGCTGGGTCATATGGTAATTCTAGTGTTTTAAGGAACCTCCATACTGTTCTCCATAGTGGCTGTATCAATTTACATTCCCACCTACAGTGCAGGAGGGTTCCATCAGGGAGAATCTTAAGAGGAACTTGTGCCTGTGGTGGAGAATCACGTGACCACTGCTGCCTGAGCAGTGCAAAGGCCCGCAGCTTTACCCACTGCTGTCTGCGCAATGCAAACACCAGCAAAACTCAAGTGACGTTTCAGTGAGACCATGAAAATAATTTTGACCTCATGGACTCCCTTACGGGTCTCTTGGGAGTCCAGCTTGCCTGGACTGTGCTTTGAAACCCTGTGGGCGGGAGCATCTGATATGTTCCCTCAGTGTTTTCTTAGCACAGCTCCCAAGGCCCCATGGGCTGGGCTCCCGGCAGAAACTCCGTAAATGCCCTCTGGCTGAAGGCTTGGCATCTCTGTGAGGCAAGTTTAGGGAACAGAGTCTGGATAAAGGCGAAGTTAATGCCCAGAGCTGGGGGCTGCTCTCTGGAGACTAAATAGGTTTGGGGTAGCGCCCAGGCATAGGTATTTTCTAAATATTTAAATGATTTTAAAATGCTACCACAAGAAAACTAGCTGCAGGGCTGTGAAGCCAAGAGCAGAGAGGCAGCCCAACTGCAGGGGCAAAGCCACAGTCTTCTCTCTGCTTCCCTGGCTTCTCCTTAGAACACTCTGGACGGGGCACCTTGACCTTCAACCACAGGCCCGGGGCTGTGTTGCTATGTGGCTTCCAGGGCCCTCCTGAAGAATGTGCCCTCCTGAGGAATGTGCCCTCGGGGCCCAGGCGGGGCTGAGGGCACTGGCACCATTCGGTGCCATTGGAGTCACAGAGGAACAGCTCCTGACTCTGGAAGGGATGTGGCCACAGAGCTTTGGAGCTCCACCGGTCAAGGTTAGGAGGCCAGGGAGCTGTGAGTGCCCTGCTCTCCAGGCCTCCATCAGGGGTCTCCCTGCAATTCTCATCCTGAGAAAGATCTGCAACTCCCCAGAACCCTCTCTTTGGCCCTGCTTCACCCCAGGGGACCCTTAGTAAGTCACCACTGTTTCCCGGAGTGGCCGTGATTCTAATTCTGTGCCCACGTCCCACCCTGAGACAGGCTGACCAGCCCCAGCCTCCGTGCCCCTGGCCCCAAGCACTTTGTCCAGGAACAGGGGTCAAGGCCCAGAGCCCCATGGGCTCCATCATCATCCATGAGCCTCCCTCCTTGGGCCGTATCCGTGGCTTTGAGGAGGTGGCTGGTGCCGGTGAGGACAAGGCTCTTCTGGTTCTGGGAGATATTTTTGTTTTCTTTTTTGTAAATGTCCTCTGCCCTCCAGAGAACAACCCCTGGGCTACTCATCTGAAAAGCTTCCCCGGTGATTCTACTGCGTGGCCTGGAGAGAACTTGGTTCGTTTATTTACTCCTTAAAATTGACTATTCGGCAGGAAACCAGGGAAGATATTTTTGAGATCTAGGTGGAAAGCAGAGCTATGTAGCCCCACCTGAGGTTATGAAATAGGAAAAAAAAAGCAGTATGTTCCTGCGTAGCTTACATATATAGATTATTCAGCCAGAACTGTATTTGAAATTTGGTCAATACTTTCATTGATTATGTTTATCTTCCTGTAATCAATTTCAAAGAGGTATTTGAAATCTCGAAGACCACGTTTCTCAACAGCATTACAAGCTTGTAAGAAAAGTAGCATTACTTTATAATGACATGAAGGGTAGAGAAACCATTTTTGTGTTTTCACAGGCTTACGATCAAATTTTCCTGAAACTTGGAATCCTGGGTATCTTAGTCTGTTCAGGCTGCCATAGCAAAATACCATAGGCTGGGTGATTTAAACAACAGAAATTTATATCTCACATTTCTGGAGTGTGGAAGTTCAAGATCAAGTGCTGGCTGATTCAGCTCCTGGTGAGAGCTCTCTTCCTAGTTTGTAGATGGCCACCTTCTTGCCGCGTCCTCACCTGGCAGAGAGAGGGAGCAAGCTCTCTGGGTGTCTCTTATTATAAGGGCACTAATCCCATCATGAGGTCCCTCACCCCATGATCTCATCTAACCCTAATCACCTCCCAAAGGCCCCATCTCCAAATATCATTACATTGTGGGGTTAGGACGTCAACATATGAGTTTTGGGGGGACACAAATATTCAGTCCATAAAACTGGGCTAAAAACAACCCTTAAAAGTTAATTTACAGAAAACATAGTGAGAGAACTCTAGAGAAGTTTACCTAACTCTGGAGCATGTAGTTACATACATTACAGGGAATGTGAGGCCTAGAAACTTGGAGGCAGCCATCTCTAGGTTGTCTGGCCCCTGGAGGGGTGTACTGATACTGCAGAAAGTAAGTGTGAGAATCCAAGATCCAAGGAGCAAGTGTGTCCTCCCTCCTCTCAGGAACTGCTCTGTGCCGTGGCTCAAGAGTGCCCTGCTTGCTGGAGATTTTCCATCCACTCCCGTCATATCACCCAGGTAAGGACCAGAGAGAAGAAGGCCACGTGCTTATGATTTACTACAAGGCTGTTAGTGAGAAATCTGTCTCAGATCCAGAACACCTCATGCATGCATTTGGGATAAAATTAATAAAGATGAACATCAAAAGCCAAAAATGTTAAGTAAAAAAAAAAACCCAGGAGGTGCTTATAGACAGTGGAATATTACTCAGCCATAAAAAAGAATAAAATAGTGCCATTTGCTGCAACATGGATGGACATAGAGATTATCATACTAAGTGAAGTAAGTCAGACAGAGACAAATATCATTTGATATTGCTTATATGTGAAATCTAAAAAAATGATAAACATGAACTTATTTACAAAACAGAAATAGAGTCACAGATCTAGAAACAAACTTATGGTTAGCAGAGGCAAAGGGAGGGAGGGATAAATTTGGAGATTGGGATTGACATACATGCACACTACTAGATATAAAATAGATAACTAATAAGGACCTACTGTATAGCACAGGGAACTCTACTCAATGCGCTGTAATGACCTATATGGGAAAAGAATCTAAAAAAGAGTGGATATACGTATATGTATAACTGATTCAATTTGCTGTACAGCAGAAACTAACAGAGCATTGTAAATCAACTCTACTCCAATAAAAATATAAAAAAACAGGTGAAAAGTTATGTATGCTGAATGATTATAACTAGGCAAAATACCCTCTAGATAGAAGAAAAAATAAAAAAGAAATGGTTGAAATGATTAACATGATGGCAGCTGCAAGGTGACACATTTGGTGATTTTAATCTGTCTTTTCTCCTAAAGTTTTCTTAAAGAGTGTATATTAATTTGACAATTGAAAAAATTAAAAAGAAATCCTTTGCCTGAAGGTCACAATGAGTCCAATGGTGGAATGGCTGGAGCAGGACCTCAGTCCTTGTCTTCTTTGAAGAAAGAATTCAGCAAAGAGACCAAGATTGTGAAATAGAGATGACGTTTATTAGAAACAAAGTACGTGTGGAAGAGCACACAGGTGAACTTGGAGTGAGTTGCACGCAGTAGCGGCGGCTACTCATATGAGTATGAGGTTGCTCATATGGGGGACGTCGAAGTGTCAGCAGGAGACTGGTTGCAGCTGCTCATCTGGGGCCTATCTACCTCCTGCCTCCACAACAGAGAATCTCTCCATGTTAGTTATCTATTGCTGCATTACAGGTTATGCCAAAACACAGCAGCTTCAGACAACACCCTCATTATCTTTCAGTTTCTGTGGTCAGGAGTCCGGGCCTGGCTGAGCTGGGTCCCCTGGCAGCCCTGGGCCAGACGTGCCACCAAGGGCCCAGGGTTTGGGGAAGTAAATATTACAAATTGAACTTGTAAGTTATACTAAGCTCATGGAATATATCTGAGTGTCTTGTTTCTCTTTCTGTTTTTCTCTTTGGGGTTTCATTCATGATTTCTAAAGTTTTTCGTTGTGACCGTGCTCTCCCTGTGCCTGTGTGAATCCAGATCTCACAAGCCCTGGAGGTTTGCAGTGTGGACCTCGGTCTTCTTGGCAGCGTTTATGGTGTGTTTGGAGTTGGTTCCAGCAGTGGCTGGAGAAGGGGTTGCAGAATTTCTTGGCAGTCAGAGTCTTCCTTAGGGAGATGCACTATCAGGCATGACGGCATGGGATGGGGGGACCATGGCTTGTACTATTCAGTAAGATGAGAATGAAATAGAAAACACAAATGCTAGCCATGCAGGGACATGCGCCCTTGACCTGGGGTCTTGGTGACAGCTGGGCCCTCTGGCATCTGCTGTTCACCCCTCTCCCCTGGACCACGGTCTTCCGCCCTCCTCCCACAAGTGTAGCCTCTCGGGGAGTCGGGGGGTGGGTCCTCCAGGTTCCCAGAAAGACCTTTAGGGACTCGCGGCTCCTGGCCTCCCTGCCCAGTCATGGCTTGCCTGACCTGCCCCTGGACTGGACCCTGGTGGGCAGGGCTGAACAGGGCCACGAGGAGCTCACATTTCCAACGATCAGCTCCTTTCCTCTCGGGAGAATCCTATGACCAGCCCTCAAGCCCTCAGGGAGCTGCTGCATCCTGCACCCAGGAAAGCAGCCCCGTTCCAGGCCTCTCCCGGAGGACACCCCGCTCCTGCCAGGGTCCCAGCCCCTTAGCCGCACAAGGGGCTATCACGTGGACGGATGTGGTTATGTGCGCGAGGCTTTCTAGGGCAGGACTTCCAGACCTGAGCTGTGGAGGGGGGTTGTGAGGAGTAAGCACAAGCACAGACTGGTCATGCCAGCATGTGGGCTCCTGAGAAAAGCTTTTGGAACTAGAGGACACGTGTGTCATTGGAGGCCACCTTCTCCAAAGGCTCGAAAAGCTACTGCTTAAACTTCGGGTCACAAATCCTACAGCAGTGGGTTCTTGATTCCCAGTCACTAAGAAAACATACCAGACTGTTTATAATCAAAATGGGGAATGGCCAGAGGTCCGAGAGGGGGATGCAGTGCAGATGGCCATGGCTGCTGAAACACAGCAGGGGTGTGTTTGGAGAGCACTGCAGACTGCAGGGGTGCACCGGGAGGCTGCGAGCAGAGCTGGGAAGGAACTAAGGGTGGCCCGATCTCCACCCAGGCCCTCTCCCAGAGCCCATCTGGAGAGGGCACCGCCCCTGGCACCTCTGTCAGTGGACACCCACTGCCACCCTCCCTGGGTCCTCAGTTCCTCCACTGGGAAAGATGATCTCACCAGCGTGGTGACTCTGACAGAACCATGGAGTCAGCCAAGCCTGAGCAGAGACTGAGTCGTGTAACCTCCCTTGGCCAGCAGGGAGTGAGGAGGGAGAGGGCTTAGCTTTCTCCTGCCACATAGTGGGAGACAAGGCCTGGCTCCCACCAGGCAGATAGGGAGCGAGCTCCCTTGGCTGATAACACCAAATGTCAGATGTCTCCTCAGTGGCCAAGAAACTGTGCTATTTTAACCATGCATTTGAAATGCCTGGTAAAAGAACTCTGTATGTTTATGTATATATGTTGTTGATTATTCTATACATATCATATAGAATACATTTAATATACAGGTTACAATTATATACAACATAGTAGATAACATATATATATATATATATATATATATATATATATATACTGTTCAACAAAAGCATCAGAGCTGAACATAACAGATCATTCTTGCTCTTTTTCCAATCTTACAAAAACATGTATACAAGCACTGACTGGATTGTGGTAAGCCATTGGAGCTCACTCTTTATATTGTTCTTTTGAGCTGTTGCTATCTGAGTTCAGAAGAAAGAAGCTGTGGTAGAAATGCCTGTGGAAACAGTCATTCTCTAATCTACTTGGTTTTATTCATTTTGAAAGACATGTATCTTCTGGTGGCATAAGAAGCTTCTAATGTCGGTTTTCAAGATGGTGATTCCCACCAGGAAACCTCTTAGAGCCCATGGCAGAAAACACACAGTTTGGGAATGACCAAGGTTTATGTCAGAGCTTGGAATAAGTACTGAACCCAGTCTGGTGGGGTTATGATTGGGCTATTCTGCCCTACATTGGGACCGTCAGATAAATAAGAACATGGACCATTCATTTTGCCCCCCACACTTACAATCACTCTATTTTAAGATCTGTGCCAAGCACAGCTGACAAAAATGAAGGCTACTTGGTTCTGCACCCAGGGAGGTTACAGTCTGGTGGAAGAGACAACACATAATCAGAATGTTGTAATGACCTATACTTCTTAAGAGTATGACTACTGAGCCCGTGAGCCACAAGTATTGAGCCCACGTGCCACAACTACTGAAGCCCGAGCAGCTATAGCCCATGCTCCACAGCAAGAGAACTCACCCCAATGAGAAGCTTGCCCACTGCAATGAAGGGTAACCCCCGCCCGCCTCAACTAGAGAAAGCCTGCATGCAGCAACAAAGACCCAACGCAGCCAAAAAAAAAGTGTATGTTGGTGGCTGTGAAGTCCCAGAATAGACTCAGGGTATCTTTTGGGAGAGTTGATTCCATTCTACAGGAAATAATTTAAAATCAAATAATGTTATAATAACAACAGTTGGGAACAAAACCCACTTGGATATATTGTGGAGTAGAATGTAAAATATGAAGTGGATATTGGCGAAAATTGTGGAGTATGGACTTCTGAAATTTCTCTCTGTAAGAGCAATGAGAAAGTTGGCAAAAAAGGCCAGAATCAACTTTTTTAGAACTCTGGAAATTAACCACAGGCTTGCAGAAATCTGGGAAATACTTATTCAAGAAAAATGGCGGAATCTTGGTAAAAATGGCAGGCTTTGTGGCATTTTATTCAGTCCTAGTCCTATCCACTATGATAGTTTTGAAAAATAACAGCCCTATTTGCAGTGAACACCAGCAGTCTGGCAGCCCCCTAAGGGAGCAGAACAGGCCTGGAGCTCTTTCAAAACCCCATTACCAGAGAACTGTCATTGTTTGACCTGCTGGTGGTTCCCTGGAAGACCCCTTTTACAGGGTTGTCTGTATCTGAACAGACTCTGAACACACACAGTGTGAAAAGGTTTTTCCCAGGAAACATTTGTTGAAAACAATTACAGGCAATTGATAACAGTTGGGTTAAATAATAGACTATCAAAAAGCTTAAGAGAAAAAGCTAGGGAATGAGATGTCCATAGGGGTTTTGAAAAACTCTAAAATATTCCTGGGAATCTAGAAGGCCACCTTTATGTGTAGGGCTGTGAGCATGCTCAGAGCTGTATGCAGACTTAAGAAAGACCTGAGAAAGCTCAAAATTCTCACCTCTGGCTGGTCTTGAGGCTCTGTGAAAGCAGGAAGTGAAGGCTGTAGGAGTTTTAAACTGCCTGGCTGAGTGTGAAGGCACATCCAACACACACACACACACACACACACACAGCCCCTCAGCACAGACTGGCGGACTTACTGGTTCCAGGTCTTTAAGGAAATCTCTATCCAATCATTAAGTGATCACTAGGCTAACTGAGCAGAAACTTCAGAGACCACATATGACAAAGAATACCTACTATGTAGAATTAGTTCAAAAAAGGCATTAAACAAACAAAACAAAAACTCAACTACAACAAACAGCAAAAACAGCAAGCCCTGGGGAAAGGGAGAGCCTGTTTTTCAGAATTCCCATAGCATATTATTTGAAATGTTCAGTTTTCAACAAAAAATTATGAGACATGGGAATTCCCTGCTGATTCAGTGGTTAGGACTCAGTGCTTTCACTGCTGGGGCCCAAGTTCGATCCCTGGTCAGGAAGCTAACATCCTGCAATCGGCATGGTGTGGTCAAAAAAAAAAAGTTATGAGACATGAAAAGACACAGAGTACAACCCATTCACAGGAAAAAAGCAATCAATAAAAACTCTCCCTGAGGAAACCTAGATGTTGGACTTACTAGATAAAGACTTTAAATTAGCTATTTTAAATATGTTGAAAGAACTAAAGAAAACCATGTCATACTAAAAGAAAACATATATATAAGTGACATATAATTTATATGTCTTTATTGATGTTCTCTATTTGTTGTGACATCATTCTCATGCTTTCCTTTAGTATAATATGGATATATATACATATAAAATAAAAGTACAATAATTAATATGAAAACTTCGCCAGAAGGGCTCAACAGTATATTTGAGCAGACAGAAGAAACAAGTCAATGAATTTGAAGATAGAGCAATTGAGATTATTCAGTCTGAGAAGCAGATTAAGCAGAAAGAAAAAAGAATGAAGAAAAATTAACAGAGCCCCAGAGACCTGTGGACACTGTGAAATATACCAGCATATGCATAATGGGAGTCTCAGAAGGAGAGGAGAGAAAGAGGCAGAAAAAATATTTAAGATATACTGGATGAAAACTTCCAAAATTTGATGAAAAGTATCATTTCATATTCCATATATATATATATATATATATATATATATATATATATATATATAACTTCCAAGTGCTCATAAAACTTCAGGTAGGGTAAATTTAAAGAGATCCACACCTAGATACATCATAAGCAAATTCTCAAAAGACAAAGACAAAGAATCTTGAAAGCAGTAAGAGAGATGATTCATCATGTATAAGTGATCCTCAATAAATTTAAAAGCTGAGTCCCCATTAGAAACAATGAAGGAAGTAGTGGGATGATAAATTCAAAGTGGTGAAAAAAACCCCTCAAATAAGAATTCTATATCTAGCAAAACTCTTTCAGAAATGAAGAATAAATTAAGATATTTAATTTATTCATACAAGCAAACACTGAGAGAATTCATCACTAGGAGACCTGTCTTATAGGAAATATTAATGGAGGTCCTTCAGGCTAAAATAAAAGAAACACTGCACAGTAACTTGAAGCCAGTGAAGAATGAAAAGCACTGGTAAAGTAACTACATAGTTAAATATAAAAATAAATAAATAAATAAAAATGTATATTGTTATTAACTCTTTTTTTCCCATCTGAACTAAAAGACAACTGCATAAAGCAATAATTAGAAATCTGTGTTAATGGTTACAAAATGTATAAAGATGTAATTTGTATGAAAGTAGCATCATAAAGCAGAGGGGAAGGAATGGAGTTTTATTGGAAGAAAGTTTTGTATATGATTGAAACTAAATTTGTATTAATCTGAACTAGATTGATATAAATTAAGATGTTAATTGTAATCCCAGAGTAACCATTAAGAAACAATCTTTGAAAACTTGAGAATATATAGTAAAAGAAACACTAAGAGAATAAAAATGTTATACTAGGAAACTCACAAATATGTGGAAATAAACAACATACTTCTAAATACCCAATGGATCAAAGAAGAAATCACAAAGGAAATTAGAAAATACTTTGAGATAAGTGAAATGGAAGATACAACATATCAAACTTATAGGATACAGCTAAAGCAGAATTTAGGAGAAATTGATAGCTGTTAACACCTATGTGAAACAGAAAAATCTAAGATCAATAGCTTAACCTTCCACTTTAAGACACTAGAAAAAAGAATAAAGTAAACCTAAAGCAAGCAAAAGAAAGGGAAATAATAAATATTAAAATGAATATAAGTGAAATAGAGAACAGAAACACAGTAGAGAAAAATCAATAAAACCAAAAGTTAGTCCTTTAAAAAGATCATCAAGATGGACAGTTATATCAACTTTCACAAAGAGAGAGGAAACTCCAATAACTAAAATCATAAATGAAATAGGGGATATTACTACTGATTTTATAGAAACAAAAAGGATTATAAAGGAGTACTATAGATAATGTATGACAATAGATAACAGATAAAATTGATAAATTTTTAGAAAGACACAAACCATCAATATTGACTTCAAAAGAAATAGAAACTCTGAATAGACTTAAAATAAGAAAAGAGATTGAATTAGTCATCAAAAAACTACACACAAAGAAAAGCCCAGGCCTAGATGGCTTTATTGGTAAATTTCACAAAACATCTGAAGAAAAATTAATACCAATTCTTCACAAACCTTTCCCAAAAAATAGAAGAGGAAGGACCTCCTGAATCTTTCTATAAGGCCAATATTACTCTAATAGCAAAACAAGACAATGACATCATAAGAAAGAGCCAGACAATCTTTCTTTTTATGAATATGAATACAAAAATCCTTAACAAAATACTAGCAAACCAAATCAAACAACACATGAATAGATTTATATACTATAACCAAGTGAAATTTATCCCCAGAATGCAAGATTGGTTTAATATCCTGAAATAATTAATGTAATACACCATATCAATAGATTAAAACCAAAAGCCACATGGTTATCTCAGTAGAACAGACAATAAGAAAAACCATTTAACAAAATCCAGCACCCTTTCATGATAAGACACTCAACAAAGTAGGAATAGAAGGGAACTTCCTTGGGGCTTCCCTGGCAGTCCAGTGGTTAAGACTTTGCCTTCCAGGGCAGGGGGTGTGGGTTTGATACCTGGTTGGGGAGCTAAGATCCCATATTCCTTGGGGCCAAAAAACCAAAAACCATAAAACAGAAGCAATATTGTAACAAATTCAATAAACACTTTTAAAATGGTCCACATCAAAAAAAAAAAGTCTAAAAAAAAAAGGGAACTTCCTCAATCTAATAAAGAACATCCATAAAAACAAAACAAAACTAAAACAAAAACCCCAAACCTATAGTTAACTTCATGCTTAATAGTGAAAGAATGGATACATTTCCCCTAAGATCAGGAACAAGAAAAGGATGTCTGCTTTCACTATTTCTATTCAATATTGTACTGGAGGTTCTAGCCAGGGCAACTGGGCAAGAGGAAATAAATGGAACCCAGACTGGAAAGAAAGAAGTAAAACTTTCTCAGTTCACAGATGACATGGCCTTTTGGATAGAAAATCCTAGGAATCCACAAAAACTTATGAGAACTAATAAATAAGTTCGGCAATGTTGCAGGGTACAAGCTCAATACACAAAAATCAGTTGTATTTCTATACCTTAGGAATGAAAAATACAAAAATGAAATTAAGAAAACAATTCCACTTATAATATCATTAAGGGGAATAAAACACTCTAGAATAAATTTAACGAAAGATGTATATGATTTGCACATGGAAAATTACAAAATACCATTGAAAAATTAAAGAAAACTTAAATAAATGAAAAGGCATGCCTTGTTCATGGATCAGAAGACTTAGTATTGTTAAGATGGCAATACTCCCCCAATAGATCTACAAATTCAACACAATCCCTATTGGAATCTGAGCTGGCTTCTTTGTAGAAATTAATGGGCTGATCCTAAAGTTCATATGGAAGCCCACAGGACCCAGAATAACCAATATTTACAATAGCCATGACATGGAAGCAACCTAAGTGTCCATCAACAGATGAATGGATAAAGAAGATATGGCATATATATACAATGGAATATTACTCAGCCATAAAAAGAAATGAAATTGAGTTATTTGTAGTGAGGTGGATGGACCTAGAGTCTGTCATACAGAGTGAAGTAAGTCAGAAAGAGAAAAACAAACACCATATGCTAACACATATATATGGAATCTAAAAAAAAAAAAAAACATTGGTTCTGAAGAACCTAGGGGCAGGACAGGAATAAAGATGCAGAAGTAGAGAACAGACTTGAGGACACGGGGAAGGAGAAGCGTAAGCTCAAATGAAGTGAGAGAGTAGCATTGACGTATATATACTACCAAATGTAAAATAGATAGCTAGTGGGAAGCAGCTGCATAGCACAGGGAGATCAGCTTGTGCTTTGTGATCACCTAGAGGGGCGGGATAGGGAGGGTGGGAGGGAGACGCAAGAGGGAGGAGATATGGGGATATATGTATACGTATAGCTGATTTACTTTGTTATACGGAAGCAACTAACACAACAATGTAAAGCAATTATACTCCAATAAAGATGTTTTTTAAAAAAAGCAAAAGAGGTTACTGTGAAGAGCAGATAAATGAAGTATAAGAAAAAAAAAGAAAAAAAAACAGTGCCAGAGTACTCACACTTCCCAATTTCAAAACTTACTACAAAACTATGGTAATCAAGACAGTGTGGTACTGGCATAAGGATAGACATGTAGATAATGGAATAGATGAGAATTTGGAAATAAACTGTCACATTTACAGTCAATTGATTATCGACGAAGGTGTCAAACCAATTCAATGGACAAAAAAAATAGTCCTTTCCACCTACTTTGGTCTTATTATAAGGATAGTGGTTTCATTATTGGTATAGTTTGCATTTAGAGACACGGATTCTGGACCAGGTCATATGTGCATTCTGGACTCTGCCTCTGCCTGTGTTACTCTGTCTTCTTGATCTTTCTGGCATTTAATTTCCTCATATCCAAAATGGGGTAATAAGCTAATTTTAATTTCTTAAGAGTAAAATGTTTCAGGGATTCCAATGATGGAATCTTGTGCCACTGGATTAGTTTCCCCCCCCAAAAAAAAATCTTTGAGATTTTATTTGTGAAAAATCCAGTCAAATAAAATTTATTTGACTATTGAAGGACCAGGCTAGTTAGCAGCTATGCTCATGCCAGTCTGACTGCTACTACTTGTTATGTCAGCACCCGCCAGAATGCCAGTCAGTTCCACAGATGGCAGCTTCAGCAATATGATATTCTTTAGGAGAAAGACTTATATCATATACTTCTGCTCTCTTTTCTCCCAAACAAAAGGATGCTTCTGAGTGTGTGGTGAAGATCATCAATAATATGAATTCTAGAATAAGCACCATCAATTCACATGTTGGAATTTCTCATACTACGTTTGTAATACCCTTAACTTAAGTTTAATACCCATTTCCCAGAGGTGAAAAACATCTGGTATCACCATCATTTTATGTGAATGTCTCAAAAATTTATATATGTTTTAAAATGTAATATTTTGAAATACTATTTTGATGTATATTTTGCCTTCCTGTGAGTTTGACTGTGTTAGATACCTCATATACGTGGAATCTTGCAGTATGTGTCCTTCTGTGACTGTCTTGTTTCACTCAGCATAATGTCCTCCAGGTTCATCCATGTTACAAATGACAGGATTTCCTTGTTTCTTTTTTTTTTTTAGAAGATGTTGGGGGTAGGTGTTTATTAATTAATTTATTTATTTATGGCTGTGTTGGGTCCTCGTTTCTGTGCGAGGGCTTTCTCTACTTGTGGCAAGCGGGGGCCACTCTTCATCGCGGTGCACGGGCCTCTCACTGTCGCGGCCTCTCTTGTTGCGGAGCACAGGCTCCAGACGCGCATGCTCAGTAATTGTGGCTCATGGGCCTAGTTGCTCCGCGGCATGTGGTATCCTCCCAGACCAGGGCTCGAACCCGTGTCCCCTGCATTAGCAGGCAGATTCTTAACCACTGTGCCACCAGGGAAGCCCGGATTTCCTTTTTTTTAAGGCTGAATAATATTCCAGGATATTTATATACCATACTTTCTTTATCCATTAATCTGTGTGATCAGGAAATAGAAGGGTGGTTGCCTTGGCTGGGGGAGAGGGAAATAGGGAGTTATTGAAATGGTATAAAGTTTCATGCAAGAAGAGTAAGATCTAAAGATCTGCTGTACAACAGGGACCTTATAATTATCAGTACAGTACTAGGCACTTAGAAATTTAAGAGGGTAGATCTCATGTTAAGTGTTCTTACCACAAAAGAAAAGGAACACAAAGATGCTTTTGGAGGTGATGGATATGACTACTACCTTGATTGTGGTGATGGTTTCAAGTGTATATGCATATATCCAAACTCATCAAATTGTATACATTAAATATGTTCGGTTTTTGTATATCAATTATACCTAAATAAATCTGTTTAAAAGAAAAAAAATAGTCCTTTCAATAAATGGTGCTGGGACAACTGGATGTCCACGGGCAAAAAAAAAAAAAGTTTGATTCCCTACCTCAAGCTATATATAACATTTAACTCATACTGGATTAAAGATTAAAGTAAGAGTTAATGCTACACAAATTTTAGGAGACAATATGGGGTGACCTTTATAACTTTGGATTTGGTAATGGTTTCTTAAGTATGACATCAAAAGCACAAGAAACAAAATAAAAGTAAATAAATTGAACTTCATCACAATTAAACCCTTTTGTGCTTCCAAGGGCACTTTGAAGGTAAAGTCCAACCCACAGAATGAGAGAAAATATTTGCAAGTTGTATATCTAACAAGGGACTTGTATCTAGAATATATAAAGACTTACAGCTCAATAATAAAAAGACAAATAACCCAACTAAAAATGGGCAAAGACTTTGAAGAGATGTTTCTCCAAAGAGGATACTCAAATAGCCAAAAAGCACATGAAAAGATACTCCACGTTATTAGAGATCAGGGAAATGCAAATCGAAACCACAGTGAGATATTACTTCATACCTACCAGGATGGTTATAATAAGAAAGACAGATAATACCATGTGCTGGTGAGGATGTGGAGACGTAGGACTCCCTATACACCGCTGGTGGGAATGTAAGGTGGTGCAGCCTCTGTGAAAGAGCCTGGCAGTTCAGATGCTCCCCTCGGAACTAATTACTGGGCCTGAGAGGGGTCAGGGGAGAGGCAAATCCTTCAAAGAAGAAGGTGCCTTTCTTAGAGGAATGGGAGCAGCTCTGGGCAGAAAAACAAACAAATGATGTCCGTTCTGTGGACCTTACTGGCTTCTCTGATGCTGAAGCTGCTTGTGATAATAAATCCTGGGATAGATGACTGGATAACCATTTTACCTAGCGATTTCATTCCTAGGCGTATGTCCGAGAGAAATAAAAACATTTGTCCAGATAAGACTTGTACATGAATGTTCAGAACAGCATGACGCATAATAGCTGAAAAGTAGAAACAACCCAAACATCCATCAGTGGATGAATGGATAAAGAAAGTGTGGTATATTCATACAATGGAACAATATCAGCCATAAAAATGTACTGACTCATGCTATAACATGGATGAACCTTGAAAACATGCTTGGTGAAAGAAGTCAGTCACAAAAGGGAACCTATTGTATAATTCCATTTGTATGAAATGTCTAGAAGAGTCAAATCTATAGAGACAGAAAATAAATCAGGGCTGCAAGGGATGGGGCAGCTGGTGGGGGTAATAGCTTAAAAGGTGAGGGGTTGCTTTGGGGGGATGATGAAAATGTTCCAAAATTGATTGTGGTGATGGTTGCACAACTGTGTGACTATATAAAAACTATTGGGTAAATTGTATGGTGTTAAAAATGCATACGAATGCTTTAGGAGAAAACTTGAGACTCCAGGAAACTGTGCCCTTGTGTAATGCTCTGTCAAGATATATTTCAATCTATATTTTCAATATAGATTCAATCTATATTTTCAATATAGCTTCAATCTATATCTCCTAGACCTTTCAGCAGAGACCTCTGAGAATCTTTGTGGGTCCTGTAACCCATGCCAGAAGAGAGACGAGTCCAGAATCCCAGGCAAGGTTAGTGTGATGCTAGTGTTGATGGGCCCGTGGGGGCAGGGGTCCCTCCAAGCTGTCAGGATGCAGGATCCCTCGGGCTTTGCGAGGCTTGTCGGCTGGACACACTTTCCACGCAGGCACTCTCAAGAGAGGCCTCCCAGAACCCCATGGCTGTAATCCCCCTGCAATGTGAATCAAGTTCCCTCTGCTAAGCTCACAGGCCAAGTGGGCAGCACAGCTGAGGGCCAGCTCATCTTTCCCCCAGGACGTGTAGCCGCAGGGATCCTGAGCCCTTTCTGAACCATGGCAGGCTGCTAAGAATAGCGAGAGTACAGTATGTGAGCCTCTGAAGATCTGGCCATGGAGTCAGGAGTATTCACAGGCCTTCCTGGAACAAGAGATCTTCAGCCTGTAGAATTGCTTTGAGAACGCCCTGTGGTCTCTCCCGTCAAAACTCAGCCTTAACTTCCCCTCCTCCAGGAAGCATATCTTGATTTACCAAACCTCTCTGATTGAATTGCTCAAACGACTGAACTTGAATTTGACTGATGAATAGATCATGAATAGGTGAGGTCTGTCGGGTTTTGAGGGAGGACTCTGGCCCTAGCATCTCCTTTGGGGCCTATTTATCCTCTTTTTGGATAAATTGACATGTAACATGAATGTTAGTTATAACTCGTTTTTTGTTTTTTTTTTTTCTGGCCATGCCTCGAAGCTTTTGAGATCTTAGTTCCCTGACCAGGGATTGCAGCGGGGCCACGGCAGTGAAAAGTGCAGAGTCCAAATCACTGGACTGCCAGGGAATTCCCAGTTATAACTCTTTGATTGTAAGTGACAGAAACCCAGCCCAAACTTGGGTAGTAACTGGGGTGATGGAACCAGAAACTCAGTGCTACTGTGGGAGGGTCAATCCTTTAACGAAGGAGGTGCCTTTTTTAGAGGAGGCAGTACTGGGCAGAGAAACGAACGATGTCTATTACATGATGCTGACTGGATTCTTTGGTGCTGAAAGCTGCTGAGAGAGCCAACAGGGGAGGACATTTACTATTTTTGCCTGCTCAACTCCCTCTCTCCCATTCCACAAACCACTCCAGTTTCTTTTGGGAAACTACCCTACTCCTGCTCTCAGCCCATGTGCTGGGATGAGACCCCACCCTAACCAGGAATGGCACACATGACTCAGACTGGCCAGTCACATAGCCCATTCCCTGCAGCCACCCTGATGGTCCCTATGAGTGTCTTTAGGGCCAGGGCAGTGGGTCACTCAGTTCTGGGTCCCTGACAGCAGCGGTTCCCAGACCTGGAGGACCCTCGGAACACCTAGGGGGTCCCTCCCCAGATGTACTGAATCTGCAAATCTAGGGCTGGTCTCGGGCATCTATATTTTTAATAAGGTCCCTGCAGAATATGGATGATTAGGTTCAGGCATCATTGTCCCACTGTGTTTGTATACAGCAGGTGCTTTAGAGCTGCTGGTGTCATGGAAAGGGCCGGAGTCTGTTTTTCAGGGGTGCTCATACTAGCTGGCTTTGACTTGCTCCTGGAAATAGAGCAGCCAGGACCCTGTATGTGTTGAGGTGGACCTGACACTTTCAGCTGGAGATCCACGTCCTCCCTGTTTGGTGAGATGGCCTTTGCTGATGGGAACAAGGCCTCCTATTCCAAGAGCTGGCAGAGCTCCAGGGGTCTGGGACACCTGAGAAGACAGCCAGGTTGAAATGGGCTCCCCTGATCAGCTCCAATCAGGCCACTTCAGGATGACTCAGAATGTCAGGCCTTCTAAAATTAATCTATGGCCACATCTAAAATCAGCACCTTGCTTAGAGGCACTGGCCTCTCCTTGCCCCACAGAGGGTTTGGGACCGTGGGGGAGCTGGGCCTGGACGTGCTCCATCTTTCCGCCCCTCAGACATTTGTCTGACTTTAGACTTGCTAGCAGACAGTTTTCCTTCTGCTTTTTTCTTTTTATTTATTTATTTATTTATTTATTTTTAAATTCTCTCCCCTCTAACTGCAAGCAAAGGTTATTTTTATGACCAGGAGTTTCATTTCTCAAAAGGAGGATGACAGTTGGCAGATATTTTAGTACCATGTCCTTAGTTCTTACTAATGGAATTTAGGTGCAAATTTAATCCAAAATATTCAGAGTTCTTTTTTTTTTTAAGGTTTTTTTTTTCTTCCTGACTAAAAGGGTTGAATACAATCACTGTAAAAATTTCAGATAATACATAAAGTTCTAAAGAAGAAAGCAATAATTACTGGAAATTCCTCATCCAGAAAGAAACACTTATTGGATTGTTGGTGCATTTGCTTCTAATTTTTTTTAAACAAATCCCTAAAGCCCACAGATTAAAACAAATTAAAATGCATAATTTGCCTATATGGAAATAAATGTTAAGTTCAAGAAAGTCTTTGGATTCTTTGTGCAATACGGGCTCCTAGAGGGAAGAAATCAGATATTTGGAGTCTCTACATCAATGTTACTTTTAAATTGTCTGTCACTCTCATAATCTGTTGATTAAATCATAAATCAAAAAATTCTGGAAGGCAATTTGGATTTATGTATAAAAAGCTAAAGCCACCTACCTTTTGACCCAGCAAATGCAATTATAGAAATTTATTTTAGAGCAGAGCTCCCAAACTTTCTCACTTCTTGGTGCTTTCAGTGTCTCAGAAATTTTTTCACAGCTCCTCCTAGGCCAGAAGAAGCACCTAATAGTTGATTAAATAGTTAGGTCCAAATAACTTAAGTGTTTTTGTGCTAAAAATTTGGTAGTCCTTTGAAAAAGTAATACACATAATTTGAAAAATTTTTTTAAATGTCAGACTTAATAACATTAGACAGCAACACTCGTAACTAGAAGAAGGCAAAGGAACAATGCCTTCAAAATTCTGGGGGAAAATGATTTATAACCCGGAATATTGTGCCTTGTCTGGTTCATCCCTGTTTCTCCAGCACCCAGTCAGGGTTTGGCTCAGATTAGTTGCTTGATGAGTCTGAACTGAATAAATGAATGAATGAGCAAATGGATGAATGAAGGAATTTATAGGACCTGCCAGTTTCCAAGTTTTCTTCGAAGTCCTGAGAGACAAGGGTATCTATCTCTAAAGCCCGAGCCTTGGAAAGGTGAGTCTGGGGACTTCCTTGGCGGTCCAGCGGTTAAGACTCTGCCCTTCCAATGCAGGGGTGTGGGTTCGATCCCTGGTGGGGGAACTAAGATCTCACGTGCTACCATGCGCCAGGGCCAAAAAATAAATAGAAAAGGGTGGGTCTGCATCTGGAGGCCAGGCGGAGGGGGTGCGGAGGGAGAGGATATGCAGACACCCCAGGATGTGCCCTATGACACTAGGGGATGGGGCCTAGGGTGCTGAGGGCGCAGATATAGGAAACAAGCGGCCCTTTGCTTTCAAAGCCTGGTTTGGAAGAGTACAATTCCATAGACATGGGGGACCAAAAGACCCGGTTTCAGAGTCTCCCTCCCTGGCTCAGTGACACCATCTGCAAAATAATAATAATAAAAAACAACAGGGCTTCACTGGTGGCGCAGTGGTTGAGAGTCCGCCTGCCGATGCAGGGGACGCGGGTTCGTGCCCCGGTCCGGGAAGATCCCACATGCCGTGGAGCGGCTGGGCCCGTGAGCCATGGCCGCTGAGCCTGCGCGTCCGGAGCCTGTGCTCCGCAACGGGAGAGGCCACAACAGTGAGAGGCCCGCGAATCACACACACAAAAAAACAACAACAACAACAACAAAAAACAACAACAACAATACCTATTTTCACAGTGGGCATTAAATGAGTTTAGCATCATCCTGGCATGCGATTAGCACTCCACAGATATTGGCTATTAATATAAATGGCTGCTCTCTTAGAACCACTTTCTCGAGCCTAACATGGAATTAACATCTGTCTAGCTCACGGTGAGGATTAGACACAGCCGGTGCGCGGGCACGTTCCGGGCTCCCCGTGGGCTCCAGAGCAGAGTTGAGCGAGTACTTGCACATCAGCCCTCAGCCGGAAGACTTGGAGTGTTCCCCTTCGGCTCCTCCTCTTCCCATCCCCGTCTCCCTTTTTACTTTCTCTCCCACCCCTCCTACTTTCCACACCAAAGAGGAACAGGAAGTGAAAGCAATAAAAATAGAAAAAGAAAAGGACCTTTTCCTGTAAGTTAGGGATGTCTCCTGCTGGGCTGGGGTCCCTCAGTCCTGATCTTGGATTTGGGCTCTTTGAGGGCAGCCATCAGGCCTTCCTGTGAGTTCCGTGTAGAATTCCCCGGATAGCAAGGCTTAAATTAGCTCTTGTAAGATCTCGGTCCTGCCCAGTCTTATTCATTCTAGCGCGATGGAGTCTGACTGTCCCTCTCCCTCCCACCCCCCAGACTGCTCTCTCCTGGAGATCCTACCGGTCCAGGTGTTCCTAAGCGATGGGAGGGCTTTTGGAGGACCTACGGGATGGTGGCAGGGGAAAGCTAGTGACCGAGCATCCCACATAGCATGGAGCTGGTTATATTTTGTAACATCTCCTGGACGCTAGGCTCAGACAAGCTAGTTCCTTTAGGGCATGCTTCAAGTGGGCCAAGGGTTCCGTTTATACTAGGCAGGACTCCTAGGAGATAAAGTGGCAAATCATAATTGTCACTGTCACACAGCAACGGTTAATATAGCATCTACAATGAACCAAGAACCATACCAGGCCTTCTATGTACCTTATCTTACTTAATAACAAGAAGTGCCATGTGTAATATGTATCTTTTATCTCATTTTGCAGATGAGGAAACTGAGACTCGAAGAGGTTAATGTTGGGACTTCCCTGGTGGCGCAGTGGTTAGGAGTCTGTCTGCCAATGCAGGGGACACAGGTTCAATCCCTGGTCCGGGAAGATCCCACATATGCCGCGGAGCAACTATGCCGGTGTGCCACAACTGCTGAGCCTGCGCTCTAGAGCCTGTGAGACACAACTACTGAGCTCATGTGCCACAACTACTGAAGCCCGCGCACCTAGAGCCCGTGCTCCGTAACAAGAGAAGCCACAGCAATGAGAAGCCTGCGCACCACAACAAAGAGTAGCCCCCCGCTCACCACAACTAGAGAAAACCTGCACACAGCAATGAAGACCCAATGCAGCCAAATAAGTAAATAAATAAATAAAATTCAAAAAATAAAATAAAATATTTTTTAAAAGAGGTTAATATTTGTCCAAGGTGGCAAAACAAATATTGACCACAGTCTGTCTGATCTGAAGATTAGTATTGTGAGATATGAGAATGTTAATTGAACGGTGGTATATGATTGTGAAAAATTGGAAATCATCCTTGATTTCCAGCAATAGAGTAACAATTAAATAACATGTAATACATCTGTACAATGATTAAGATTGATGTTGCAGTATTCATTAACATGGGAATATTTGCACAGTATATTCTTATTTACTTATTTATTTATTTTAAAATTTATTTATTTATTTACGGCTGCATTGGGTCTTTGTTGCTGTGTGCGGGCTTTCTCTGGTTGCAGTGAATGGGGGCTACTCCTCGTTGCGGTGTGCAGGCTTGTCACTGTGGTGGCTTCTCTTGTTGTGTGGCACAGGCTCTAGGTGCATGGGCTTCAGTAGTTGTGGCTCGCAGTCTCAGTAGTTGTGGCATGCGAGCTTTAGAGTGCAGGCTCAGTAGTTGTGGTGCATGGGCTTAGTTGCTCCGTGGCATGTGGGATCTTCCTGGACCAGGGTTCGAACTAGTGTCCCCTGCCTTGGCAGGGGGATTCTAAACCACTGCGCCACCAGGGAAGTCCTACACAGTATATTCTTAAGGAGAAATAGTCCATATAATGTGATTTCACTTTTGTAAGCTAAAACAGATGTTGTAGGACCTTACAAATATTAAGAAGAAAATTATGTATGCATAGAAATATGTCTAGAAGGATACAGGCCAATGTGTTAATCTTGGACCTTTGCAATGTGAGGTTATGGGTGATTTCTACTTCCTTTTTCATTGTTGACTTGAATTTTCTAATTTTCCAAAACACCCACATATTATTTATTTATTTATTTTGATGTTCCCTTTTTAAAAAAAATTTTTATTGGAGTATAGTTGCTTTACAATGTTGTGTTAGTTTCTACTGTACAGCAAAGTGAATCAGCTATACGTATGCATATATCCCCTCTTTTTATGGTTTTCCTTCCCATTTAGGTCACCACAGAGCACTGAGTAGAGTTCCCTGTGCTATACAGTAGGTTCTCATTAGTTATCTATTTTATACATAGTATCAATAGTGTATATATGTTAATCCTAATCTCCCATTTCATCCCCCTCCCCCGTATTACTTATTTTAAAAAGATAGAAGAAAAAGGGATACTGGTTTGGGAATAAGGAAATACAGTGCTCTGATGCCAGCTCTGCCTCCGATTTGCAATCTTGGGCAAGTCCTTTTTGTTCTGGGTTTTGGCATCTTCAGCTGTAACATGAGCAATTTGCGTAGTAGACAGGAAGGTCTGTGAGGCCTGGGACCATGTCTATTTTGTTTTAGAAGTGTCTGTACTTAGTAAATAGTGAATTAATGAGTAAATGAATGAGTGATACAAGAGTCAAGAATTAAGAGTTGTGGTGGGTGGGAGAGTTTCAGAGACATGACATGTAGAGTGGTCCTCAAATGTGGTCCAGAGGCAGAAGACCTGGAGGTTGTGAACTTTTTATGGATACTGTGAATAATCATGAGACTGGTCTCTGTTATGTTCAGTTCACCAGCACTGGAAGCTAGTTCAGAGTGCTGGGTTTAGTGTTGAACAGACTTGGATTCCAGTCCCAGTGTTGCTATTTGCCAGCTGTGAAGTCTTGAGCAAATTATATATATATTTTCTAAGCTTGTTTTCTCACCTGTAAAATGAGAATAATAATTAACACTGAGCTCATAGGGTTCCTCTGAGCATTTGAACAATCTGTTTAGAAATTAGTTCAAAATGGTAGACTGGGAACTTCCGCAGCAGTCTAGGGGTTAAGACTCCGTGCTTCCACTGCAGGGGGCAAGGGTTCTATCTCTGGTTAGGGAACTAAGATCCCACATGCCGTGTGGCACGGCCAAACAAACAAACAAAATGGTAGACTGAATTCCAGCTACTTTTTCCTATCCCAAATCCTTAGAAACATCAGAAAAGATAAATACATATAATCCATAAGTGATCTGGCAAAGTAGTAACCTCAGTGGATTTGACATTGCAAGGAATTCCTGAAAGAAGAAAGACAGTGGAATTGAAAGAAAGAAACCATTGCCTAAAATGTGTGTAGGAGAGACCTGCCAAAGAAGGTGGGAGTGGCTTTGAAGGTGCTTCAAGCTTGAAGACAGTGGATGGGGTTGGTGGTGACTGACAGGGTAATGGCTTCAGATGTTACAGTAGGAACAACCAAGACAACCAGCAGCCTACTCCTCCCAGCCCCCCTTCCCTGGTTAGCCAAATAGCAGTAGCCTCCATCATGCAACTGTGGGCACTCAGGCTAGAGACAAGGCAACACCCAGGAAGAATGGGCGTTGGGTAACGGCACACTTTTCCATCAGCGTTTTTCTTACACACTGTCACGCCTCCCACACAATGACGGGAGACATTAGCCATAGATGGAGTAAAAAGAATCTCAAATCCAAGATGAGCACACAGCCAAGAGTCATTAAACACTGAGGAAAAACACTGCTGTGAAAGAGGCACAGAGCACAATAAAGAGGAACTGACACCCAAAGAAACAGAGCTAACAGAGCAGATAGATTAAACATTTACAATAAACACAAACATCCTCAGAAAGTTATTAGAAGAAACAGTCTGAGATCTCAGAAATGAAAAATGACTCAAAAGCATACTCAAAAAATGGGCTATGAACAGGTTGGATACCTATGGATAATAGCATATAAAAGAGCTGGAGGGCTTCCCTGGTGGCGCAGTGGTTGAGAGCCTGCCTGCCGATGCAGGGGACGCGGGTTCGCGCCCCGGTCCGGGAAGATCCCACATGCCCCGGAGTGGCAAAAAAGAAAAAAAAAAAAGAGCTGGAAAATCAAGTTGAGAACTTCTAGAATGCAGTGGAGAGAGAGAGAAGGAGAGGGAGAGAAATACAAGTTAGGATATATGAAGGCTAGATTTAGAAATTCAATATCCATTAAATGGAAGTTCCAGAAAGAGGGAATAAAGAGAGTGGAAATGAAGAATACTAGAATAAATACAGGAGGAAATTTCTCAAATTGATGAAAGACTAAAGTTCTCATAGTGAAAGGGGCCATCACATGACAAGCAGAATAGAAAATAAGATGATGAATAGACATGTAGGATGAAATTTAGAACATGAAGGATAGAAAAAAGCAAAGCAGATTAATATCAGATTCAACTGCAACACTGCATGCTGGAATATCTTCAGAAGTCCATGGGAGAATTATTTGAACCAGCCAAGCTATCATTCAAGGGTGAGGGCAAAATATATAGACAATTTCAAGCATCCAAGGATGATAAAATAAATCATCTTCAGTCTTACTTGTGAGAGGATGCATTCCAACACAATGAAAATAATTCCAAGAGAAAGCTACAGGATTTAAGAAGCATACATAAAAATTAACTCAAGCCTGTTCTCTATGTCTGTGAGTCTGTTTCTGTTTCATAGATAGGTTCATTTGTGCCATATTTTAGATTCCACATATAAGTGATATTGTATGGCATTTGTCTTTCTCTGTCTGGTTTACTTCACTTAGTATGATAATCTCTAGGTCCATCCTTGTTGCTGCAAATGCATTATTTCATTCTTTTTTATGACTGAATAGTATTCCATTGTATATATGTACCACATCTTCTTTATACATTTATCCATCTGTGGACACTTAGTTTGCTTCCATGTCCTGGCTATTGTAAACAGTGCTGCTATGAACATAGAGGTGCATGTATCTTTTTGAATTATAGTTTAAGACAAAACTGTTCTTGTTGGCAGGTAGTACAACCTACTACCTAGGTAACCCAAGAGAGTTATTTGGCAAATGATTAAAATGAATGAGAGAATTCAGCATGCTGGTCAGGTTATAATAGCTTCAAGCTAGCATAGGCCTTTCCTATGGCCCAGCAATAATTAAGTTGAAAGTGCCACCACCAACACCACCACAAACCATCATTAGTGATCTTATTTTCTTCACCATGATGCCCTTTTAAAAGTAAACCCCACAGAAAAGCTATCTTTAATCCCTAACCTCTCTGGTTGAATGTCTTTTCTCCAGAGTGGAGGGAGCAGATGGGAAGAAGGGTGCAGCCAGCAAAAGGGCAACCTTGGTGCTGCCTGGAATCTCCCTCTTTATGGAAGAACTGCTATTTCAGGCAGGACCAGAGTTGGCAGCACAAAAGAGCACTTGGCCAGCAGTGAGAGGACTGGGAGGCCAGAGAGAGAAAGTGATGAGGTTAAATAATGACCAGCAGAGGTGCAGCCACAGGCCAGGTCTCACGGGACCAGCTCTGTGTGTCGGGAAGTGCCTCTCCTTCTGGGCCTCTGCCTTCCAGGGCTCAAGGTCTCCAGAAGCCATGGCCCAGCATAGGGCAAAGTCTGAGGAACCGAAGGGTTAATGTCTAAGCCAGTGGTTCTTGTCCTTTGGTCCCCACAGAACCACTGGGAGTAGAGGAACACCAAATGCAGATGCCAGGGCACCCCACTCTCCAGAGTCTACCTCAAGGAGCTCCTGAGGGGGTCCAGTGTACAGCAAAGCAGGGAAACCCTGCCCCAGAGTCATGCACAAGTGGAGTCCGGGCTTCTCTAGCTGCACTGACCCTTAGGCAAGGGCTGGCAGCTGCCCTGACCACAGCAGGGTCTGGCTGCCTGAGCTGCAGACTAGGAAGCTTGTGACATCGTCTCCCCACTCCTGGCACCCCATCATCTGCTGCCTGTGCCCACCTCCTGACTTAATTGCTTTTTCATCATCTCATCATTTCCACCATTTACTTCAGGTTTTTATTTAATTTTTTATTTCAGGTTTTAAATTTTATTTCTTAAATCGAAGTATCCACCCTCAATGACAGGAACAAAGAATTAAAAAATAATCTGAATGCCCAGGCCAGTGGCCCAGGGCAATTAAGTCAAAATCTCTGTGGTAGGGCTGGGGCCTCAGGGTTTCCTGAAGCTCCCCCATGTGATCCCATGTGCAGCCCAGACAGCCGTTCCCTAAGGGTGACCCATGGGCCTCGCCAGTGATTGGTTCAGGGATGGGCGTGTGACCCAGTTCTGCCCAACGAGACGTGAGAAGTCTTGGGGGGTGAGGCGTTTGAAATTCTGACAGTTCTGGAGGATTCTTCAGTCATAACAAGGAATGAAGTACTGATCCGTGCTACAACATGGATGCTCCCCAAAAGCATTAGGCAAAGTTTAAAAAGCCAGCCCAAAAGACAACATATGGTATTATTCCACTCACATGAAATGTCCACACGTGGCAAATCTAATAGGAACAGAAAGCAGATGAGTGGTTACCTAAGGCTGGGGAGAGGAGGAGGATGGGAGAGTGACTGCTTCATAGTTACGGGCTCTCCTTCTGGGCTGCTGACATTGATCTGGAGCTGGGGAGTCCTGATGGTTGCACGTCACTGTGAGGGTATGAAATGCCACTCGGGGTAACTTTTGTTGTGTGTCTTTCCCGCCCCGACACACACACAAAGTACAGCTGTTCTCTGAGAGAGTCCCTGGGAGAGATGGTACCTCTCTGTGTCAGGGGAAGACGAGGTGAATCCCCAGATCCTGTGAGCAGCCTGAGGAAAGAGCCAACACGGAGGAAGGCAGAGTAGAAAATGGGGCAAAGCTGGTCACAGGTGGCCTGGCTGAGCCGCTGAATCCGCGTGTGCCCCGGGGTCCATCCCGCTTCCAGGAGCTCTGTTATGGTTGACGGTAAATGCCCTCTGGTTTAAGATTGTTTGGATCAGGATTTAAGATCACATGTTTTACTTTATTTATTTATTTTTATTGCCTGTGCCACGTGGCTTCTGGGATCTTAGTTCCCCGACCCAGTCCTTTGGCAGTGAAAGCGCTGTGTCCTAACCACTGGACCGCCACGGAAATCCCTAAGATCAAATGTTTCAGATTTTCCTCCTCATTTGTTGGTGCTGCTGTCTCACTGGGCTGAGTAGGCTGCTGGTGACCCAGCGTGAGCAGTGACCTATCGCCCCGCCCAAGACTTGAGTCAGACTTACGAAGAGCCTGGAATGGGCGCAGGGGGGCCCATCTGTAAGTGTGGCTGCACCCACATGCAGCCTGTGGGGCTGAGTGGTGGCCTCTGGGAGAGGGGCCCCTGAGAATGATCCACAGGCACCTGTGAGTGCCTTGGTGCCAGGCCTCACACCCCAGACACTGCCCACAGGCGGGCAGCACAGGGGGACCCAGCTGGAGAAGGCGTGTATCACCAGAGGGGTGCTTAGAAAAGGGGGATCAGCCCGTGAGACTTGGGCTGTGGCCTCGCAGTGGGGGGCCTTGGCCCACAAGCCTGCCTTCCTGGTCCTCATGGCTGGACCACACTTAAGAGGGGCATCCAGTTGATACAGTCAAGGATGAGGGCCATTGACTTTGGCCCTAGGCTCTGACACACAGTGAGGCTGCCACAGGGACGGCTGAAGGAGGGGTAGATCATTCTGTGGTGCTGGGGACTGTTGGTGACTGGGTTTCAGGAGTGAGGGCATGAGAAACCAGGCTGACTTGTCAGGACAGACAACCCGGACTGGGGTAGGTGGCGGACAAGAGGCTGGGCTGTTGCCCATAGATGCTTCCTGGGCAGGCAGCTAAGAGGCACTGAGCTCTTCCCTTCTCTCCGTCTATCCCTCCCTCCCTCCATCTATCCGTGTAGCTTGGCGTAGCTGTCCACAGGACATGTGGGCGCCACAGCTCAGTGGGGCAGATCAGGAGGAGGACGAGCGGGCTTTGATAAGGACTGAGAGAAAACAGGGAGCAGGTTGTGATACCAAGGGGTCAGCTCGGCCAATTACTGCCAAGAGGAGATATGGGCCCAGGGGGGCTTGATTTTTCTAGAGGATCCAGAAATGTGAGTCTTTATGTACACTCTCCTGATTGTTAAGAGTTGACAACTAGTCACGTGTAAAACACTGGACAGGCCCCAGATGTGTGAATCAGGCAAAACATGTACAGGCTGGAATCGGCGCAGGGGCCCGCCAGCGCGCAGCCTCTGACATGGGATCCAAAACGCAGGCTTTGGAGTCAGAAGTAGAGCCAGCTAGGCCACTGGCCAACTGAAAGACCTGAGACAAAGCACTCGGCCGCTCTGAACCGCAGTCTCCTCCTCTGTAAACTGGGGTGAGATCTACCCACTTGGCAGGTATGGTATGACAGGTAACGCAAGACAAGCGCCACACACAGCGCCTTCTTGGAGCGACCCCGTCCCCCCCCCCCCCCACGAGGCTGTTGTCGCTGTTTCCGTCACACTGGTGAACGTGGCCCTGGGTCAGGCCCAGGGGCAGCGAGGACCCTCCCAGGCAGCCCCCGCAGGCTTGCTAGTGCCAGCTCCTTGCATGTGGCCCCCGCAGGCCCCAGGGCCACGAGGAGGATGAGGGGCTCCCAGCCAGACTTCCCCTTCCCCTCTCCTTCCTCCTTCCCCTCCCCCTCCTTTCCTAGTCCTCTTCCCTTACTTCTGCTGAAAGCGAAAAGGGGAAAAGGGAATCTTTAAAAAGCAGAACAAAGGTTTGGGTTACATTTTTTTTTCTTTTTGGCCGCGCTGTGCCGCACGTGGGATCTTAGTTCCCCGACCCACGGTGTTGCGGGCGGGGGGAGGACCCGCGCCCTCTGCAGTGGAAGCGCAGAGTCTTAACCACTGGACCGCCGGGGAAGCCCTTGGTCGTATTTTTTGTTTGTTTGCTTTTTAAGCCTGTTTGAAGTCTCTGTTTTCCGAAAAGTCAGCATAGGTCACAGGGTAAGTGCAGGGAGTATAAGTTGTCTTTCGTGGGGACCAGAGCCCGGGGCACTGGGTCCTGGAGACCCCTACTCTCAGAAGCGTTCCTCCTCCAAGCCTCTGCTCAGTGAGTGTTCTGGGGGCTGCGGGGCTGAGGGGAGGAGGCAGGAGGGCGGCTGGGGTGAGCGCAGGGGCAGGGGGGGCCCCTTGATTCCCGGCTGTACGTGTCACAGACTCTCCTGATTGATTGAGTTGCCCTCAGTTCATTTCTGTTATTTGACTCCTAGATGGAGTTGTCTGGGTTTCAGGCAGCAGTGCCTGGTCCACATTCACTGTGGGTCCACATTCACTGTGGGTCCCCAGTGGCTCTGCTCTGGGTCTGTGTGCCCCAGGTCTCTTCTTGCCTCCTATGGTGTCACTACAGCTTCTGCCTCTCCTGTGACTGCTGTCTGTCCAGCTGCCCCTCGCTGGGGCCAGTGGGCAAGGGTAGGGGCCTGGGTCCTCGGTGCTGCTCCGGTTCCTGCCCCTGTGCTCTCCCCCTCCCCTGCCCTCCCCTGGCCTCCCCTCCCCTCCCCCTCCTCTTCATTCCCCTCCCCCTCCCCTCCTTTCCTCTCAATCTTTTTCTCAGTGTCTCAGTACCTTAGTCTCTCTCTCTGCTTCCACATGTGTTATCTCACTGCTGGAGGGTTTCCACCTTACAACTTCTCACTTCCGCATCCCTTGCTGACCAGCTGATCTTCCCTGGGTTTCTCAATTCAAAGAAAAAAGAACCCTGGGGGAGGGGTCTCAGAACACTTCTGGTCGCTTGGGTTCACCGTCACTGCCCATCAGGTCTTTGGTTGCTGGCCTGCCCATGGATTGATTGGCTTGTATGGGCCAGGTGTCAGTTCCAAGTACTGTGTGACCCTGAGCAAATTCCTGCAACCTCTCTGAGGCTCCGTTTATCCCACCTGCCAAATGGGGACATTCATATTTATCTTACAGAACAAAAATATAATCCTGGGGCTGTGAATTCCTTGAGGTCAGGAACAATGTCTTATTCACCTCTAGATCATCAGATTCAGATTCATGATAAGCGCTCAGTAAATATCTGTTGAATTAAGTTGTTTGTAAGTGGTTTATGTATGTATGAATTAAGAATGCTTTTTGCTATGAAAAACAGAAAATCCTCTTTATAGAGGCCTAGTCATATAGCAAGATTCTTCAGATCAGGTAACTGCTTGCATTGGTTTAGCAACTCCTGATGTCAGTGCAAGCTTATCTGCAAATCTCTTGCTTATTGCCTTGTGACCACAAAATAGCTGCTGTGGCTCCAGACATTTTATTTGCATTCAAGGCAGCACAAAGGAGGAAAAGCTGCATGTTTCCCTTTAATCAAAAGAAGCAGAACCTTCCCAATCCTAGAAAATTTTCACTTAAGTCTCATTTCTATGTCAAATGTCCACTCAGTTCCAATGGAGGCTGGTAAAGTAAGTATTTAACTCTCCCAGGCTCTTTAAAGGAGGCGGCAAGGAACAGAGGAGAGAAATCTTATCGTTTTAGCCAACTGCACTCTGCCCCAGTCCTTTTCCTCCCGCTCTCCTCCCTCTGTTGGGATTGTGGGATAGAGGTATTTTGTGGGATTGTGCCTGGAGTACAAGAGAGAGAAAGTCAGGAACAGGATTCAGGCCTGGGGGCAGGAGGTTTGTGTTACTGGAAGTGTGGCCATTGGCTAGACCATGGCCCTCTCTGGACTGGGGCTTCCAGGCTCCTTAGTGAGGTGGCTGAACAAGATGGTGTCTGAGGATCTTCCAGCTCTCATGGTCTATTCGTGAGAGCACCGTGTGAAGGACAGAGGGGAAGGGAGAACAGAGTGGGAAGCAAAGAGTTAGAAACAAATATGTGTGTATATGTGTGCAGAGCTGTAGACATGTTTGTAGGCAATGGGAACTAAAATGCGGAATTGAAGCATTCCCAGCACTGAGCTAGCCAAGACAGAAGTGAGAGAGCTGTAGGCTATTGTGTGTGACAGTATCCCCAGGCTGGCAGTACCCCCTGGGGGCAGTACCCTCAGGGAGGCACTAACCTCAGGTGGGCAGGACCCCCAGGTGGGCAGTACCTGGGCCTCAGAGATGGTTCCAGCTCCCTGGCTGGACCAGATTGTGAAGCAGAGAAAGCAGCCTGGACTAGCCCTTCATCTTCTGTCGGGAAAGAGTGAGTCAGGGCATCTTGGACTCCTCCCTCCCGCCCCTTCCTTCTAGGGAGGCACTTATTTATCATTAGCTCTAAAGCAATAAGAATATCTTCTCTTTATTGAACTCATTGGTGCTTTTTCTAAAAACCAAGTCTGGGCCCATAGCAGCGTCTCTTTTTTTTTTTTTTTTTTTTTTTTTTTTTGCGTTACGCGGGCCTCTCACTGTTGTGGCCTCTCCCGTTGCGAAGCACAGGCTCCGGACGCGCAGGCTCAGCGGCCATGGCTCGTGGGCCCAGCCACTCCGCGGCATGTGGCATCTTCCCGGACTGGGGCACGAACTGGTGTCCCCTGCATCGACAGGCGGTCTCTCAACCACTGCGCCACCAGGGAAGCCCAATAGCAGCGTCTCTTAAAGGAAGAAATTCTCCCTTACCCCAGGCATGGGCCTAAATTATATTTTTGAAATAGCTTTGTTTTTTAATTATTAGTTTTGGTTTGTGAGAATGAAATAGGCTTATAAAGAAATGACTCATTATGGAAAAATACAAAAACAGAATTTGTGAATTTTTGCTGTTTTTCACCAACTTTGTACATTTTCTTGCTATCCAAGAAGGAAGAAACTACAACTGACTTCATTGTGAGCTCTTTACTTAAAACAGTGGGCTAGATTGTTTTGATTATAATGTTTCTTAACTATATAGAGATATAAAATTAAGCATAAACTTCTTATGCTAATAGCTCTTATACTTTTGGGTACCATAAAACCAAAACAAATTTAGAAATCATATATAAACATTACAAACCCAGTAAAATTCAAAACAACATTAATTTAACATGAGGGATAATGATGTTTTCCTGAAAATTAATAAAAATTTACAGTAGGATGGGGAGGCATAAGGCTTTATTTTGTTTTACCTTTTGTTTTTGTCTTGTTCAGCATGGCTATACTTCTAAGGACAAAGAAATTAAAAATAAATCTTAAACTTTAAGAGTTTTTGTCCTCCAAGTAATACTAGTAATGTAATTTTGAAATTATTTGATTCATGTTGTAGGAGACAGTAAATAAGTAGTTACACTAATTGAAACAAAAATTATCAGGTTAAGGGGGAAAAGATACAAACAAAAACAAAGAAGGGGGAAAAGCCCTCTAATATTAAATTTGAATTGGGACTATCAATAAGAACATATGGTTTTTATTTATTTATTTATAAATGTTTATTTATTATTTATTTGGTTGCTTTAGGTCTTAGTTGCAGCAGGTGGGCTCCTTAGTTGTGGCTTGCCGGCTCCTTAGTTGTGGCATGTGAACTCTTAGTTGCAGTATGCATGTGGGAGCTAGTTCCCAGATGAGGGATCAAACCTGGGCCCCCTGCTTTGGGAGTGTGGTGTCTTAACCACTGCGCCACCAAGGAAGTCCCTGGGTTTTTTTTAAATGTGAATTTTCTAGCTCTGCCCATTGAGAGGGCCCAGGAGCAATCATATCTCAGTAGCAATGAGCACACCTAGCACCCAGATTTTGGATTCTAATACCATTTTCCACTGAAAGAAATTAGAACTCTCAGAGAAATGACTGACTCCAGGGATGGAGAGAGAAAATACAAGGTGAGCTTGCCAGAAAGAAAGGAAGCCTTTTGTGACGGTAAATTTTATACGTCAACTCAGCTAGACTATGGTGCCCAGTTGTTTGGTCAAATATTAATCTAGATGTTGCTGTGAAGTTGTCTTATAGGTGTAATTACATCTACAATCCGTTGACTTTAAGTAAAGGAGTTTATCCTGGATAATGTGGGTGAGCCTTGTCCTATCAGTTGAAGGGCTTAAGAACAAAAAATGGATCAGAAGGCATTCCAGCTCCCTGACTATAACATAAAAGTCCTGCCCGAGTTTCCGGCCTGCTGGCCTACCCTACAGATTGCAAACTTGTTTGTCCCTACCATTGTGTGAACTTATTCCTTAAAATAAATCAAATACGTATATTATTGGTTCTGTTTCTCAGGACAACCCTGACCTTGAAAGACTAATAGGGACATATCAAAAGGACAAGGAACCAGCTAAATGGGGCTCCCACCGACCAAATTTGGAACAATTTGAGCATTAAAAAAGAATAAAGGGCCTCCCTGGTGGTGCATTGGTTGAGAATCCGCCTGCCGATGCAGGGGACACGGGTTCGTGCCCCGGTCCGGGAGGATCCCACATGCCGCGGAGCGGCTGGGCCCGTGAGCCATGGCCGCTGAGCCTGCACGTCCGGAGCCTGCGCTCCGCAACGGGAGAGGCCACAACAGTGAGAGGCCCGCGTACCGCAAAAAAAAAAAAAAAAAAAAAAAAAAAAGAATAAAGAATGAACTGATTAAAAACATTGAATAAATAAAGACCCATGAGACCATAGCAATGTTTAAAAAGAAAGAGAGAGAAAGACAAAAAAACCCACCTGATTTACTACCTCATTTACTATGATGACTATTATACCAATTTCTTATTCTGGAAATAAAGAGAAAAAATTAAGCATTTATACTATTTTTTTAGCAGGGAATGTAGAAAGAATGTTAGTAAACAATTATGTTTCAATCCCCAATGGGAGAATTGATTTGAGAATGCATCATCCAAGGATGCTAAACCTCCCTTAATTGAGAATGTGCTAGGGATCGGGGACTTGCATGGGACCAATCTACCGTCCTGCCTCTCATCTGCTAATTGCAAGATAAAAACATGCCTTTGCAGTGGCAAGAGCAGGCTGTCACCAGCTTAGCCAAACTGAATACCACTACCAGTGGGACCGGCTGCATTAGGCACCTCCTGTAGTGATGTGGTGTGAAGTGCACAGGTGAACCTGCCAAAGAGTGTTTAGACTCAGCTTCCAGTTTATAAGAACTCCAGGGAAGCAAGTCAAACCAAACCCCAAGGCAACACAATTCAGAATATGGGACATTCTATAAGACAACTGACCTGGTTTCTTCAAACAGGCAATAGCATATTCCCCCCAAAAGGTGGGTCCTCTTCAAAGTGGACTAAAATGTCTCAGCAACAAATGCAAGGTGTGAACATTACTTGAATCCTGTTAACAACCCCCCCATATATATATATACATATATACATATATATGTATATATATACGTATATATGTATATATGTATATATATATACACACACATATATATACATATATATAAAGGTGTATATATATATACTTTTATACATACATATATGTCTTTGTGACAGCTGGTAAAATTAAACTTAATTTAATATGGATTGGATATTAGATGATATTAGACATATTATTGTTAAAAGTTTTAGGTGTGACAGTGTAATTTATGAGAATTCCTTATTCTTTGGAGATGCACTGAAGTCTCTAGGAGTGACGTGACATGATATCTGCAGCTAAATTTCTAATGGTTCATATATATTATGTATATATTCAAATTATATATCATATATAAAAAATATATAATTATATATAATATTATATACATGGTTTATATATAAAATTTATATATAATATATGATACATACACTATATGTATACAATGTATGTATAATTTTTTAACCACATATGTGTGGCAAAGTGTTTACAACTCTTGCATCAAGGTGTTATAGGGTATATGAGGGTTTGTGGTATTATTCTTTCCATTTTTCTTTGTTTGTGAGATTTTCCATTAAGAAAAGTTGGAAAAAACTGTAGAAGCAAAATAACAACATAAATGTAATGTGATGGAAGATGTTCATACCTTGTAGGGTAGCATTTGCATGCCAGCTCTTGCTGCTGTTTTAATTTTCAGATGCCCACAGGACTCGGTGTCATGAGAAGACTCAATTCTCCAAGTACTTGCTCTACTAAAACTATGGTCAGACCTTTTTACCGGGCATTATGTAGTTGTTTGGCCTTCTCCTGATGCCGACAATGATGTATAAAATCTTTTATATTTACCATGAGATACAGTACTTGGTGACTGTATGACCCTAAATGGAAACATAAATTCCAGCCTGCTGTGGCTGACAGGTCTCAGTTATAAGGTGTCATGCAGATAAGGCAGGTACCATCCTGGGTGGCTGCCCAGTGAGCCTCCATTCTATCAGGGCACTGATATGGCTCTGTGTCAGTTTTAATACTCACTTTTGCAAATTTCCTGTTGCTAAGCATGACATGTTACTCAGTTCTGGCCAATGGGATGAAAGTAAAAATGATTCATTGGGTGGGGCTTCTGGGTAACCTCTGTACAAGGGACACACTTGGCAGGCATGTGGCTTCAATCCTTTACTCTTTGGCTCTCCTGTTGTCCCCCCACTAAAACTGGAGGTGTAACAGACATCTTGCAACTGTGAGGATGCACGTCCCACAAACTATTACTAGAATAACAGAGTCAGAAGATGGAAGGAAACTGTGTTCTTGACGACATCCTGGAACAGCTGCATTTGCCCTGCACTGCTTTTCCTCAGATTTCTTAACATCTAGGAGAAACAAACTTATATGTGTTTAAGCCAGTGTCTGTTAACTTAACTTGCATATAAATACATACTTGAATGATTCATTTAAAATATACTAATGTTAGATGTTTAGATGATCATATGTGCCATGAATGTTGATGCAAAAATTCTTAACAAAATATTAGCAAATAGAATTCAGCAATATATAAAAAGAATTATATACCATGACCAAGTGGAGTTTATTCCAGGGGTGCAAAGCTGGCTCAATATTAGAAAAATCAATGTAATCCATCATATTAACAGTCTAAAGAAGAAAAATTATATGATTGTATTAATGGATGCAGAAAAAGCATTTGACAAAATTCAACACCAATTCACAATAAAAAAAAAACCTCTTAGAAAACCAGGAAAGAGGAAACTTCCTTAATTTGATAAAGAACATCTAAAAGAAAGCTACAACTAACATCATACTTAATGGTAAAAGACTAATGCTTTCCCCTAACGTTAGGAACAAGTCAAGTATGTCCACACCTATCCCTGCTACTCAACATAGTACTGGAAGATCTAGCCAGGGAAATATGTAAAAAAACCCCAAAACAACCAAACCAAATCAAAACAAAACAAAAACAATAAAACACAAAAAAAGGAAATTAAAGGCATATAGATTGAGGAAGGTAGAAATAAAACTATCCCTGTTTGCAAGTGACATATTGTCTACATAGAAAATCCTGAAGAAAGAAGACAAAGAAAACCTAAATAAATGGAGAGACATATAGTGTTCATGGGTTGTAAGACCTAATGTGAAAAGATGTCAATTCTCCCCCAAATTGACATACAATGCAATTCCTCTCAAAATCCCAGCAAGAAATTTTGTGGGTATAAACAAGATTATCTTGAAATCTATATGGAAATGTGAAGGAACTAGAATGGCTTTTTCATTTCAGCCCCAACTATTCTGACACCAGTGGATGTACTGCCATACAATTCTGACACTACCCACCCAGAGTTAGCCCAGACCCCACAAATCAAAGGTCACAGTCACCAGCAAGACTACTCCCACTCCAGAATCCAGCCACAAGCGGGCTCCCAGGACACATGCACTTCTGATGAACTGCCTACAAATCCGGGGGTTCCCACCACCTCCTCAGATTAGATGATTCACTAGAACATCTCACAGAACTCAGGAAAACACTATACTTATGATTATAATTTAATTATAAAGAATACAAATCAGGAACAATCAAATGAAGAGGCACATAGGACAAGGTCTGGGGGGATGGCAGATTTTTTGTGCCCTCTTCCTGTGGAGTCAAGGCACATCAACCAGGAAGCTCCACTGAGCTTCAGTGTCAGAGTTTTTATTGGGGCTTTGTTATGTATTGAATCATTGGCCATGTGATTGAACTCCATCTCCAGTTCCCCTCTGCTTCCCCTGAGGTCAGAGGTTGGGCTGATATGACACAGCTCAAAGGCCCAGCCCTCTAATCACGTGCTTAGTCTTTCTGGTGACCAGCCCTCATCAGGGGTCATTTCATCTTTTAGCATAAAATCAGGTGGGATTCGAAGGGGCTCATGAATAATAGACATTTCTATTACTCTGGAAATTCTAAGGATGTCTTCTCTCTTCCAGGAACCCAGGACAGATGCCAGTCCGTTCTTTATTATACGATAATAGCTAAAACAACTTTGAGGAAGAAGAAAGTGTGAGGAGACCCTCTATCTGTTGTCATGACTTGTTATATAGCTAATGTTATTCACACTGTGGTATGAGCAAAGGAATAGACACATAGGTCAATGAACAAAACAGAGGACCTAGAAATAGACCATACAAGTATGGCCAACTAATTTTTGACAGAGGTAGTAGGAAAATTCAATGGAGGAAGGAAAGTCTTTTCAGTGTACGGTGCTGGATCATTGGATATCAATAGGCAACCCAACACCTCAAATCTTTTACAAAAATTAACTCAAAATGGATTGTAGATTTAAATATAAAACATAAAGCTATCAACCTTTTAGAAGATGAGATAGGAGGAAATCTTTGGGACCAAGAGTTTTGTGAAGATTTCTTTTTCTTGTATTTTTTTCTCGGCCACGCCATGCATCTTTAAGGATCTTAGTTCCCCAATCAGGGATTGAACCCAGGCTCTCAGCAGTGAAAATGTGGAGTCCTAACCACTGGACTGTCAGGGAATTCCCAAGAGTTCTTAAATATGACACCAAAAATGCAATTTCTGAAGGAAAAGAAAAGGATACATTGGATTTCAAAATTAAAAGCCTTTGTTAAAAAAAATCCTGTTAGGGCTTCCCTGGTGGCGCAGTGGTTGAGAGTCCGCCTGCCGATGCAGGGGACACGGGTTCGTGTCCCGGTCTGGGAAGATCCCACATGCCGCGGAGAGGCTGGGCCCGTGAGCCATGGCCGCTGAGCCTGCGCGTCCGGAGCCTGTGCTCCGCAACGGGAGAGGCCACAACAGTGAGAGGCCCGCGTACCGCAAAAAAAAAAAAAAAAAAAAAAAAAAAATCCTGTTAAATGGATGAAAAGAATTAGCTTCAGACTATGGGAATATATTTTCAGACCATGTAGCCAACAAAGGACAATGATCTAGAATATATAAAGAGCTCTCAAAATTCAACAGTGAAAAAACAAGCAATCTGATTAGAAAATAGATAGTAGACATGAAGAGACATTTCACTGAAGAGGATGTACAGATGGCAAATAAGCACTGAAAAGGTGTTCAGCCTCATTAGCCATCAGGCAAATGCAAATGTAGACTATGATGAGCGATTACTATACACCTATCAGAATGGCTAAAATGAAAAATAATGACAACACCAAATTCTGGCAAGGATGCAGAAAGCCTGGATTTCTCATACTTTGCTGGTGGGAAGGTACAATGGTACAGTCACTCTGGAAAACAGTTTGGCAGTTTTTAAAAAGATGAAACATATGCTTATCATATGACATGTCAATTGCACTCCTGGCTATAAATACTCTGGGATAAATACCAGAGAAATAAAAATTATGTTCACACAAAAACATGTACACGATTGTTCATAGCAGCTTTATTTGTGGTTGTCAAAAACTGGAGTCAACCCAAATGTCCCATAATAAGTAAAGGGCTAAGCAAGGTAAGGTACGTCCATCCATATCATGGAATACTACTCAGTACCACCAAGCAATGAACTATGGATGGACGAAAAAAGCCCATCTCAGCACACTGCATTCCCTATGAATTCCATTTATATGACATTCTTGAAATGACAACATCATGGAATTGGAGATTGAATTAGTGGTTGCCAGAGTGGGAGGAGGGTTGGGGGAGGGTGTGACCATGATGGGACAGCACCAGGGAGGGCTTTGTGGGCTGGAATAATTCTGCATCTTGACCGTGGTGATAGTTACTATGAATCTACACATGTAATGAAGTGACAGAGAGCTATACACGTATACTGGACTAATGGCACATTCCTGGTTTTATATTGGATCATAGGTAGGATATTACCACTGGGGGAGATGGGGTGGAGGGTACATGGGATCTCAATTACCTTGTCACTTCCTGTGAAACTGTCATTATTTCAAAATTAAAAGTAAAGAGTAATGGCCTGTATGGAAAAGAATCTAAAAAAGAGTGAATATATGTATAACTGATTCACTTAGCTGTACACCTGAAGCTAACACAACATTGTAAATCAACTCTACTCCAATAAAAGTTTTAAAAAATAAAGTTAAGGAAAAAACTGAAAAGTAAGGAAAAAAATGATGGCAAAATAAAAACTTCTTCAGAAAAAAAAAATTATTAGGATGGAGCGTATCAGGGCCCACAACCCCAATTGTAGAATCACGAAGTGGGGGCAGAGGCGCTGCGATCGAGCCCTACTGGGTGCAGATACAGTCTGGTTGCCCGGCAGGTGCACTGATGAAGTCAGCTGTACTCGCCCCAGGGGAGAGCGCCATCTAGTCAAAAGGGCCCAGGTCACGTGGCATGCCGTGCTCTCTGCTTCTCACTCTCCTTTGCTTTTTCCGAGCACTCAGTGCATCAATGCTGTTGGACACTGGGAACACGGTGATGAATAAAGGTGGAGGTCTCCTCCTTGGAGGGACAGGTAACACAGTGGAAGAAGAGGTGTCAGGTCCCAGAGCAAAGGCTCTGGCCCAGCTGACAGACTTGGGGAGGTTTCCTGGGTGGCAGGAGTCTTGAACTGGGTTTAGAAAGATGAGCTGGAAGCAGTGAGGCAAAGAAGGAGATGCTGGTTACATAGAGAGGACAGCTGGGGCCGAGCCCTGGAGGGGAGGGTCGTCTGAAAGGGCTGGGCGTGCAGGGAGAGGAAGGTGCATAGGCAGGCGGTGGCTGGGCCTCCAGGGCGCTGTGCATTAATCTAAGGTACCTGTCATTTATTCTACAATCTCTGGGGAGGCAGTGAAGGGTAGGAGAATGGCACGATCTGATGAACATTTAAGAAAAATCTCCGTGGGCAGTGGAGAGGGCAAGTTGGTGCGGGGAAGGCCAGGGTCCAACCCAGAGGACAATGCCAAGGGGAGGTGAGGGCCCTGGAGGAGGGCAGACTATGGGTATGCGGAGGAGGGTTCAGATGGAGGTGGACCTGGGGGCTGGGTTAACCAGGGCTTTGTAGATTCAACATAGATACAGTGGTTTCAGAGCCACGGCCAGGCCCCCTCCAAGAATGCCCGGAACTCAGCTTCCTCTGGGCTGCCAGACTGTCCCCGCCTGGACCCTGGGGCAGGGTGGACCCAGCCCTGGGCTACCTCATATCCTTCTCTGAGCTGCCAGGCCAGGAGTCTGCTCACTGCTTGGGAATGTCTTAGTTTCTGCAGATGACTTGCACGGGGTCAGGCTTTTTGAGTGACGCTTGCTGCCGGGACCCACACCTCCCCATCCCCCCAGGAGCTGCAGCACCTCCAAGGGTGTCTACGTTGGTGTGGATACAAAAGTCATTCCAAGTGTGTATGCTTGTTCGGGTTTCTCTCCCACTTGTAGAAATTTTGGCAACAGCACTTTATAATGCTATGGATGATCGTCTGCTATTGGGTGCTTCATAGGGTGTTGTTAGTCTCCTTCCAGACTCAAGACTCCTTGTGGGCAGGATTCTCCTGTGTGTGTCCTCAGCTCGCAGGGCTGGCTGGCTCAGTGCTGGCTCAACACTGACCGGAGATTTCACTGCTTGGTAGGCTGAACTACTCTCCCCAGCCTTTGTCTCTCTGCACTTAGAGGCAGGCTGTGCTGAGGCCTTATTAGGCTGTTAAAACACACCTCCCTGCTCCATATTTACAGTGGGGTTCACATAAACTATATATATGTGTGTGTGTAAATATACACACACACAGGATAGTACTTGGAATGCTAACCACTGCTTCTCAGCAATTTATTACCCGCTACCCTCCCTGGTTCAAACAAATGAGCTCTCTGCTTTCATTGCCTCAAGGAATGGATCAAATTCTTGGCTTTTGACTTTCTTTTTTCTTTTTTAATTTTAAAATTTTATTGAAGTGTAGTTGATTTACAATGTTGTGTTAATTTCTGCTGTACAGAAATTATACATATAAATACATTCTTTTTCATATTCTTTTCCATTATGGTTTATCTCAGGATATTGAGTAGAGTTCCCTGTGCTCTACAGTAGGACCTTGCTGTTTATCCATCCTCTATGTAATAGTTTGCATCTGCTAATCCCAAACTCCCAATCCATCCACCACCACCCCCGACTCCTTGGCAACTACAAGTCTTTTCTCTATGTCTGTGAGTCTGTTTCTGTTTCATAGATACATTCATTTGTGTCACATTTTAGATTCTATGTATGAGTGATATCATATGATGTTTGTCTTTCTTTTTCTGACTTATTTCACTTCGTGTGATAATCTCTAGGTCCATCCATGTTGCTGCAAATGGCATTATTTCGTTCTTTATATGGCTGAGTAGTATTCCATTGTACATATATATACTACATCTTCTTTATTCATTCCTCTGTCAATGGACATTTAGGTTGTTGGCTTTTGATTTTTAAAAGTCTGGACCTGTTTATAAGCCAGTAGGCTGGGGATGGTACCTGACAAGTTAGTCGAGAGCAAGCGTGCCTCCTGTCCGATCAGAAAGCTATTCTGAAGGTGGGATTGTGGAGAATCGGAGAAGAGAACGTGGCTTCTTCTAGGTTCAGAGAGAGGCCCCAACCCTGCTGCCAGGACCAATCCCCGGGGACAGGGAGAGGGATGGAAATCTGGGTTTGGGAGAATCTGAGAGCAGAGTACAGCTTGCCCAGAGTCCCCAGCTGTCACATGTAAGGCAGGAGAAACCTGCCCATCCTGTCTGGGCGGTGGGCCCTAGGGAAGCTTCAGAAGGTTCTCTGCGGCCCCAACATGGAGGGAGAAACAAAGTGATTCCTTAGGTCTGTTTTGAGAAGCTGCCAAAGCTAGGTGTCCTAAAACCCAGTCATGAGGGAAGGGGGCTATTTCTCCCGTGCCCTGGAACAGACCCACGATGCAGCTGGGCGTCTGGCATAAGGACCCCAGACTGGAGAGAAGGACGGGAGCACGATGCTATGGTGTGTGGAAGTGGCCAGGAGACACATGTGAGGCCAGAGCTTTCTACGTCTGGAGACATGGGGGCAGGGGGTGGGAGGGACCTGCCGGGGAAAGAAGGGTTTAAAAGGGAAGAGTAAAGGGGGGCAAGATTTTCCTGCACAGCCAGGACTGTGGCTTGAGCTCTGTCCCCACTACCTTTGAATGCATATCTTTTCAGCCATTATTTTGTGTGTGTGTGGTACGCGGGCCTCTCACTGTTGTGGCCTCTCCTGTTGCGGAGCACAGACTCAGCGGCCATGGCCCACGGGCCCAGCCGCTCTGCAGCATGTGGGATCTTCCCAGACCGGGGCATGAACCCGCGTCCCCTGCATCGGCAGGTGGATTCTCAACCACTGCGCCACCAGGGAAGCCCAGCCATTTTTTATTTAAGGAAGCATTGTTGTGTTTGGGGGTGGGGGGGCAGGACCCATTGAATTGGACATTGTCAGATGTTTACTTAGAATGAACAAAAACTATTATTATGTTTTCTGTCCCACTCTGTAAAATATAAAATGCGAGAAACATGATTTCATTGCCAGAGTGATGCTGGCCACCTGCACCCTGTGAATGTGTATCAGTGTCTGCCCGCCACACCCCTACCCCCATAGGTCCACCAGTGAGAGCTCAGCTGAATCCTCGGTGCCTCCGCCAGCTCCCGGGGGCCAGGAACCAGGCTGGGGTGGTAGAAACTGGCTTTAGAAGCAATACAGGTCTGCAGGAAATAAGTGCATTATGCACGGTCAAAGACGTGTACCCATAAGCAAATGCAGCATACTTAATGCAGCAAATGTCAGAGAGAGAGGAGGTGACAAGGGTGGGGCATATATGAAAAGACAAAAAGGCAGGTGCCTTGGAATGAATGCAGCCTGCCCACTGATAAGCCATCAGTTCCAGCTAGCCTCCAGGTAGGTCTCCGTCCTCTGGTGCTGTGTGCCTTCCCTGAACCTGGGGGTAGAGGGGATCATGCCCAGGGCCAAGGGCAGTGGCCACATCCTGGTTACATATGCTGAGTGACTGATCTGTGCCCAGCTGATGGAGGGCATTGGGGGTCAGAGCTCATCAGACCCAGTCCCTGCCCGCCAGGGACCTCGGTTGGAGGCTGTGCTTCTCCAGCTGAGCACCAGGTCCACTCAAAGGCAACCACAGTTCCATGCAGGGGTTGTCACTTCTCAACGTGGAGTCTGAGAAAGAAATGATTCTTCCCTGCAAAGGATCATAAACTCCTCTCCCAGCTATCCCATGGCCAGGAGGAAAATAGTGGATGCCAACTGAGTTAGTGAGGAACTGGGTCCCAGAGTGCCTTCTCTTCACTATTACAGAATCACATTTTGCGGGGTGGGTGCTAGGTGTGTGAGAAAGGCAAGCACAGGATTCTGGGGAGTATAGAAGAGGGTCACTTAACCCTGCCTGAATTCAATGGGTGGAAGAAGGCTCTCTGGAGGAGGAGACACGTGAGCTGGGTCTGAAGGGTGAGGAGGGGTTGTCAGGTAGCCAGGTGAGGAAACTAGGGTAGGAAAGTTCGGTATGTGTGTACCTGCCCGCAGGAAGGACCCATTCAAAGCTCCAGTGCATGCGGAGCCTTTACGGGCATAGGTGGGAGGAGCCGGGCAGCTCCTCTCCATTCAGGTGTCTGTCTGCGTCCAGGATGCTCAGGAGCTGAAACATGCAGCTGTGCCCACAATTAGCTTTTAGGCATATACGATGAACCTGAGTGGAAGAAGAGGTAGCAGGAAAAGACAGAAAGAAAAAGAAAAATTTGCCGTGAGGAAAGGAGGGGGAATTTGATGCAAAGGAAGAGGCGGTTCTGGGTAGAGTTCTGGTTGCTCCACATCCTCACCAAAGATCGGTGCTGTCAGTCTTTTTTAGTTTTAGCCACTTTGGGGAGTGTGTCCTGTTAGCTCATTGTGGTTTTAATTTGCATTTACCTAAAGACTAATGAAGTTTAGCATCTTCTCATGTGGCAATGCCACCTTCTTTGGCCAAGGGTTTCTTCAAATCATTTGCTTTTCTTTTTCCTGTTTTTTTTAAAAAAATGGATCGTTTGCCTTCTTCTTATTGAGTTACAATAATTACTTATATATTCTGGGTCCAAGTTCTTTGGTAGATATAAGTATCATGGGTAGTTTTTCTGAGGGGATTACTTCTTCATTTTCATACAGTGTCATGGTGTCTTTAGAAGAGCAGAGTTTTTAAATTTCAAAGAAGTTCTATTTATACATTTTTAATGGTAGCTTAATATTAAAACATACCAAAATTTAGAAATTAACTCATTCAACCACCCCATGCTTGGACATTTAGTCTGTTTCCGACTTTTCACTATTTTTCTTGTAAGGAATGTCATTGTACTTACAACTGTTTCAAGGATAGTCTCAGACGCATCTTAGGGTACAAGGGTTTGTAAGGCTTTTGTAATACACTCGAAAATGCTTTCTTAAAGGGTTCCTCATACACTGTAAATGAAGTCCAGTTTCAAGGAGCTGGCCAGTCCTCTTAGTATTCCTTCCCATAGCTTGCTAGTTTGTTCATAGATAAATGAAACTTTAGAAATGCTTAAAAACATACACGTGCAATCTGGTCATGACACTTTGTTTAGTAAACCATTTTTTCCCCTAGATAATACAAAGACAATTATAATAAATTTCCAGTGAGCATTTCCAAAGGCTGGCATCTTACTTCTAAAGGAACTCAGCCATGATTTTTTGAAGGATTGCTGGGCAAAGGGCTATTTGCTTTTCTGTACCTCTGTTTACCCATCTGTAAAGCTGGCAAAGGTCAACCTACTCTGTCTCACTAGCAAAGAGGGCCACAAACCAGAGACACTGTTCCTGACTCTCAGGGCAGGATGTCATAATAGTAACCATTTGCTGAGGCCACTAAGCCCCAGGCAGGGACTGCTAGGTTACCTCTAATCCTCAGCAACAGCCTTGCCTGGTGCTGTTATTGCTTCAATTAAAAGCAGCAAGGCTTCCCTGGTGGCACAGTGGTTGAGAATCTGCCTGCTGATGCAGGGGACATGGGTTCGAGCCCTGGTCTGGGAGGATCCCACATGCCACGGAGCAACTGGGCCTGTGAGCCACAATTCCTGAGCCTGCGCGTCTGGAGCCTGTGCTCCGCAACAAGAGAGGCCGCGGCAGTGAGAGGCCAGCACAGTGCGATGAAGAGTGGCCCCCGCTCCCCACAACTAGAGAAAGCCCTCGCACAGAAACGAAGACCCAACACAGCCAAAAATAAATAAATAAAATTAAAAAAAAAAAAAAAAGGAGCAGGCAGTGTCTGGCCCAGTTTCACACCACTAATAATCACAGAGCTGGGGCCTTTTGGCTCTGAAGCCTATGTTGTTGTCATCTTTTTGGTCTATTACCTTTCAGCCACACCATAGACCGCACACAGGTCAACAAATGTTTAAAGACATGGGGGAAGAACACAGGGAAGTCTATTATCTTAAAAATTTTTTTGCTCTTGGAGATGTCATTTGCTGGTGGCCAAAGGGAGTTACTGGTTTTTGCTGGAAGCCTTGGAAATATCCTGGGGCTGGTTGGTGGCCCGGTGGCTGGCCTGTCCCCCAGCCCCTCCTGCATGCCCTGGTTAAAATGGATGAAAACTGGAGCTGACCATCTGGGTCAGTAAGTTTGGAAGCAAGTAGGTGGAGCCTGGAGACAGGTCCCCTTTCAGAAGGTCCCCTGGAGGGCTGTCTTCCTATCTCTGCAAAGGTCCCCTCCAGGATAGTGGACATGCCCGGGAGAACAGATGGGTATCAGCACTGAGGACCCGCTTGAGCACAGGCTGTGAATGGCATGTCCTTAGCCTCTTTCCACCTGTGTTCTGAACGCCTACTCCTTAACTAGGTACTCGGACGTCCCGGTTTGCCCAGGACAGTCCTGGTTTAGGTCCAATATCCCAGTGTCATTGTTTTTTCCCACCCACTTTCCCTCAAAACTATCCAAGTTTGGGCATTTCGTCTTAATTCAGATGGGCCAGGTAGAGGCACTCAAGAGAAACTCTAACTTGAGGATGCTTGTAGCATTAGGGATTCACCGGGGTTGTCTCTCAGAAGGACATTATTTTGATAACAATATATCAGTCATGACAACTGCAGGTGACCTCACATTGGCTTTAGCAAGAAAACAAATGTATTGGTTGGTTTAGTTGGATAGTGGGAGGTGGGGAGTGGGCAGGATTCAAGCATGATTGAAACCACGTTCTCAAACAACATCGTTATGTCTGTCTCTCTGTCTCTGTTTCTCTCTCTGTCACCATCTCTCCAACTCTCAACTCTTGTTGACTTCATTTTCTAGGCAGGATCTTTCACACGGTGAGCAAGCCGACTTCTGGAGGCTCCACACTTATGTCTCGTGTATTAGCAACCCCAGCAGAAAGAGGAACTTCTGTGTCCTACAGGCATATATTCCTACAAGGCCAGGGAAGACTCTTATTGGCTCTGCTGGGGTCATGTGCTTATCCCTGAGCCAATGGTTATGGCCTGGGTGAATGGCTCACCTGGGGTATGTATGCGTCATGGTGCAAGGGACAAGGCAGGATCAAAAAAGGAGGACAATTAGCTGGGCAGAGTAAATTTATAGCATCTGCTACTCATTGTATAGAGCCACCATTTACAGAGTCACTTCTAATATTCCAGGAGCTTTATATATATTGTTCTTTATTTCCACAATAATCTAAAGAGTGTAATATACTCCCATGTTGCAGATGACGCTTGAACAGTTTAAATGACATACCCAAGGATGGGCAAGTGGTAAACTGAGGAGCTGACTTCTGACTCTAGGTGGCCCTCCCACAATATCACGGTGACATTTTACACTTGGAGGGAGTGAGGATAGTTTGAGCTAGGGGCCCTTCTCGGACACCATATCACACATATGCTGCCTGAAATAATGCTTCTGGAAAGACATATCCCCTTTTGGTTCTGCCTGTAGATTCTTCTGCATCCTCCCCACCTCTCTAAAAGATGAAGCCTGCTGTCCCAGGAGGAAGGTATGAAGATGGTCTGTTCCCCATTCTGGAGAGGGCCAGGTGCTAGGTGATCCCAGCACAGGACCTAGCAGCAGCCATGTGCCTTCGGGTAAACCTGTCCTCTTCAAGTCTCCACCTGTAAGAGAATGGCACAAAGTTCTACTGCTATTGAACACAGGATTACTCTGACTGTCAAAAGAGTGTAAAGCAAAAATCTTGCTTTTAAGACAGAATGATGCTGGTGATGCTAAGAGTCATGGTGCCATCTCAGAGCGTCTTACTCAATTCTTGAAGGATAGAGGGAAAACATCGCGCAGTGCTCTTTTTTCTCCAAGGGACAGGAGGACTGCCCTTTGCCCACCTGAGTCCTTCATGGTTTAAAAAATCATTTCCCCAGACCTCACTGTTCAGACATGCAGACCAGCAGGTATGACACACACTCTTTCACAGTGTGGTTTCCCAACCAGTGTCCCAGGGAACAATTTCCTCATTTCAGTTTGTGTTTTTAATAGCAGTTCTTTCTGATTACAAAAATAGTATACAAAAAATTTGCAAAATAAAAAAGGAGGAAGGGAAAAAAAGACCAAACCCATGCTGAACTGCTTCACCCAGAGATAGCAACCACATTTGGTTTTTTAAAATTAAAAAATAATTTTTAATTGAAGTATGGTTGATTTACAATGCTGTGCCCATCTCTGCTGTACAGCAAAGTGACTCAGTTATCCACATGCATTTCTTTATATTCTTTTCCAGTATGGTTTATAACAGGACACTGAATAGAGTTCCCTGTGCTCTACAGTAGGACCTTGTTGTTTATCCATTCTCTGTATAATAGTTTGCATCTACTAACTCCAAACTCCCAGTTCATCCCTCACACCCCCTTCCCCCTTGGCAACCACAGGTCTGTTCTCTATGTCTGTGAGCCTGTTTCTGTTTTGTAGATAAGTTCATTTGTGTCATATTTTAGATTCCACATATTAAGTGATATTATATGGTATTTGTCTTTCTCTTTCTGACTTACTTCACTTAGTGTGATAATCTCTAGGTCCATGCATGTTGCTGCAAATGGCATTATTTCATTCCTTTTAATGGCTGAGTAATATTCCATTGCATATATGTACCACATCTTCTTTATCCATTCCTCTGTTGAAGGACATTTAGGCTGTTTCCATGTTTTGGCTATTGTGAATAGCGCTTCTCTGAGCATAGGGGTGCATGTATCTTTTTGAATTATAGTTTTGCCTGGGTATATTCCCAGGAGTGGGACTGCTGGCTCGTATGGTAATTCTAGTTTTAGTCTTCTGAGGAACCTCCATACTGTTTTTCATAGTGGCTGTACAGACTTACATTCACACCAGTAGTGTAGGAGGGTTCCCTTTTCTCCACACTCTCTCCAGCACTTGGTATCTGTAGACTTTTTAATGATGGCCATTCTGACTGGTGTGAGGTGGTACCTCACTGCAGTTTTGATTTGCATTTCTCTAATCACTACTGATGTTGAGCATCTTTTCATGTGCTTACTGGCCATCTGTATGTCTTCTTTGGAGAAATTTCTATTAAGGGCTTCTGCCCATTTTTCAATTGGGTTGTTTGTTTTGTTGTTGTTGAGTTGTATGAGCTGTTTGTATATTTTGAAGATTAAGCCTTTGTCTGTCGCATCGTTTGCAACTATTTTCTCCCATTCCGTAGGCTGTCTTTTAGTTTAGTTTTTTTTTTAATGGTTTCCTTTGCTGTGCAAAACTTGTAAGTTTGATTAGGTCCAATCTGTTTATTTTCATTTTTATTTCTATTGCCTTGGGAGACTGACCTAAGAAAACATTGCTATGATTTATGCCAGAGAAAGTTTTGCCTATGCTCTCTTCCAGGAGTTTTATGGTGTCATGTCTTTTGTTTAAGTCTTTAAGCCATTTTGAGTTTATTTTTGTGCATGGTGTGAGGGTGTGTACCAAGCACGTTTGAGTATCAGTTGGGACTATACTGTTGTGGAATTTAAGGTACTGTATTATTCTATTAACAACACATTATAGCATTTCCCCATCACGAAAAAGTAAAAGTGTTATTGTTTTGGTAAACATTTCATGTTTGGCTATATTGTAGTTTAATCACAGCTGGTAATAGGCCTTTGTGCAGAGGCCTGGGGCTGGGCTTTGGAGAGCTGGAGGGATATAGGCGCTGGGAGGCCTGCGCTAAAAGGACAGAAGGAAAGGTATACCAATAATCCGTCAGATATTTGCTTGTCTGCTCGTTTATTCCTGCCTTGATATTTGAGGGCTCTGCTGGGCACCAGGCTCCCCGCCACCCCCGTTCTCCTGTCAATGCCTGCTTCAGGTTGTCAACATCACTCCCTCAAAGAGCCTTCCACCACCCCCAGACCCCATCAAGCCCCTGCAACAGTGAACTTTTGAGGGAGGGGCTTCATTGCATGCACCACTGGCAGAGCTGAGCCCAGACTGGTACTTAGTAGGTGCTCAGAAACGTCTGGAGACTGAAGGAGTGGGTGAACATGAAGAGTAACAAGAACAATGATAATAGCCAACGTATTGTCAATTTTGTACTATTGTAATGGATGAACATCTTTGTGATTAAAGCTTTGCTAAAATTTTATATTTCCTATACTTGGGATTCTAGGGTTGAAGAATATGGGTATTTTGATGATTCTTAATATATACTGCAAGATTGCTTTCCAGAAATTCTGTATCTGTTATACTCTCTGAAGCAGTATGTGAGAGTATCTGTCTCTCTGGTTTTAAGTAACATAACTTAAAAAACGATTTGCTGATTTGATGAAAGTGAGGGCAGGAACGGTATCTCATTGATTTAATGGACAGTTTTTTTTTTTTTTTTCATTTTCTTCTGGTAAGACTGAACTTTAAAAAAAAATTTATTATTTTTTTTGGCTGTGTTGGGTCTTCGTTGCTGCGCATGGGCTTTCTCTAGTTGCGGCGAGCAGGGGCTACTCCTCATTGCGGTGTGTGGGCTTCTCATTGCAGTGGCTTCTCCTGTTGCGGAGCACGGGCTCTAGGCGCCCGGGCTTCGGTAGTGGTGGCTCACGGGGTCTAGAGCACAGGCTCAGTAGTTGTGATGCACGGGCTTAGTTGCTCCACGGCATGTGGGATCTTCCCGGACCAGGGCTCGAACCCATGTCCCCTGTACTAGGAGGAAGATTCTTCACCACTGTGCCACCAGGGAAGCCCAAGACTGAATTTTAATACCTATATATTGATCATTTCAATTTCCAATTTTGTGAACTGTCCACTTGTGCCATTTGCCCATTTATTTGTAGAAATCTTAATGTTTTTCTTATGAATTGTGAGTTCTGTTTTATTTTCAAAGATATTTCTTTGGTTTCTTACACTTCAATTTTTTATGTCAACTTTCTTTTCAAAACGGAAATAATTTATTTCCTGATGGTGAAAACAACGGACTATCCTGGTAAAAAGTAAGATACTAGAGAAAACCATAAAGAAGAAAGTAAAAATCGCCTACATTCCTACCCTTTGGCCTACACTAACATGTTTTGAGCATTTCCTTCCAAACTCTTATCCTATGTGTTGATGGTATTTTTTTTTTTTTTTTTTCGGTATGCGGATATCTCACTGTTGTGGCCTCTCCCGTTGTGGAGCACAGGCTCTGGACTCGCAGGCTCAGCGCCATGGCTCACGGGCCCAGCCGCTCCGCGGCATGTGGGATCTTCCCGGACTGGGGCACGAACCTGTGTCCCCTGCATCGGCAGGGGGCAGGAACCTGTGTCCCCTGCATCTGCAGGCGGACTCTCAACCACTGCGCCACCAGGGAAGCCCCAGTATTTTTTGAGGTTTAAAAAAATTGAATTTTTGCGTACCCTCAAACAAGCGTTTTTTTAAGTCAATACTTCCTCCAATGGTTTTGTGCTTTAAAAAGTCTTTCCAATCTAGAGATCAGATAAAGAATTATCTTTTTTAAAGATAAGAGCTGTGTGTATTTTTTAGTTATGAAGGCAACATGGCATATTACAGAATATTTAGGAAATTAGGGGGGAAAATCAGCCATAATGCATAGCATATTACAGAATATTTAGGAAATTAAGGGGAAAAAATCAGCCATAATGCCTTGATTGTAACACATCTATATCCTTGTGCATGCTTCTTTCGAGTTTCTGACTATGAGCACTTTTATGTTGTTGCAAGGATAGTGCATGAACGATTTCCTATCTTCTCCTTTTCATTCATAATTATACTTAAGCATTATTTTCATGTTGCTACACAATCTCTGTAATTGTTTAAAATGATCCTCTGATGGTCTCTCTGGTCGCTGCGCTGTCTAGCTGAGCCTATCCTGCTGATAACCATTTAAGTTGCCTCCAAGTTTTCTGTCAAGTGGTATTTTGAAACACCAAAGTCCAGTGAAGCAGAATCTCCCACTGTTCCCTGGAGGCTGACTGTAATATGATTTGACTTCTGCTGATTTTCTCCTTTCCTCAGAGGAGGACTAGAAGAAATCACTCTTAGAGAATGGTTAGAAAAATGCCAAACATAAAATTAGGAGGAGAGGGACCATGAGGTGAAAGCTTGATGAGCTTTTAGGAGAAAGCTGCCTTCGAAACTGCACTGTTTGGGTTTTGTTCTTGTAACTCAGGAATCGGGCATGAGTTTATAATAATAATAATTTTGACAAAATGCCTTCCCCTCATGCAGTGCTTGGTGCTTTTCCTGGTATGCAGTTCCGTGTATCAGCTGAGGGCCTTTAGTGCTGGAGGGCCTGGGTCTGAATCTCTGCTTATCTCTTTGACCTTCAGCAGCTGCAGAGCCTCAGTCTGTCTTTCTGCAGAAAGGAATAATAATAGGCCCGGAGGATTGAAATCCTGAGCACTCTCGGGGAAATACCAGAGGAGTAGCCAGAGAAGTTGCAGAGGAGCCTTCCCGGGGACCACAGGCCAAACTTTTTTTTCCTGGGCCTTGGTTTCTCCATGAGTGTGGCAGGCTTGGTGTATGGTCTGCAAGAGCCTTTCCTGCTCCTCCCAGAGGCCTCCAGGGGACCCCTGCCCTGGCTCCTGCCTGAGTGCTGGACATGTCCAGTCCTCCTCAACAGGGCCTCCAGGACTCCTCTCAGCACTCAACTCAGCCCACATCCCTGGGACACACCCTGACTTACAGGGCAGCAAAGTGCTGTGGCATCCTTCCAAGCCCCTGACATGATTTTGGGGAGGGGTGTGGTAGGGTCAGTAAACCCAATGCATATTTATTAATTTTGAACAAGTGTCATTGGTCTGTTGGCAAAGCTGTCATCGGTCGGTAAGCAATAACCTTATCTTCTCTTTGAATAATGACAATTACTCATTTTTCTTCCAGCAGGTCATAGGAGAACACTCAGTGTATAGTGCTTGGAGAGCCTGGGATGTGGAGTCAGAGGTCTGGCTCCAGGCCTCTCTCTGCCTCGTTTGCAAAACGGGAGAAATACTAGCACCTACTCCATCGGGCTGTCCTGGACGCTGACCGAGATAATGCCTGTCGATTAGGCACTTAGCCGAGTTCCAGGCACACAGCAAGGCTCAGTACTGTCAGGCTGCTGTTACTATAATAATTGTCCGCAAATTAGAAAACTGAGCGCCTGGTTGGCAAGGGACTAGGCAAGGGGGACAGTTCACAGGTGGCGCCCCGAGAACGCAGGTCGAGAAGGGTGAACCTAGAGGTCAGGACAAGGCCGAGCGTCGAGATGAGGGGCCAGAGGTGAGCCCCGGTACGGAGAGGCGGCTCCGGCTGGGCTGCGCGCTCCAGCCCGGGCTCCCTGATCGCCACACACTTTATCTTTGATTTCTGAAAGCACCCTTCTCCTCCATCTGGCCTCCTTTCCGGGGCTGCGGAAAGGAAAGACGGCCCGCGGCGGCGCCGGACCCATGCCTGTCGTTTTCGTCCCAGCCCCGGGGCGGTGTCATCGGAGGGTCCCGGGAGTCCCGCTCGCCCCCTCAGCCGCGGCGACGGTGGGCGCCGCTCCCTCCTCGCGGCCGAGCGTTTCCGGGGCCCTGGTGGCCCTTTAAAAGGCCGTGTCTTGTCCGGAGGGGGCGGGCGGGGGGCGCTGACCGCCGCCGGAGGCCCGGCCCCTCCTCCCTCCCTCCCCCTCCCTCCCCCTCCCTCCCTCCGCCCGTCCGTCCCTCCCACGGTCCCCGCGTCGCTCGCTAGCTCGCTTGCCGGGCGCACGCTCCGCCTCCGCCAGTCGGCTCGGCGGTCTAGTGCGCGGCGTGGAGCGGGAGCCCGGGCCGGACGCGCGGCCGGGGGCCGGGGCTGGGGGCTGGGTAGATCGGCGCCAGCCACCGGGCAAGCCTGGGCCGCAATGGCCGAGATGGGCAGCAAGGGGGTGACGGCGGGGAAGATCGCCAGCAACGTGCAGAAGAAGCTCACCCGCGCGCAGGAGAAGGTGAGTGAGCCCGAGCCCCTGCCGCCGCGCCGTGCGGACACCTGTCCCCCACCCCCGCGCCGGCGGCTGGTGCTGACACCGTGCCGGGCGCTGTCACCTCCAGACGAGCGCTGCCGAGCGCCTTCGGGGGTCCACAGGCTGCGTCCCCCGGCGCTCTGGGTGCCCTCGGCCGTCCGCGTCCTCCGTCTCCTCTCACCCCCGGCGGGGGGCAGGAGAGGGCGCAGCTGTCCCTTCACCCCCCCCCCCCCCCCGCCGCTTTGTATCTTCGCGGCATCTCCGCAGAGGAGCGGCGGCCCCCGCTCTTCTCCGGGCGCGAGGTCCAGGCTAACCCCGCCCTGGAGGCCGAGGCCCGGAGGTGGGAGGCGAGGTGGCGCCCCTAGCCCTCCGGGACCACTTGAGTCCTGCGGGCGGGGCCGGCGCTGGGGCGAGGGGCGTCTGCCCCTCGTCCCCAGGGTCGCTTAGCTCCGGGAATCCCGAGGCTGCCCCTCCGCTCGCGGGTGCCTGCGCGCCGACTCCAGGCCTCTGAGCGCTTCCTGCGCCCGCCGTTCCCTCCTCTCCACCCGCCGCTCCACCTTCTGTCCCCGTGGGCCGAGGGAGGGCTCAGGTTTCCTTTCCCGAGAGGTGCCTGCGGCCTGGAAGCTCCGGCCCGGCTCCCGGGGAGCAGAGAGCTGCGCACCCCTCGAGAGGTGCCCTCGCCGGAGCAGGGGCTTCGTGTTTCCGGCAGCGGGGGGAGAGGGTGGCGGCTCTGGCTTTGGGAGCCCGCGGCCGGGTTGGGGAGCCGGCCCGGAGGAGTGGCGGCAAGCCGCGGGGGGTGTGGAGGGCCCCGCAGGAAACCCGACCCCTCGGCGCGGAGAGCCGCTGTTTGCAGCCGGGGCTTCCCGTGGCCCTCGGACTGTGCAGGAAACGCAGGATTGGGCGGCAGGGGTCCGCGCCCGCCCGGCTTGCTCTCCCTAGCCACCTCTGGTTTATTGAATTGGATCACGCCAGCTGCTGACGCCACTTCCCCTGCCGACTCCAACTCTGAAATCTGAGATTGCAGAATCAGTGCCGCTGCCAGGGTGGCCCCCCAGTGCTCCCCTGGCTGGGTCTGTCCCCTGTGCCGCCCGATCCCGGAGACCGGCCGGCCTTCCCCCGCCAGGCTTGTGGCTGTTTATAAACAATGACTTTTGCAGCTGAGACCTGCGCGCTCCCTAAGGATGCAGCCACGTGACAGTGGGGGTTGGGGGTCGGGGTGAGAGCGGCGGCGGCCTCTGGAGCTTCCCCCGCGCTTCCCTCCGAGTCCTGCGGCTCATCCTTGTGGTCCCGGGCTAAGGAGGTGGGTGGGTTGCGTAGAGGGAAGGGCCCTCAGCCAGACTCCAAATCTGGCCTGTCCCAGCTGTCCTCCTCCCCTCTCCAGGGCGGGACGAGGGATTAGAGTACCACAGATAGCTGGCTGGGGGCTGGGAAGGCTTCTGTCGCCCAGGTTGGGGGGAGGGGAGGGGCGGATGCCTCCAGCCCTCCCACGGCTGAGTAATCCATTTAGGTGCCTGGAGCAGGCAGCTTTGGGTCTAAGCCTGCTTCCTGCCCCTGAGGGGCTGAGGAAGATGAATGGGAAGCCTAGGGAAGGCCGAGGCAGTTTCCCTGCCCCCAATCCAGCGACGTCCTAGTCCTCCCCGGCTCCCCTTTGCTGTTGTTGTGTCCCCTTTGCCTACTTGCCTTGTTTCTGCAGCAGCATCCTTCAGTAATTTCAGGGGCTGTAGGCATGGGCTGTATCCCCTCCGTGTACATGGCGAGAGGTCATCATTGACCCCACTGGGCTGTCCGCCCTCCCTCCTTAGCCTCTGTTCTGTGGCCATGGGCAGTTGGTTGACAGCTGGTCAGCTGTGGATGCTGGCCTTGGCCAAGGGCCCGAGCCTGGGCCTCATGGGACTGGAGTTGCTTAGCGCTGTTGCTGATCTCTGCCCCATGGGCTCTGGTTGGGAGGTCTTCCCCAGCAGAAGCCAGAGCAGCACCGTGGGCATCCTGGCCGAGTCTGGAAAAGTAGCCTCCCCTGTTGGCCCAGCTGCAGCCCCCTCCCAGGAAGCCCCATGACTTGACCCACACCAGTCTCTCCCCTCTGCCCTCCGGAGGGAGGCTCAGAGTCTTGCGTTGCAGGCTGGGTGCCACTGACCTGGCTAGCTCCTTGGCCTCTTCAGGTGGCCCTCAGGACCATGTCTAACTCGCAGTGTCAGCGGTCTCATAGGCACCCAGCCCCTGGCCCCACCTCGCCTTGGTCAAATCTATGAGTAAAGGGGCAATTCCAGTGGTCCTGTTGCCACGGCAGGGTATTTCCTGAGCAGGGACAAGCAGGCGCTTGGGTGGAGGGCCTAGGTTGTATCTGCATAGGAAGAAGGTCCCCATCTCGCCTCTTCTTTTCCTCACCCTCGATTGTCCCCCATGTCCTCTCTGCCCAGACGTCCACCAGAATCCAGAGGGGGACGGTGAGGTGGGAGAGCGTGCCCGCTGGTGCCTGTGGGGCCAGCTCTCCTGTCCCCCAGCTCAGTGACTCCCCGCTGGGCCCTGGCATTGCCCATTGACCCGGCAGCATCCACCACTGGCCTGGGTGCTCCCTGGGGCTTGGGCAGATCCGTGTGGGCACCCAGCACTCACCTGGCCCCAGCAGGTGCAGAGTGTTATGAAAAAACAAGGGCGTCTGGGGGCTTGGCTTGGGAGCCCTGACGCAGGCTCTGGGTGGGCTGATTTGTCCCGTGTGTGCTCCTTGGCCTTCCCTCATTCAGCGAATCCCGCCTGGACCTGTGCTGTGGGCCTGGGCCTGGGCTGAGCCCGGGGTGCTGCGGGGAGCAGGGTGCACGTGGCTCTGGCCGGCGTGGAGCTCACTGTCGTAAGGTCCTGAGGCCTCTGGCCCTGGTGTGAGGAGGGCGTGAGACCACAGCGGAGGGCTCCCCGGGGTCTGCCAGCCCAGCGTGGCACTGTCACCGCTCACCTCCCAGCCCCCAGTTGCCCCCAGGGTGCTCGGGTGCAGAGCATGTGCCTGGAGTTCGGACCTGGGTACCATGAGGTCATTTTCCCGTCGCATTTGGCTCGTCGGATCCTCTATAAATGACTCTGTCCATTTTTGGGCCTCAGTAGGTGGCTGGGCAGAGCCAAGTTGGGGTGGAGCCTGGGTCAGATGACAGAGGAGATTAGGGCTTGGTGGGCTGGGTCCCTGGGGTGATGGGATGGTTAGGGAGAAGGGACAGGTGAGGTGGGGGTATGCTCTGGCCTGCTTGCCCCGAGGTCCACTGCCCAGAAGTCCTCACGGGGCGTGCGTGAGAGAGGCTGGCCTGTGCTGATGGAGCTGGGCCCACGGAGGGTGCAGGGGAGGAGGCTCTGCCCACTGTCTGCCCCCCTCACTGGCCCGGCGCTGCTGGGAGTGGGGAGGCCTGGCTCCGAGGGGCAGGGCCTGGGGCTGTCCGTGCAGGGAATAGCACTGGCGTGTTACAGCAGATGCTCCCTGGAGGGAAGGTGCAGTGGCAGTTATTTATAGGACCCTGGCAACATGGCCATGATGGGACTGCGCTCATCTGGGTGGTCGAGGTCCCCCGTGCCATAGCCATGGAGGCCTCCGCAGTAGGAGCCAGGCCTTTGCAACCAGTTCTTATGTTCACGGTGGCCTTGAGGGTAGCCACGCCACACAGAGGGCAGGGGGCAGGGAGACAGCTGGGTCTGCTGGACGGCCTCTGAGGCCCCGGGCCCCAGTCAGCAGTGGCTCTCCTCCGCCCCGACTTTCCCTGTCTTCCCCAACGGGGTGTCTCTCTCGCCCCTGAGAGTCCTCTCTCTCGTCCCCTCTCTCGTCCCCTCCCATGTTGGCTTTGCCTCCGTCACTCTGTACCTCCCTGCGCCATGTCTCTTTCCTCTGATCTTACACAAGCGTTTCTGCACCTCTCCAGGCTCGGATCAGCTTCTCCCTGAACCCAAGTTATTTATGTAGATGGTTCATCTTGCCAGCACCGCAGAGAAGGCTCCCGAGCTAGGCGTCATCTCTGGGTGGGGTGTTTCTGGGGGCTCGGTGGACGTTTGGCTGAGGCCTGTGGGTGTGGGAAAGTTGCAAGCGTGGGCCCCGGCGGGCCGGGGTGGGCTGGGCCCCAGGCATGAGCTGAGGCCCCTCTCCATCGAGTCTGCTGGCTTGTGGCAGGGCCCAAAGCAGGCAGAGGCTGTTTTGCCCAGGTCGGCTCACTGGGCTGTCTGGGACCTGGAGGAGGTGTTCCCAGGGGGGGCGTGGTGGGACAGCTGTGGGTCAGGGTGTGTGTGGAGCCGGGGAGTGAGAGCCGCTGGTCACCAGGGAAGGGGAGGGGTGTGTCGGGAGAGGAGAGGGGTGGCTGGGCCGTAGATTTGGGTTGGATTTGATCAAGTGTTGAATGCCTGTGGGACCTGTGGATCCTGTGGACTCTCAGAGAGGCTGAGGCCTCAACTCTTCACCCTCCTTCTTCGCAGATGACCTCGCCGTGTCCCCTTCTCACCTTCGCTCTCTGGCGTTGCCCAGGCCCTTGCCCCTGGATGAGGTGATCTCCGCCCAGCTCGCCCCTCACCAAATTGTGCTTCTGTCCCCACTTTTCTGCCTTAGCCCGGCCTTGCCTGGGCTTTTACCATGAGGTTCTAGAATCCCTGGGTCCTACCCAGGGGCGTGTCAGAGACAGAGCCCGGGCATGGGCTCGGCAGGCAGCAGGTGGGGATCCTGGGTTCCCCTGACCAGCCAGGACCTTGGGCAGATGGCAGGACCCTCCTGAGCCCAGTTTCTTCATTTGTGAAGTGGGGGTAATACTGGTTCCCCTTCACACGCCCGTTGTGGAGAGTAGCGCCTCGGACAGTTGCCCGTCACACAGCAAGTGCTCAGTGGGCAGGGCCGCACGCTGACCCAGAGACCTCCCTCCCCTCCAGGCCCTCGTCCCAGCGCTTCTCCCTGGAGTGTCCATTACAGACCTCTGCAGACAGCTAATCCCTGCTGAGCCCTTGACGAATCAGGGTTTGTAACGTTGTCCCAGCCCAGGGTGGTGTGTGTGCTTGTGTGTGTGTCCGTGTCTGTGTGTGTGTGTGTGTGTGTGTGCAGAGGAGCGGCGTGCGGAGGGGGAGGGAATTGCACGGTTCCGGGGTTGGGGCGGGAACGGGACTCATGTGCACGTAAATCCGGTGGCCCTGGGTAAGTGTTCCCCCGTCTCTGGTCTTCTCTCTGGCCATCTGTCAAGTGATCACGGGGTTTGCTTCTTCATTTACTTGAAAAACCCACTGTGTGCTGGGCACCATCTTGGCTCTGTAGGGCTGAGCAAAACCAAGCCCCCGCCTGCCTGGAACTGACGTCTCGTTGGGGGAGACACTCAAGAAACGAAAAGTCTGGTCGCAGGTAGATACAAGAGCAGGGCAGCTTTTCCTCAGTGGAATGTGATGGCTCAGATCAGTCTTTCCTGAGCATTCCAGGGCCGGGAGCTCACATGGTGCCAGGGATTGGTTTGGGGAGAGGCTGAGCCGAAGCTTCTGGCTCCAGGTGAGAGGGCATCTGGGGGATGATGCCTTCATATTTGATGTCACCCTGCTATGTGGTTTTCTAAAGCTCCTTTTTTTTTTTTTTTTTTTTTTTGCGTGGCATGTGGGATCTTATCTCCCTGACCAGGGATTGAACCCGCGCCTCCTGCATTGGAAGCATGGAGTCTTAACCACTGGACCGCCAGGGAAGTCACTAAAGCTCCTTTTTTGGCAAGTCTCTTTTTGGGATTAAAAATGCAAAGAGGGCTTCCCTGGTGGCGCAGTGGTTGAGAATCCGCCTGCCGATGCAGGAGACACGGGTTCGTGCCCTGGTCCGGGAAGATCCTACATGCCGCGGAGCAACTAAGCCCGTGAGCCATGGCCGCTGAGCCTGTGCGTCCGGAGCCTGTGCTCCGCAACGGGAGAGGCCACAACAGTGAGAGGCCCGCATACCGCAAAAAAAAAAAAAAAAAAAAAAAAAATGCAAAGAAAAGGACACCAGAGCTGAAGGGCACTGACAGTGCAGGCCAGGGCTGCTTTGTGGGCGAGGGCTCTCACCCAGGATGTTAGAGGAGGTGGGAAGGGCCAATAAAAGAGGAGGAGGGAGACACCAAAGATGGCCCAGCCCGGGGAGGACCACTTACAAGATTTTCACATCAAGCAGCAACTCAGGGTAGTGGCAACCATTCTCTAGGAAGCTGGGTTTGAATCCCTTCCCACACGTTACTACCCTCGGGCAGGTCATATTGACCTCTCTGAGCCTCAGTTTCCTCACCTGAAGTCAGTGGTGAGAGCCACAGAGAATGCTGTGTGAATTAAATGGACACAAGTGAAGGGCAGGGCTGGTGGTTCTTGTGCCGGGGATGGGGCATTCCTCGTGGGACCTGGCTGGCATCTGGGGCTCCTGGGGCCTCCCCAAAGGGTCTGCCACCTCCCAAAGAGGCCACATGGTTCTGGACTGGGCAGCGAAGCTGGCTTAGTGCCAGGGGCTGGCAGGGGTCAGGGCTGGGGAATTGAGAAGAGAAAGGCAGGCTCTTCCTGTCCCAAGGGAAGCCTTTGTCAAATATTAACTTAAAAATAACCTGGTTTGTTGCACAGCTGCTGAGTGCCAGGTGCTTGGTGAAAATTCTCATCCTCATGGCAAGCGGGGGAGGTCATTATGATACCCATTCAGCAGATGAAGAAACTGAGGCTCAGAGCAGTGGTGTGACTTGCCCTTGGGCTTTCCTGGTCCACTGTCTGGGGTGCTACCTCTCCCTTGGTGACTAGGCCCTCAGGCCGGGGAGAAGGCCCAGATCATGCAAATAAGATGAGGATCTCTATCCAGGAGGGAAGGTCTGTCTGGGGGGCGGGGTGTCATTTGACAGATTTTGTCCCAAGACCTTCCCCACCATTAAATTAGATCTGGGGCTGCTTGTCTGTCCCTGGGTCCCCGCGTGGGGTCTAAGCTTATATTTTGGGATGTAGCCTTTCTGTTTTGGGGGTGTTTGGTGGGCCCTGGAGTGAGGGGACAGCCTGGGGTTTCCTGAGGCAAGTCTAGGGACAGGAGTTCATACCTGCAAGTGAGGACAAATGAGGTGATTTGTGTGTGTTTTCCCAAATATGAAAGCTGCATCCGCTTTACTCAATATAAAGGAACACCCTTTATACCGATATTGTATCTACTTTTGTTCATATTGTTGCAACAGTGTTTCTTTTATGAAATGATGGTAATTCTGATAGTTTCTTAATGTTTTGGGGGAGGAAATAGTCATAATGCTGACCGCACCCCCCCGCCCTGCAAAACACACACACACACATGCATGCACGCATGCACGCACGCACACACACACACACATACTGGCTGCAAAACACACACACGCGTGCGCGCACACACACACACACACACACACACACACACACACACACTGGGAAAATTTTCCTGGTGTGGAATCTAAAAATCTGAGGCCCAGTGCCCTGGGGCAGTTTGCTGCCGGCCCTGTGGACTGGCTGCCTGGAGCTGGGGTGTTGTTGGCTGCTCTCCTGGGTGCAGGCATGAAGCAGGCCCGTGGTGGCCTGGGGCAAGGCCCCTAGAATATCTGCTCCACAAGGGTGGGTCCTGCCTGCTGCAGTAGCTGTGGTGCCCCAGCTCTGCACACCGTAGGTGCTCAGCGCTTCCTTGTTGACCCGACACTTGGCTTCTTCAGGCAGGTAAGGGGCAGGCTGATGGCTGGCAGAGGCCTGGGAGGCCCTGGGTTCAGGGTGTAGGGTGGGAGCGGGAAGGGCGTTGTGGCTGCTGGAATTCAGGCCCCCAGAGAGCCCAGGTCTTGGGGTCAGGTGCAGGGGGCGCGTCCGGCCCTGGCACAGGCCATTCCGAGGGACCCCTGGGCATCGCTGCTTAGAACCTTCTCCGGCAGTAAAATGTCTCAGGGCTGTGATGGTGCTACCCTGAGCCTGGGGCTTCAGTGCTTGAGCCCAGACGCTCGAGTTCTCAGGAGTGGGCTGGGGCTCTGCTGGGGAGCCCTCCTTGGCTTCAGGCCAAATGCCGAAGAAGCGTTGGCCTGGGCCGTCTGCAGGGGTCCTTCTGACCTGAGAAAGCTTTGAGGTGACTGGGGTGCCAGGGATCCCTGACCTGGGGGTCTGTGTGATTTGCTAGACCTGAGACTCACTGCTGCCCTCAGACCTACCTGGGCTTGCTCTCAGCTGGGCCTCTTCCATCTGCCTCCTGGACCTCACCTTCAGCCCCAGTCCCTGACCCCAGGTCCCAGTGCCACGGCGGATGGGGTGGGATTGGGGCCACAGCACTGGAGGGGGGTGGGTCTGGAGCCTCGGGGTGGCCATCGGCCTTGGGTGCTGAGACCTGTCCATGGTGCCCCTGGGAGTGGGCATTAGTGCCCTGTCCCCCCCCCCCCATGCTGTGCCTGGGATGACCGGCTGGGTCTCTGCTGCTGTCCCTGCTCTGTGGACAGGGGGCGGGCTTGCAGACATCTCTGCCTCTGCAGTGCAAGGGCCGCAGTAAGGCGGAGGCTGAGCCTCAGGGGCTGGGAGTGAGTGGGCGGCAGCCGGCAGCAGCCACCGCAGTGCTGGGGGGAGGGACTTGTCACTGTTGTCGCTGCCAGTGGAGCTGGGGCTCTCAGGCCCTCAGAGCCCCTGCAAGCCCCCCCATCCTGGATTCCCCCAGGGCACCTTTGTAGGGACATCCGAGCTGGCTCCTCGCTTTAGATGCCTGGACTTCTGGCGCTGAATTAGCTCCTCTTCCCCTTGTCATTCTCTCCTTCGTGGCCTGCCCATTGTGAGCCAGAGGGCTGAGGTCTGAGAGCACTGGGAGGAGAAGAACTGGCCCCTGCCCTCCAGGAGCTCCCAGCCCCACACCCAGTACCCATCACAGCACGGGGATGGGGAGGTGAGGGGAAGGACCCTGGGGTCCTGAGGAGCCTCCCATCAGGCCTGAGCAGTCAGGGAGGACTGCTTGGAGGAAGTGGCATCCCCTCTTGAGGGAGTGAGCTGGGTCAGGTGAGAATCCAGCTGTGCCCAGGAAGGTATGGGGGGTCTGGGGCAGGGCTGCCGTCCTGGAGTCCACTCCATCAGGGCTGGGGTCACAGCCTTCCTGGAAAGGCTGCTGTACATCCTGTACCTCCTCCCAGTACGTGCACACCTGCTTCTCTCTGTTTTGAGGCCACAAGATGACACTGCGGAGGGGATGACACTGCTAAGCCTGTCAAGCTGGACCACTGGGAGGGGTCAGTGGGCAGCTCACCCCTGTTCAAGGCACCCCAGTGTGCTCCGCCCTTTGAGGCCAGACCACATGGCCAAGTGGGGGTCCCCTAGTTCTTGGATCAGAGCTGGGGAGGGTCCTCAGAGGATGAGGGGTCATGCTAGCTGGTGGGAACGCTGGCTCGGAGTGCAGACTGCAGGGTGAGGAGTGGACGACAGCAAGGTAGCATTGTGTAGATGAGCCTCAGGGCCAGCGGCTGGCTGGTGAGGGGTCCAGGGCTCCACCCAGGCCTGTGCTTGAGGAGCTTTGCAGGGGCCGTGGGGCTGGAAGGCGGCTGGGGTGACGGGAGCGCCTTGCCAGCCCTTTTTCCGACAGCTGCTGCTACTTTCTTTGGACCTCTTGGTCACCTCGGCCTCTCCCCAGGACTGAGAGCAACATGCTGAAGCCCTGGCGAGCCGGGTCCCGTCGTTGGACGCTGAGGACAGACCTGGCCCAGGGAAAGCTGGGCCGAGGGGTCTCCCTGCTGCCCCCACCCCGGCCCCACGTGGCCGCCCCTACTTCTCTGCTCTGAGACGGCATCACCTCTCTCAAGACGTGTCCTCCAGCGTGTCAGTAACTCTCTCAGGGCCAGATGTGGGTGATGGAGTAGATGAGGGTGCTGAACTGGGCCCCGGATCCCTGGCAGGTGGTCAAGAGTCAGAGATTGAACAAGGGAAGGGGAGGAAGGGGGTTGGGTGGAGTGCTCAAGAAAGACTGACCTGGACAGAGAGGAGGGAGCATGACACCTGCTCTGGGGTCCTGGGCGAGTCATGCCCTCTCTGAGACCCCATTTCCTCCTCTGTAAATGGGAATGGGAGTTCCTGCACACGGGCTTGCGGAGAGGGTCCAGGAGGAAGTGAACATGATCCATGCCCAGTGCCTGGTGGGGTGGAGGAAGCGATGTGATCAGTGCCTGGGCGGGGGGGGGGAGGGGGGAAGGACGCACAGGTTCTGTTCCAGGGAGCATCTTGGGGAACCCCTGGGAACCCACAGGTAGGGACCATTCTGGCTTTTGTGTTCTGATGACCAGATTCTTGAAATTGAATTGCAGTGCATTTTTCTTTCCTTTTTTTCCTGTATAGGCTGAAAACACTAAATCGGGAGGGGTGGTGTTGCCTCCCCCAGGAGGGAAGCCAGAGCCCCCCTGAGCCGGAGCTTGATTGAATGGGTGGAGGGAGGGCAAACAGTTCCAGGTGGGCTGGGTTGAGGGGCCTAATGAGGGGAGGGACCTGGGGACATAGGTGAGGGGTCTCCCATCATTCATTCATTCGTTCATTCGAGGAACCCAATGCATAGCAGGGGCTTGAGAGATGTGGGTTGAACCCTGGCTTGGCCTCTGAGCCTCAGTTGCCCACCTAGGAACTGGGAAGCATGAGATGCCCCTCGCAGTGAGGGAAGGTGAACTCCAGGACCCCTGTAAGTGATAATGGTGGAACTGAGTTCTGCTGGGTCCAGCTGGGTCTGGATGATTCTGGAGGGGAGGTCAGGGTTAGCATCTCCGTGGCATTTTGTGGTTTACTGAGAACCCTCCCACCTGCTGTTTTTCATTTGTTCCTCTCAGTGACCTGTGAGGTTGGTGGGACTGGATTATGGTTCCACTTGGCAGATGAGAACACTGGAGCTCAGGGAAGCCCTGGGATTTCCTCCCTCCCAGTCTTGGACTTGGCCCCAGGTTGGCCTTTCCTGGGAGCTACCACTCCCATCCCTGAGCGGGGGGGACAGGGTGGTTGGAGGATGCTTGGAAGAGATTATTGTAGTGCAAATGTGAATGCTGAAATGCTGAAATGTTTTCCATGAAAAATCAGTGGGTGGGGGCTGCCTTTGTGGGGAGAACACCTGGGGAGCGTTTTTTTTTTTTGTGTGTGTGTGTGTGTGTGTGTGTGTGTGTGTGTGTGTGTGTGTGTGTGTGTGGTGTGTATGGGGGAGGGGGACTGGCCTGCTAGAGGAGAAGGTGACCCTGCAGAGCCACCTTGGGACTTTCCACATGGCCCCTGGGATCCCCCATGACTCCACCAGGCAGGTGGGGGAACCTGGCTTCATGCAGGAATCTGGGACCCCAGAAGGTCAGGGTCGGATGTGGAAGGAACTGTCCTGACTTGACTCCCAGGGGGAGCCTCAGGTAGAGAGACACCTGGGTGCAGATTGAAAACAGAGTTGGGGGAGGGGAGGAGAGACTTGAGGAGGAGTTAATGGCCAGGAATACAAGTGGAGTCTTGATTTAAACGGAGAACTAGAATCCCCAATTAATTGGGTGCATTTGCTGAGCCTGGGACAGGATGAAAATATTGTTTGAAATATAAACTAAGCCAGGAGCTAGTTTCTAAGTTGTGTGTGTGTGTGTGTGTGTGTGTGTGTGTGTGTGTGTGTGTGTGTGTGTGTCTGCCAAAGACTCAGTGGCGCAGTCTGTTCTGGAAGTGGGTCTGGCTGAGCTGGAATGTCACCACCTTCCCCAGGTTGACCAGCCCAGGCCTCCTGGCGGAGGGGACCATGGGCCTGGCAGGGGCCACAGCCAAGGCGGCGGGGGGGGGTGGTGGTCCTGGGCCCTTCCTGTGGGCCTCGGAGGCGGCGCTGTCCTGGGTCTGGTGGACCAAGTGGGGGCCATCCTGGTACTGCAACTGAGGAAGCTGCCCCGAGGCGTGGGTGCAGGGCTGCAGGGCCGCCTGGGAGAGCTGAGTCAGCACCGTGGGAAACCCATGGTCAGCAGCAGGACAGAACCTGATGCCTGCGTCCCAGTTTTGAGTCTGTGCACCGTCGGGTCACGCTGTCCCACTGTGTGTGCTGTGGGCGGAGGTGAGAGACCAGGAGAGGCCACACCTACATCCTGCAGCCGGCTCTCGGCTCTCCAGAGCCACATGGTGGGGATGGGGGAGACCCAGGATCCGGGCTCCTGCCCCCCCCCCCCAGCTGGGGACTTGGGCCAGTTACTCAACCCTTCTTATTTCGATTTGCTCCTCCATACAGTGGGGTGACCGTCCTCCCTGCTACACCCGAGTCTTCAGTGGTGGAGGCTGGTCCCGCTGTGAGTGTGTGATCCTGACACCCGCACACAGTAGGCACTTAACGCTGAGTTTGGGGTGTGAGGCTCCCGTGCACGAGGGATGGAAAAGGCTTCTCGGAGCATCTTATACAGCGTGGTAGGTGGAAGGCCTGTCCCCTCTGAGCCTCGGTTTCCCCACGTGTGAGGATTTAACGGGGGAAGAGGTGTCTCCATTTCACAGCCGAGGACACTGAAGGTTGGGGTTCCAGCTCTTGGGTGGGGTGGGGGTACTGAGGCGCCTTGGCGGGCGTGGGGTGTTCAGCTGTGCCCATGCCCTCCGTGTGTGTCCAGTTGGGCCACCCTGCCCAAGTCCGGGCCAGCCTTGGTGCAGCAGTGGTGGAGCCATCCAGTCTCAGCTTGGGATCCAGATGGTGAGGCCTCGGGGGAGGAAGCAAGGGGAAGGTGTTGCCCAGAGAGGGCCCAGCAGGGGCCAGGTGACACCGTGGACCCCTTCCCACCACTTTTAGGCCTCCCCTCACCCCTACTCCCTCTTCCCGTAAGCAGCAGGAGTCCCTTCCAGCTTTTAGTTGCTCCAGAAGTGTCCAGAGCTGTAGCATGGACTTGCCGGGAGCCCACATCCCGGGCTCTGGGGCTGGGCGTCCACCCCACGCCATGCCCTGCACTGCTCGTTTCTGCTCTCCTCCTTTGGCACATTGCAGTGATTTTGTGTTTTTTTAAAAAAGGAATGGGTAACTCTGACTGGCAGCTCAGCTTTCCCTTACTGTTGAACTGTGTTTCTCCTGGGAAAGCGGGCCCTGGGGGAGGAAAGCGACAGGTGGGTGTGAACAACCTCATGCAGCAGGCCCAGATGGTGAGCTGGCACTGGCTGTGATTTCTGGGGGCCAGGGCCCTCTTTTGTGGGGCTGTGTGGGGAGTCTCTGCTACCCCTCGCTGTCCACACTGCCTCAGCTCTTCTCAGGGAGGGAGTTGGGTCAGACCCTGAAGACCTTAGCAAGATAGACTCCGGGGCTGATGCTGTGCCCCAACCCTGGGAAGTCAGAGTTGGAGGGGCCTTTTGCGCTCACCTGGTCCTTACCTCCCGCCTTTCAGGGTAGAGGTGGGACCTTGGGTGGTGACCTGCCCAGACCTCTGGCGGCCCCTGCATCGTCGTCTGTGGTCTCTGGGCTGGGAGGGGGAGGCCCCAGCTCCTGTCCACCGTGTGCTGATTTCCTGCATCTGCTGGGCTGGGAGGACCAGTGCCTCCCCCTCAGGACCCTCCCTGCCCACCGTATTTCTGTACCCCGCCCCAGCCCAAGACCAGCGGTGGAGGGTTAGCAGGAGGGAGCCTGGGAAAGCCCCCCTTTCCTTCAGAGGGGAAAGCCCCTCTGGACAGTCAGCGCCTCTGCCAGGGGCGGGGCCCCCACCGGCCTCCCACTCCGGGCCCCTCTTGTTTCCCGTACCCTGGTCTTTGCCCTTGCTCTGACTATGCTCCCTTCCAGCCCCTCCCAGCCCCCTCGCAGCCTTCCCCCAGCCCCTGCTCTAGTGGGAAGCAGTGGCACTGGCCCTGGCCCTGGGCTGGCAGCAGGACCACCCTCTTCTGCTCTGGGGCCCTGTACCAGTGAGTCCCCAGCCTTTGATTCTGCATCTGCAAAGTGGGGTGTCCTCACAGGAAGTGGCAACTTGGAATCAGGCCAAGGCTGGGCTAGGGGAGCCCTTAGGACAGCTCCCGGGCAGCCGTGGGCCTGGGAGGGACCATAGGGTCGGGGTGGGGAGAGATGGGGGGAGGGGGGAGGGAACAGCCCCCCCTCCCACCCGCCGTACTGTGTCGTGGGCAGGGCTTGTGTGTGCACTTGGCAAGACTGGGTGGAGCTATTTAAAGCTGACTCTGGGCATCAACTCCTTTGAGTGACAAAAATAACAACAATAACCAAAATAAAAGCACTAACATGTTGGGAAAAAATACCACATGTCTTATGTCCTTTAGGTACTCTTTAATAGTTCCAGGTTCACAGATGTGGCCATGGAGGATTCCGAGTGGTAAAATGAATGAATAGCCTGGTTGCACATTTAGGCCAAACAGACATAGGCAAAGGGCCGAGGGCATTCAGAGGAATAAGTGAAGCCTTGTGCCTGGGGTGGGGGTCAGGGAAGGCTGCCTGGAGGAGGTGATGTGAAGGGCTGGCTTGGCCTGGTGTCAGTAGCGAAGTGGTTTCCTGATGAATATCGTGGAGGTGGCCGTGGTCCTGCCCTGTCAGACCTTTGCTTGGCCCCAGGCAGGTGGGTGGAGGTGAGACCCTCACCTCCCCTGGCCTGGCTCTGGCTCTGTGCTCTGCTGAGTTGGGGGCTGGGCTCATGCTTTGCTGCTTCTCCACACAGTCTGTTGCCGCAGGGAGCCCAGCAAACAGCTGATGAGGGGCTGGTGGGAGCTGGCTGGGCTGGAGGGGCAGATTCCACCCCTCTGCTGATGGCCTGCGTCCTGGCTCCTAGGGCTGAGAATAGCACCCACACTCGCACGGAGGGGACAGGTGGGCCAGCGGTGACTGGGGGTGGGTGGTGCTGACATCTCTGAACAGGTGGTGTGGAGGGCTGGGCGCAGGGCGGGGCTGTGTGGTCCTCCGCTGGCCCCACCCAGCACAGACACGAGTGGCCGGCGGGTGACCTTGTGTCTGGGAGCCCTCCCTGACCCCTCTGTAGAGTGGGCGGCATCCTGGGCTCAGCGCTGGCATGTCAGACAGCGAGGCCCATCAGGGCTGCTTGTGGGTCGTCAGAGGCCAGTCCTCTGAGCCGCTGTTTGGGCTCCAGGGGGCCTTTACCAGTTTACCCTTTTACCAGGGGTCAGGGTAATGGTGGTGGGGCTGGCAGGGCCCCTGCAGAGCCGGGGGGAGGAGGCTGCTGAGGGAGGTGGGGCCAGGAGCGGGAGGTGGGCCGGCTGCTGTGCAATGCTGTGTGTAAGCCCCAGTGAGTCATGGGGAGCAGGTGCTTGGGGCGCCAGGCACCAGGCACAGGAAAGGGATGTGTGGGCGGGGGGGTGGACGAGAGGGAACGGGAGCGGCTGCTAGAGCTTTCTGGCTTGGGTGGGAGGGATCCCAGGTCAACATAGGGGTAAAGGGACAGGGGCAAGCCAGCCACTGCTCTGTGCTGGACCCTCTTAGCTACACAGCCCCACTTCATCCTTAGACCCCCTTGAGGTCTTGGCTGGGTTTGCTGATGGGGCTCGGGGCTCAGAAAGGTGAGCCCTGGCCCCCTGGTCTCCCCCCATCGGAAGCGGTCCTCCTTCCCTTCCCTTCCCTTCCCTTCTCTCAGCTGCTGTCCAGACCAGACATGGAGCTGGTCACCACCCTGAGCTGTTGGCCAGGGGTGGGAGCCACTGAGGGGGCAGGTGGGTGGGGAAGGGGAGCAACAGGAACCCAATGATGGGGCCTGTCCTGGCTGCACCGGGGGTCCTGGCTGTCCCGGCCTGCCTTCCCGACACCTCTGGGGACCTCAGACTCACTGTGACCCCCAAGGGTCCCCACCTCGGGCGATTCAGGCTCCTTCCCTCTTGTTGCTCAAACCTGGCGTCCCCCCCTCAGTTTTCTCCCTGTCACCCCATCCTTGAGCACTTCGCGCCATTTCCTGTCTTGGCCCTAAACCATCATTGCCTCTCACCTGGGTCACTGTAGTCACCCAGGTGGGCTTCCTGCTCCAACCTGCTCTGTAGTCTGTTCCCACACAGCAGCCTGGGGTTTTTAAAACTGTGGGTCAGATCACAGCTCTCCAGAGCCTCCTACTGCCCGCTGGAGTTTCAAAGCCCTGTAGCCTGGCCCTGGCTGCCAAGGCAGTTTGTGCAGTGGTTGGAGGGTCTAGCCTCTGGAGCCAGGCTTGGGGTTTGGATCCTAACCACCATGCTGGCTGGCTGTGTGACCCTGGGGAGTTTTTAAGGCAGTGCCTCAGTTTCCACGTCTGCAAAGTGGGGATAATAATCAGTACTTCCTTCCATGTGAAGGGCTCGGCATCTGTGTTGCAGGGCATCTTCCTCCTACGCCTGCCCTCTTGCCCTCTTTCACACTCTGGCCTGCTCTTCCCATCCCAGGGCCTTTGCACTTGCTGTGCCCTCTGCCTGGTGTGGTCTCGCTCCTTCATCAGGTCACACAGGTCACGTCCCTGAGCCCCGCCCTCTCCGTGCCCTGCTGTGTGTTTGTTCAGAGACTTCCATCGCCACTGGACATGCCTCCCCCTTGGAGTACCGGCCCTTCCAGGGTGGGGAGCCGTGCTCTGCTCCCTGTAGAACACAGCCTTCCAGGTTGGGGGAGGGCATCCCAGATGAGCCAAGCCTCAGCTCCAGTCCCAGCCCGTACAACCCAGGGGCCAAATCCCTGAGTCCAGGGGCGGTGACTCCTCCATTGCATCCGAGCTGTGAGGGCCAAAATCACATGGGGGTCCCTGAGGAGGGAGCAGCTTGGGCCTACCCCGAGAAGTTGGTGAAAAGTCCCTTTCTTCCACTGGAGGGTGGGCTGGGTGGGGTGAGGGCTAGAGGGGGAGGTCTGGACAGTTGGGTGATGCTTGATTGTGGAAGGGAGTGGCCTTCCCCTCTGGGTGGTCCTGGCCCTTCCAGAAGCCCTCCTACCTGGTTCTGGTTCTGTGGACATCCAGGAATGGGCTCAGACTGGCAGGTGGTTGCTGAGGGGAGGGGAACCAGTCATGACCAAGCCTGGGCCCCCTCCTGTGCCCCCTTGGGGCTCCAGAGCACCCCATGTGGGCTGACCCCCTCCCAGTTCATCCCATATGGAAAGAGGCTCCTTTAGAGCCATTTTGTTTGGGAACCAATGGCCAGGTTCAGATTCTAGCTCCTGTTTACTTAGCCCTGAGACCAGGGGCATTAGCCCTCAAGTTTTTGTGTTTTTTTTTCTTTCTACAACATATTTTTATTAATTTACTGCCTGATAGTTATCTATAATACCTTTTTTTATTTTATTTTTTGGCCATGCTGTGTGGCATGAGGGATCTTAGCTCCCCGACCAGGGATGGAACCCAGGGCCCTTGCAGTGGAAGCGTGGAGCCCTAACCACTGGACAGCCAGGGAAGTCCCAGGCCTCAAGTTTCCTCATCTGAATACCTCCCTCTCATGGGATTTAGCGAATGCTCGTTAGGCTCTCGGACGCCTTTGGATTAGCGGCTGTGGCTGATCTGTGGCCACCTCCGCCCCGCACCGGCCCAGCCCAGCCCCTCCCAGCACCCCCCAACCCCTTCCCCACCCCAACTTCGGCCCCTGATGCCTCTGCTCCCCGCCGCTCTGTTCTGGGCTTTTCCAGCCTCCTCCACCCACTGCAGCCCACCCTACCTTCCTCTGGGGTCTGGGTGGCCCTGCTCTGGCTTCTGGCCACTGGCTTATCTGCTGAACAGGCTGGAATTTCAGGCTTCCTGGGAGGGGAGGGGAGGGGAGGAAGGAGAGGAGGGCAGGGTTTCTTGGCTAGAATCATCTGGAAACTCCTTACCTGGGAGTAAGTAAGTAAGTAAGCTGGTTTTGACCAGACTGTCGTATTTCAAGGCACCGTTGTGTGTCTGACATACATGGCGGCCACGTGTTTGTGTACCAGTTAAGGACGTAAAAAAAGAAAACCAAACATCACTTTTCACTCTCGCCAGTATTTCTAAAGGAAAGGAAGAATCACTAAAAGAGGAAGGAGATAATTTTAGAGTGACAGTTTCCCAGGAAAGGCCCGTTGGCTTCCTTAGTCGGTCAGCCGTTCTTACCAGGGCCCACAGGAAAGGAGGATGAGTCTCTGTGGACTGGTGTCAGGGGGTAGCGACTTCCAGAACATGAGGACTTGTGAAAAAAAATAGATCACCAAGTGGGGTGAGGCCCTGGAGCTGCAGGGAGGCTTGGGAGGGGAACCTGGAAATGTTTTTTAGTTTTGTATTTAATTGCAAAAATGTTTGCAAACTTTGCATTCTAATACACAATCGGTGCCACTTATGTCACAAAAGTGGTTTCTTTGCCAGTGGAGCAGGAATCTTTTGTAGTAAACAGACACGCTTCCTGTTACCCCCAGGCGGCTCTGTGTATCCCTGTTTAAGAATCACAAGTTGAGGGATTTCCCTGGCGGTCCAGTGGTTAGGCCTCCGAGGAGCTTTCACTACCCTGAGGGCCCGGGGTTCAATCACTGGTTGGGGAACTAAGATCCTGCAAGCCCAGCGGTGCGGCCGAAAGAAAAAAAAAAAAAAAAAAAAGAATCACAAATTGGGTTTGGGTTTTGAAATCCATCAGGTTCGGGGTCCTGGCTCGGCCACTCATTAGCTGAGTGACCTCTTTGAGCCTGTTTCTTCATCTGTAACATGGGACCAAGAGTCACACCTTGGGATGTCCTGGTGATATGAGCCCACCTGTAAGGCAGTGTCAGGGGTGGTGGGCCCGCCCTCAAGGTGGGTCCTTGGCCCCTGCTCCCTGGGGTCATGCCTTGCACTATGATTTTTGTGGCGCTTCGAAGGAGGGGCAGATGCAGTGCACAGGGAACTTTGCTGGGCGGGTGCATGGCTGAGAGATGACATCTGATGGTGAGGGGTACCCGCCCCGGAGTGTGAGCTGAGCTCACAGACTTCCCCTGAAAGGAAGGCGGGTGGCAGCCTCTCCTGTCACCTCCTCCAGCCAGCCTGGGGAGACGGAGGTGCCGAGCCAGGATGGGGGCACAGAGGAACCAGGGAAGGGGGCTGTCTCTTGAGGGCAGCCCTGCATGTGTGCTGGGCTGGGGAGAGGGAGCTGGAGTTGGGACGCCCTCTCCTGCCTGAGACCCACCGGCCCAGAGGTGGCCCTTCTTGGGCCTGGAGCCTGGCTTGCCCCGCTGGGAGACTGTTGCTTTCCCTTTCTCTGGTTTTCTCCCCAGCTCCCTTCTGCATTCTGGATTCTTCTTCCACACCGTCTCCTGGCCTCCGCTCTGCTTCTTGCCTGGCTCTGTGGCTTCCGTGTGGTTCCTGCCACTTTCCTACTGTGTCCGGCGGCGACTGAAGGGCTGGGGCAGGAGCTGTGTCAGGGAGCGTGTGTGGGGCTGTGTGCTGACACGTGGGCAAGAACCAGCACACGGACACGCGAGTGTGCACACGGGCCTGCGTTGGAGGGCATTCTTGCCTGCTGTGGTTGGAATGCTGTTCCTGGCTCTTGCCCAAGGCCGGCGTTTTAACATTTATCTTTCTTAAAAAGTCATCGCCCTGGGGCTTCCCTGGTGGCGCAGTGGTTGGGAGTCTGCCTGCCGATGCAGGGGACGCGGGTTCCCCGGTCCAGGAGGATCCCACGTGCTGCAGAGCGGCTGGGCCCGTGAGTCATGGCCGCTGAGCCTGCGCGTCCGGAGCCTGTGCTCCGCAACGGGAGACGCCACAGCGGTGAGAGGCCCGCGTACCACACACACACAAAAAAAGTCATCGCCCTTTGGGGAGGTCGTCAGGCTGAGCCTGATGTGTGGCCAGCCTGGCACCGCAAGGAGGGCTGAGGAGTGCTGTTGGAGGGCCCCTTGCCATGCGTTCTGGAAGCCCTGTGTTCTGGACCGGCTTTCCAGGCCCTGGGCTCTGCTCCCAGGCAGGAGCCTGAGCTGCTCCCCACCACTGCCGGCCACAGCTGGGCCAGGGAGGCCAGACCCCTCATTCTAGCCTCTCTCTGCCTGGTGCCCACCCAATGCCAGGGTGCAGCGGCCGCTCTGGGGCTGTAGCCGTGTCACACTGGCCAGCAGATCGCCAGCCTTGGGCGTGAGCACTGTGGTTCTGGAGGCAGAGGTGCCTGATGCGTCTGTGTGAGTGAGTGCACGGGCCCTTGGCGGGAGAGGCAGCCCCGGTGTGGTCACCAGCCAGCTGGGGGCAGGGGCCGCAGCCCAGGAGCGGCAGCCGGGGAAAGGACCCAGGAGTCAGGAGCCCTGGGTCCAGTCCTGGCCGGCCCACACAGTCTCCTTGATACAGACCGGGGTTCTTGGCCTTCCACAAGCAATGGAAACTGACTAGGGACCAGACCAGAAATTCAGGCAAGGCTTTACGCCCCCCCCCCCCGCTGCAGCTGGTGGGAGTGAGAGCACACAACATGTTCCCTTGCTCGCTTGCTTCCTGAAGTGGGGCAAGCTAGTTCCTTATATGGGGTGAGGGTAGAGGTGTGTCCAGGGGTTGGGCCGGAGGGGTGGCTGAGGTGCTTTGCCCACCCCCTTGGTGGTGCTGCGTGCAGGGGGCATGCTCAGTGCCCTGCCTTTGCTCCTGACCCCCTGCTTTTGCTCTGGGCTCTTCAAAGGTGGCAGCTGGGTTTTTCGGTCTCTTTTGTCCATAATTTTGCCCCAACTATGCATGCATGCAGTTATTTTTAGTCCCATGTAGTTTCTTTATATTTTGTTGCTCGTGGAGAGGTGTGTCCAGGTGCAAGCATTGCAGCAAAGGGTCCCAGGCCCCAGACTGTCTCATTCTCATTCATGAAATGGGGGTGCCAAGGCCCACTGGAAGAAGAGGCCCAAGGGGCCCAGGCGGCTGCACAATGCCAAGAAGGGTTTGGCCAGGCCAGCATGGCATCCCTGGGCTAGGGTCGAGTGTCTGAGGAGCCCATCGCCTCCGCATCCCCAGGACTCAGTCACCAGCTGGTGTGGCAGGGACGGACCCAGTGGGCAGCTGCAGGGCCTTGAGTCTAGCTCACTTTCCACAGCAGACGAGATCCGGGCTTCTTGGAGGAATGGCTGATTCTAGGGGGCCGGGGCAGGGACCCGCTGAGCCTGGAGCATCTCATAGTGTCAGGAAGCAAGGAAGTGCTCAAAGACTAGTGGAGGCGTGTCCACAGGCTCCCACTGGCCGAATTTAGGACAGTTGGAGCATCAAAAAGAATAATGATGGTAATAAACTATAGCCCATTGAATGCAAAACGGAGGCAAGAGTCCATAACAATATCCCCATAAAGGCAAGACCAGGGGAAGGACTTCTTTATAGCATGCCAGATAATATAGAGGAGGTGATAGAAGCCCGAGATAACAGCTGGTTCAGGCAAAGATGAGAGGTACAGAGCTTCTCAGACTTTAATGTGCACACAGAGCACTAAGGGACTTGTTAAAATGCATCGTAATCCAGCAGGTCTGGGGTGGAGCCTGAAATTCTGTATTTCTGCCAGGCTCCCAGAGGGCTGTGATGCTGCTGGTCCGTGGACCCCACTTTGAGTAGTAAAGTATTAAATGGATATAAAGACATCGGGTAAAAAGCTGTTGGCCGTGGATAGTCACACAGTGGGCCTTTCAGATGACTAGTTAATTATCTAGAGACAAGCCGTCTCTACAGCAGGCGTCCGGCAAACACTGCCTGACCAAGTGGTCAAGCTCAGCACCGGAAGCAGGGGGCATCCTGAGGTGATGCTATTGAAGGACACATTACCTCTGTAGTATGCTTGCCAAAACAATGTTTAACCTGGACTTAGTCATGAGGAAATGAGCAGATGAATCTGGAGTGTAGGGCATGCTCCATGGGACTGGGTTGTACTCTTAAAAAATGTGTGGCACAGGGAACCATACTCAGTATTGTGTAATAACCTATAAGGGAAAATGATCTGAAAAAGAATAGATGTATATGTATAGCTGAATCATTTTGCTGTACACCTGAAACTAACACAACATTGTAAAGCAACTGTACTGCAATTAAAAAATGTCAATATCCTGAAAGAGAAACACACATGTACAGTGAATAGGTATGTGGGGGAATATTTTAGACTAAAGAAGACAGGAGACATGACAATAAAAAGCAAAGTGTGTACTAAGTGAAGTAAGTCAGAAAGAGATATCACTTATATGTGGAATCTAAATACGACACAAATGAACATATCTACGAAACAGAAACAGACTCACAGACATAGAGAACAGACTTGTGGTTGCCAGGGTGGAGAGGGGGAGGGATGGATTGGGAGTTTGGGATTAGCAGATGCAAACTATTATATAAAGGGAGGGATAAACAAAGTTCTAACGTATAGCACAGGGAGCTATATTCAATAGCTTGTGATAAACCATAATGGAAAAGAATATGAAAAAGTATACATATGTATAACCGAATCACTTTGCTGTACAGCAGAAATTAACACAGCATTGTAAATCAACTATACTTCAATTAAAAAAAAAAGCAATGTGTGAGCTATGAACTGTGTTTGGATCCCAGATCAAAAAACAAATAACCCAGACCTAAGGGAGATTTGGGGGACAACTGGGCATGTTTGTGTATGGACATATATTGGGTAATAGTAATAAGTAAAGAGTAAACATCAGGGATGCCATGGTACCACGGGGATTTAGGAGAACATTCTTATTCTTGGAAATGTGCCGATGTCGTTAGGGGTGAAGGACTCGGGGTACAGGGTCATGATGTTTGCAGCCTACTTCCCAGTGGTTGGGCTACCATACAAACAAACGAACTAAACTGTTTCAATAGAGAGAAAGAGAGAAAAATTGTGGCCTCTGGTAACAATTGGTGAGTTGGGGGAAGGGCAGATAGCAGTCTGTTGTACTCATTTTTCAACTTGTTTTGCCATTTATGTGGTTTATATTTCAAACTAGAAGTCAGGAGGGGGCCTATGCAATGTGGCCGTGCCTGGTGGGCTGGGGCTTACCTCTCCCCGCTCCCTCCTTGCTCTGCTGAGGCCCTGCCCACCTGGCTCCTAGGTTACTAGAGGTTTGGGAGGAGTGTGAGGACAGGCGTCCATCACAGGGCGCCAGGGGGGCCCGGGCAGCATCTGGGCTCGAGGACCATGAAGCCAGCCCATCCCGCTGTTTGGGACAGAGGATGGAGCAGGCGGGCAGGAGGCAGGGGGTCACCCCGGGGTGTCGGGAAATGAGCCAGAGACCCTGAGGCCGTGAAAAGTTGGGGCAGAATATCCTGGGAGGGTGCAGCTCCAGCCACCAGGTGGCCTTTGGCCCAATTCTGATGGCCACCTCTTCATTTTTGCCTCTTGGCGTGTCTCCATCCGAGTGGGTCCCTGCTGTGTGACCCCTGGGAAAGCCTGGCCTTGTACTTGCCCATCTGCCTGTCTGTCTGTGTGCCCCTGCCTGCCCGGGAGCCTCTGTGAGGCTGCAAGGACGTGCATCCTGTTGCTGTGGTCCCCTGACCGCAGGCCCTGGCCGGAGGAGGAAGTGCGGTGGTGACGCCCAGCCACCTGGGTGCAGCTCAGTCCGTGACCAACCTCAACCGAGGCCGTGGCCGTGGAGGTGCCGGAGGAGATGATGAGGAAGGTGAAGGCTCTCTGGGGTCTCAGCGGCTGGGTGGTGGATGCCCGGGGGAGCTGAACGCCGCTGTGTGTGAGCGTGAGGGCTCTGGGTGCTGGGGGAGGTGGGTGGAGGTCTCCATCTCTGCTGGTCTCTAGAAGGGCTTTTCTAGCCTGGTCCAGATCCTGGGAACCAGGGCTTCCGTCCTGGGCCCCTGGGCTGGGCTTTTCTCACCAGCTCTATGCTACATGTTCAGATGTGGGCGTGTGTCCCACACATGCAGGGGGCAGGCCACGCTCTGGGAGGAGGGAGGGGTCCCAGCGGGGCCCCTGGGGTCAGCCGAGGGGTGAGTGCCTGCAGGCTTGCTCCCCCGCGCTGTGTTGGCTGGGCTGGGCGGCTTGCAGGGGGCCAGGTCTGCTGGGTGCCTCTCCTCCAGTCTGGGGCTTGGGAGCAGCCCTGTGCTCACTGCTGACCGTGAGGCCCTGGGCTGTGGGTCCTGATTTGCCTCCGCCATCTGTCACGTGGAGCCAAGGACACGTACCTGTGAGGAGGGGGCCCGTGGTGTCTGTAAAGGGCTGTGCTCGGTGGGCAGTGAGCGATAATTGGTCCCTGGTTCGAACGAGACTGGCCCCGGGGGCCCTTTCTGTTCTTCTGGGTTTGATGGCCGGGTGTGTGGCACAGCTGGCCTGTCCCCTGGGGCCACTGGCCATCCAGGAGGAGAGGAGGGGGCCTGGCAAGATGGCCTGGACGAGGCCTCTGGGCTGTGAGAGAGGCTGGGGAAGGGGCACCCCCCACAGGAAGCACCCCCACCACAGGAAGCTGTCGCTGAGCCCTGGCACTTAGAGGCACTCAGCCGTGTCCTGTGAGCCTCCTGCCCCATCCAGGGAGGGGCCGCTGGCCCTGGGCCACAGTCCAGCCCGGACAGGCTGCCCCATGGACGCTGTCGGGGAGGTTTGTTCTGCCACCAGCTCCCCTCTTTCTGCCCTGCCCGGGGTTGGTCCTTCCGAGGCTCTCCACACCCTCTGCTCTCCAGCTGCACTGAGGATGTTGTGAGAGCAGACGGGGTGGCACCGATCAGGCCTCCTGGACCGCTGGGCTTGGGCAGCGGTCGTCTGTCGCATCGTCGAAAAGCCTCCCCTTTGTTATTACAAGGGGGACATGTGTGATGAGTGTGCGATTAGTGTGGCTCGGGGAGCGTCGGGCTCCCCGAGCCACTCCGTAGCCCTAGACAGGGAGCCGCCGCCAGCCCCCTGCTCACCTAACTCCTGCTCATTTCCAAACCGGGCTCAGTGGCCCTGCATCCCCTGAGCCCCTGTGGCCCTGTACCTCCTGACACCCAGAGCTCCCCTGCGGCCCGCAGTGCTTTGTCTGAGCATAGCATGGCCTGATAACTGGGTGTTGAACGGATGGAGCATCTCTGTCCCCCGGGCCCATGGCTGGGGCTCCCCTCTCGGCGAGGAGAAGGCTGTGAGCCTGTGTGTGTCCCAGGTGAGGGCTGGACACAGCCACCCTGGGGCCTCTGTGGGGGTGGGGACAGATCGGGCATGGCCCAGCGGCTTTTAGGTGGCAGGGTGATCGGGTGCGGTCTGGGCACCCCAGAGGCTGGTCAGAAAGGCATCTTCCCCAGCGTCTGGGGTGTGGCAGGAGCCCCAGCTGTGGAGGGCGGCAGACAGGTAGCCATCGGTGCTGTGGAGCTTTACTGCACCAAATTTTGTCCTGGTCCCTGGCCTGGGGCAGGTGGTGCCCAGCTTGTATGTCCCCCAGTAGTCACACTGGGAGATCCCCCTGAGGACGAGGACCCAGGCTGTGTGCCCTCCTCCCATTGTCTGTAAAATGGGATGGGTACAGTGAGCAATAAACGAGGCCAAGGCCAGCACACACTCACTGGGCGATGCCCTGAGCCTCGACGGTGCCTGGGCACCGTTACTCCCGTGTCAGAGGCAGGCATGGAGGTGTAGCGAGTTAAGCAGTTAGCCTGAGGTCACCTGGAGCCGTGCTGGTCACCGCCTTCCGCACTGACTTTGCAGGGCTGGGACCCACTGGAGCCAGCACACGTTACCCAAGACCAGACCTCAGATTCATGTGAATGCCAGATCTCACCCTGGTCCTAACAGACACCTTCATGGCGGGCTCTCTGCGTGTCAGGCTGAGGACTTTCCACATGTGACCCTCTCATTTTGCATAACAGGAAACTGAGAGATGGGCTCTTTTGTTCAAGGTCAAGACTCTGACCTCAAAGTTCACAGCTCAGATGAGAACGTGTTGTGTGTCGACCCTGTGCCCAGCCCTGTAACGGAGCTGGGGACACAGAGAGGGCTGGACACTGTCCTCGATCTCAGGCTGTGCAGGCTTGGGCAAGGCCAGAGGCAGACACTCAGGCAATGAGGAGAGTTGGTACAGGCCCTAAGTGGTACACAGTGGGGTGGAGGAGGGAAAGGGCAGGGGCGGCTTCACAGAGGAGGTGTCGCCTGAGCAAGGTTTTGGAGGATGAATAGGAGTCTGCTGTGTGCACATGCATGGCCGTGCATTCAAGTACACGGTGTGTGCACGTGACTTCTGTCTGGCATCTTGGGATGCCATCTGTCTGGACTGGGAGGGAGGGTTTGTGACAGGTCCAGCCATCAACTGTGTGAAGGCTGTTCTGAAAGTCTTTTAGGGGATCACCTGTACTTGGGTACCTACTATGGGCAAGGTACAGAGATGTTTTACAGACATGAGCCTTAAGGTGGGCGCTAATGTCCTTTTTTTAAAAAAAAAAATTAAATTAATTAATTACTTGGTTGTGTTGGGTCTTCGTTGCTGCGCACGGGCTTTCTCTAGTTGCAGCGAGCGGGGACTGCTCTTCGTTGAGGTGCGCGGGCTTCTCATTGCAGTGGCTTCTCTTGTTGCGGTGCACGGGCTCTAGAGCGCAGGCTCAGTAATTGTGGCGCACGGGCTTAGTTGCTCAGCAGCATGTGGGATCTTCCCGGACCAGGGCTCAAACCCGTGTCCCCTGCATTCTTAACAACAGCGCCACCAGGGAAGCCCGCTAATGTCCTTTTTATTTTCCGACAAGGCACTTGAGGTTGAGAGAGACGGTCAGAGTCCCTTTTCTCGGGGTTCTTCTCACCACCTGGCGTAGTCTCACCATGGCTGGCCTCTTGCTCAAGGCCTGAAGCTCTCTCTGGCGGCTTCTGCTGGCTGGGGGAAACACACAGCTGTGTTTGAAGCCCGGGGCCGGGCGTGCATGTCTGTGTGTGCATCGGGGCCTCGGCGTTCTCAGGAGCCCTGACAGCCGGGCGGGCGCTGCTGATTCCGCCGACGGAGGGTGTCTCCTCAGGGAGAAGGTGGGGGGGTGGACAGGCTCACTTCCCAGTCCTCCTGCCTGACGGTTCGCTCCGGTGGCCCCTGCTGACTTCTGCAGGTTCTTTCCCACCTGGTGGTCCATTTCTCTCTCTGGAGGCGGCGGGGCTGTGGGATGGGCGCTGATGGGGTGAATCAGCTACTTGTGCTCAGTGTCAAGTGGGCTGGGCATCCCCACAGCTCCACCCTGTTCCCACGGGGCCAGCCGGATGGGGCTGCCAGGGCAATGGGGAGCCTGTGGATTGAGGGAAGTGCCCGTTTTCTTTCTTTTACGTTCTTCTTCTTTTTAAAAATCTTTTCTTGGCCACGCTGTGTGGCGTGTGGGATCTTAGTTCCCTGACCGGGGATCGAACCTGCGCCCCCCCCATGCATTAGAAGCGCGGAGTCTTAACCATGGGACTGCCAGGGAAGTCCCAAAGTGTCTGTTTTCCTGCTCGTGGTTTTGCTTTTCTCCTCTCAGTTCCGTGTCGGCCCTCGGCATCCAGCTGCACTTGGCCCATGGAGTGTCCTGGCTGTGGCAGCACAAAGTTGTTGGTGGGCTGTTCCCCAGTGCCCCGCTGCCCCCACCCCCGCCCCTCTCACCTTTCCTCTCCATCCTTTGCGACCTCTAGTCATCTTGAGCTACTCGAAATTCCCTGGTAGTGGACCTCATCTTTCTGGTCCTCCTCGCCTTTGCTGCAAGCTCTCCCGTCCGTCTGAGCTGCCACTTCCCCCGGGAAGTCTTCCTTGATTGCCAGGCCTGGATAGGATCTCCATCCTGGGCTCCCGCAGGCTCATGTACCTCCCTCTCTCGGGACTGGACACACGTCTGAATGATTTGCTGCCCCAGCAGAGATGAACAGGGCTGGGCACAGAGCGGGCGTTTGGCAAGAGATGGCTGGATGCATTACATGATGAGAGAGAGGGTCTGAGAGCTGACTGGCCTCGCCCTGGCTCCTGGGCAGCTGGGGGAGGGGAGCGGGGCAGCACAGGCCATCCTAGGGTCAGTCAGGGGTGGGAAGGGTCCAGGCTGTGTTCTGGGACGGGGCATCCCTCGGTGCGGGACCCTGGCCTGGCATTCCAGCCCCGTCGGGTACTTGTCCCTGCCAGGGCCCTACCTGTTTGCCTCCTCCTCCTGCCTCCCTCACCCACTGCCGCCTGCTTACTTGTTACTCCTGTTGGGTTTTGGCCGCCGTCGCTGCCGACCACCATCTCAGTGTTGTCCTTTTGGCTTTGCCTGCCCAGGCCTGTGGAGGGGAGTCTTTGCCTCCCTCTCCCCCTGCACACCCCACCTCCTGTCTCCCTCAGTATCCCCTTTCTGTACCCCCATCTCACGTTTTTCTCTGCTGTCTTCGCCTTGCCCTCACCCTTCCTTGCTTCTTCCTCTCTCTGCCCATAGAGAACTCTGAGACTGAGGGACAGGAGCTGGGGGAGGGGAGTCTGGGAGAACCTGGCCGGCCAGTCCTTCTGGCCAGGGCTTCCTCTCAGGCTCCTGGTCCAGCTCCCTCTTTTTCTAGATCTTTCCTCCTCTCCTGGCCTTGGGTGTCTCTCTCTCTCTCTCTCTCTCTCTCTCTGCCTTTACCCACCCATCTCCCCATCTGTGTCCTCAATGTCCTCTCTGCTAACACAGCCGAGAAGGGACAGCTGTGACTCACAGAGGCGAGAGTCTGCCTCTGGGATTTGGGGAGTAGGGTGTGTGGCTGTGAGCCCACGTGTGTGTGCCCTTGTGTGCCTGTGTGTGTGAATGCACGTGTGCCAGTGTGAGTGCCAGGGGTGGGAGGGAGTCTAGATATGGGCTAGAATGGGCCACAGCTGAAACTCTCGTCAGATTGGGAGCTGACTCCTAGGGACCGCAAGAGCCTGACGCCCAGCCAGCCCTCCCTGCCCTCCTGGTCCTGGGGTGGTCACTTCCCTGCCCCTCCCTCTGGTATTTATGAGCCTTGGGCCCAGGAAAAGGAGTCATGTGGGGAGGTGGGGCTGCCCCTACGGGCCCCCTCATACTGCCAGGGTGGGGTGGAGCACCCAGGGGTGCAGTGTAAGGTCAGCTAGGAGGGGTGCCCGACCCCTCATACTCCTGTTTTGGTTACTACAGCAAGTCTGTCCTGAGTTCCTCCTCTTGACTGATGGGTGAGCCCTGCGTAGAGCATGAAGAGGGTCTCAGTCCTGCCCCTGGGGGTCACAGCAGCCACAAGATCTCTGATGGTCCTGGTGCCCTGGGATGGGTGATATTGGCCATGGCCTCCCAGACCCGACCCTGGCTGGGGTGGGGAGGGGTCTGCGGTGTTGGTGACAGGGCCCTGTTGGTTTGGCTACTTCCCTTCTCAGAGTGAAACACTTTCTTTCTCCCTCTGCCTTGGCAGGTCCTCCAGAAACTGGGGAAGGCGGATGAGACAAAGGATGAGCAGTTTGAACAGTGTGTCCAGAATTTCAACAAGCAGCTGGTGAGTGTGGCTGGCCCTTGGCCTTAGGGAGCTTGTGAAAATGGAACTGTGGCTGCCAGGTGGAAAATGTCAAGACCTGAACTTGTGGGTTAGGGGAACTTGAGAAGGGGATCAGTGTGGGCTGGCGAGGTCATGGAAGACTTCTTGGAAGAGGAAACATCGGCATTGGGTGTGGACCGTGGGGGGGAGGAAGGAGGGGCAGGGGTGCACCTTAGGTCCTTGGTAACACTTAAGCTTGGGGTGGGAGCTGGCATTAGATTGTGCCCAGGCTCTGGGAAACCTTGAATGTCAAGGCAAGTGGGATCTCCAGAAGCTTCCTGGGAGGAGAGTGGTATCTGCAGGGTTTAATGCGGGAGCAGAGCAGACTGGCTTTGATTGGGGCACCGGCTGCGTGTCGCCCGTGCCTGTCTGGGTGGCAAGCTCCAGGCCTGGCCATTTGTAGACGGCTGGTGGGTGCCTGTAACAACGCTGTAAGGCAGCTGATGCCACTGTGCCCCTTTCACAGATGAAGCAGTTGAGACTCAGAGAAGTTGGGTGATTTGCCCAAGGCCATCCAGCTTTGGGAGTGGATTCAGACCCATACTTGTCTGATTCCAAAAACTGCAAGGCACTTGAAGGGCATCCTTAGCAATTCCTTTTACAGGCCAGGGGCCAGTGACAGGAGGGCCTTAATTATGTTGGCAGCCTGGGGGCAGTGGTTAGATCCAAGGGAGGACTTCCTGACCAAAGGGCTCTAAATACCCTGACTGGGCTGTACCTGAGACCTTCCCCGCTCAGGTCTGCTAAGTCTAGAATAAGCTACTTTGGTGGCTGTGTCTGGGTGTAGTAGAAGAGTGGAATGAAATGACCCTGCCAAGTGTCCCCTCACTGGGCAGGGCCAAGAAAGCAGGGAGAGAGAGCTGGACCATGGCTCTGTGGCTTCTGCAGACCAGCCCCAGTGAGTGACAGATGGGGGTGGGGGCCAGAGGAGGCCACAGGAATGGGCATGGCTGTGGGGAGTGAGGTCAGGGTCTAAGCTCTGCTAGCAAAGGACCAGGTGGGCCTAGACTGGGGGCTGGGAGGGCCCAGACCTCTTCCTGCTCCTTGTCCACATCTGACGCCTCAGAAAGCACGGAAGTTACCCACCAAAGCCTCTGCGACTGGAATGGAACCTCTGGGGGAAGGGGCCTCCTTTGGAAAACTGATAGCCCACTGGCCAGGGGCTGGAGCAGCTGGGAGAGGGCTGAAGAGCATGCTGGGAAAGGGCCAGAGAGCATGCTGGGAGAGGGCAGGGGTGCATGCTGGGAGAGGGCAGGGGAGCAGCTGGGAGAGGGCAGGGGAGCAGCTGGGAGAGGGCCAGAGAGCATGCTGGGAGAGGGCCGGGGTGCCAGCTGGGAGAGGGTCGGGGAGCCTGCTGGGAGAGGGCAGGGGTGCATGCTGGGAGAGGGCAGGGGAGAAGCCGAAAGAGGGTAGGGGTGCATGCTGGGAAAGAGCCGGGAGCAGGCTGGGAGAAGGAAGGAGAACAGCTGGGAGAGGGCTGGGGAGCCTGCTGGGAGAGGGCCAGGGTGCCAGCTGGGAAAGGGCCCAGGACCAAGTCTACCCTCACCTGCCTGAGAAGCTGAACTGAGGGTTTCCCCAGAGCAGGGTTGGGAGCCCCCATGGCTTCTTGTCCCCCAAGCCGGGAATGTTTCAAGGCCCAGAACAGAGACATCTACTGGCTGTGTGGTTCTGTGTGAGCCCTTGCCCCTTGGGCCTCAGATTTCTCACTTTCAAAATAGAGGTTTGAACAAGAACTCTGAAGTCCCCTCTGGGTCCCTGGCTCGGGGCAAGGAGTCACTCACTGATCTTTGCCCAGAGGGGCTGGGGAGTGAGGCCAGGGCTAAAGATAGCCAGTGCTGGTGGCTTCCTGGCTATGGACATGGGTGGTCATTTGAGCTGGTGCTCTGCCCTCAGGCTGGGTGGGGTAGTCGGCTTCTCAGGGGCCAAGGGTGGAAGGAGGGTGGGCAAATTTAAGGTCTTGTTTGAGGCTTGGGGTAACCCTCCCTTAGGAATTAGGGCAGCTGGGCAGTTCTGGATTTGATTGGTGTGTGGAGATGACTAGGACCTGGGGGTGGGGTTCAGGATTTACAAAGGTGTGAGGGTCACTATTCTCAGGGGAGTGAATTCAGGGAGCTGCAGGGCTTGGCGGGGTGTGTGTGGGGTGCTTGGGAAAGGCCAGGTGAAGCTTGAGCACAGGGCGCCCTGCTCTTCACCTGGGAACACCAGGCCTAGTGGGCCAGCCCTAGTTGAGTTCAGGATGGCAGGGAGTTTGGGCTTCAAGGAAGTGAATCTCCCACCCCTTCCTATGGGGGTGGGTCCTAGGAGAGGGTGTCGGTCACCTTGCTGCCACCTGCTCTCATGGGGACCCAGTTTCCATAGCTCCTCTGGGCCTGCTCAGTGTTAGTTGCGGCATCCCTGCCCCTGCACCCCGTCCCTGCGCTGTGAAACCCTGGAGGGCCCACTCACGCTCCCGCCCACCTGAGTGCTTCAAACCCAGCTCAGGCCCTCCCGGAAGCCATCCTGGGTCCTCCGGGTGGCCCAAGCTCTTCCTCCTAGGAGCCACCTGGACCTTGCACCCCAGGGCTCATCGTTGCTGTGTATCTGTCACTGAGGTGGGGCAGGTCTGATTCCTTCTCATCCCCCAGGATCCACCCGAGGCTCTGCTCCAAGGGGGCATCGCTGGCTGTCTGTCGTTTGAAGATCCTCTGGCATTGATTGCAGAGGGACAAGAGTCAGCTGGAGCCAGAGAGGTCCATGCAGGGGAGGACTTCCCTGCCCCCTGGATTCCCTGGGAAGATGGGGGCTGATGTCAGGGAGGCAGGGATAGCCTTTGGAGGGAGGTTCGGGGGAACATGGGCTGCCTGCTGGCCTCCCCATGGAGGAGGGGAGGCCAACAGGGGAGACCGACGCACCTGCCATTGGTCCCAGGCTGTGGTGCCCTTCCAAGACTCCCAAATCTGGAGCCAGGAGAGCAGGCTGAGGGGCAGTGGCTCCAGAACTTTATCCTTCCCCCAGCTGCTCTGCAAGGCATTTGTTAGAACCCAGGAGCCTCCGGAGAGTTGTTTCTCAGAGCCAGTGTGGAGGGGAGCTGGCTTGGGCGGCCGCCTGAGGAGGCAGCTGGCTGGGGGCCCCGGGGTGGGGGGCGTCGACCCTGGGACCAGCTGCAGTTGGCACAGGGCGGGCCTTGCACATCTGTACCCAGCGTGCCTGCTCACAGCGTGGCCTTGTTTGGGAAGCACAAGGGGCCCTGGTACGGCCTGAAGCCTGGGCCCGAAGCCTGGGCAAGCATGGCAACCCACCCCACGGGCGACCCCTTTCTCAGGGTGCATTGGAGACAGACGCTGGGGGACTGTGGGGAGGGGAGCGAGATGATGGAGGCTAAACTGGGTCTGGAAGATTCTGTGACATCAGATGAACACAATAACATCACATCACAAACATACTTAAATCTTCATCTCTACCACCAAAGCACTGAGTTGTGAAGACTGGGGAGGCTGCATCAAGGCTGCATCAGGAATGGGGTGGATGCTTCCTCGTTCCCCAGTCCCATGGGGTCCACATGCGATCCCTGAGGGAATTCCAGAGAGGTTTGAATGCTTGTGGATTGGCCTTTTGTTTCGTACTTTAATCTTTAATCAGCACACCTCAAACTTGGATGTTCCTAAGAACTCTATGTGGCCAGGGTTTTATACTCCAAAACTCCATTGAAGGAGTTTTGGAGAGGGTTTCCTTTTTTTAAATGTGATGTGCTGAAACCCTCCTTGCACAGTGTCTCTGCTGTCCCGTGGAGGCATTCGGCATAACGAATAGGCAGCTTCCTGTTCCGGCCCCTTCGTGACCCATTCAGCAAACTGGGACCTGAGTGACCAGGTCTTGGAGGTTCTCGCCGGCTCTCCCAGTGCCTGTGTGACCCTGGGCAAGTCATGCAACCTCTCAGTTTCCTCTTCGTTAGGTGGAAACAGTGGTGTTGAGAGCTGGTGTGTGGAAAGTGCCGGCCCCAGTGAGGAGCTGCTGCCCGGAGCTCTGAGGACACCAGGGCGGGAGGAAAGGGCTCTGGCTGTAAAGAGGGGGGCCTGTTTGCAGGGGGACAGGATTGGTTTGAGGGTGCTGGGCGTGTGCCTGTGCAGGGGGGCTGGGTCTCTGCCTGCCCTTGGCTGGAGCCTTGGCCTGCAGGGGTGGACCACCACCTTCCGTCTCCTGCGGGAGCTCCAGGCTGGCCGGGTGGAGCTGTGTAGGGGCTCAGGTCTCCTGGGACTGTGGCTCGATGCTGTCATCTATCTAAGGGATAGGACTTCATCTAAGGGAGGGACTTCAAAACAAGGTGTCACTGAGGCGTAGGCTGGTGTCAGGGAAGGGAGAGCCCAGGAGATCAGCCTCACGCTCTGCCGTGCACGGCCCTCCAGAGGCCCCGGTCTCCTGTGTCCCCCCAGGTCCCCCATCGTTGTCCTCAGTGTACAGCCCACTTCCTGAGGCTGGCCTTCACGACCTCGGGCCCGGCCCAGCTCACTTAAGCCATTTCCCTGAAGGCCTGTGATGTGCCAGGCGCCCCTGCAGGCACTCCACGCACATTTGCTTGTGGTCTCCCAGGCTGGGGTCATTCGACCCAGTTGACAGGCAAGGAGACCTAGGCTCAGAGAGGCTACGTGTCTAGTAAGGGACAGAGCTGGGTCTTCACGGCCCCAGAGCCTATGTGTGCTTTCTCCCGCTTTCCACACGGCTTCTGAAAACTTCAGCATCTCCCTGGCGGTGGTCTCAGACTTTCCCCGCTGGCCTCAGCCTGCTCACCCCTCCTCGCTCCTGGAGCTCAGCTTTCCTGCTCCTGCCTTCTGTGGTGCTGACGGCCAAAGGGCATTGAGGCTGTGCCTGTGGTTCCACCCTCTCTGCTGGCCCTGCCTGCTGTTCCAGGAAGCCCCGGGAGCTGCCCTCCCAGCTCAGGGGGCTTCACTCCCTGGCCCATTCTCCCTCATCACCCTTTCCTCCTACATCTTCCCTCTCAGCTGGGCCAGTGTCCTGAGAGGCCTGGACATGACCCCCATACCTCTCTGCGCTCCTTCCGAAGGCCTCCCCTTCCGGACCTCTCCTCTCCCCATCAGAACCCTCCTGACCCTGCTGGGATGCAGTGGGAATCTGCTGGCCTCAGGCATCAACCACCTAAGCTTCTAGGACAAGGTGCTGGGTGGTTCCTGTACCCCCGGTCGTGTTCCTGGGCTTGTTGGTCGCCTGGTTCATGGTTACCCGAGGGCAGGCCTGCCACACGCTGGTCCCATCCTACACCTGGGCTGTGTGTGTGTGTGTCCTTCGGCTGTGCTCCAGTGTCTCGTCCAGGGTGGAGGGGTCTCTGTCTTCTTGCCTTCCTTACAGGGCTGAGAGTAGTGTCTGAGTGAGAAGGTGCTGACATCCTTGGGTGAATGTTCCCTCGGGCACAGGACTCCCGAGAGGGAGCTCAGTGTGTCAGTGGCCAGAGAGGCGATAGCTGCCGTGCCCCGGCGCGGGGCGTTTTCCTGTCTGGTATCCTGTAGGCCCCCAGTGCCTTGCCGTGGACAGCCCATCCATGGCAGGTGTCCATGAGGTGCAGGAGGCAGAGGGCAGGTGTGGGCTGTGCCCCAGGCCCTCACCTTCTTCTCGCCTGCCTCTTTGCAGACCGAGGGCACCCGGCTGCAGAAGGATCTCCGGACCTACCTGGCCTCGGTCAAAGGTAAGGGGCACACCTGGCCTGGATGGGCGGGCTTCCTGGGATGCAGGGAGGGGGCCCTCCCCATGTGGAGCTGATGGGCGCAGAGCTGGGAAGGGGAAGCAGGGCTGTCAGGGATGTCCACCTACCTTCTGGGACTTCAGGGGTGGGGCAAGGGTAACCCCCCCACGCCCCAATCAGGGGTCCCCATGGCCCTGGCTGAAGCATGGCCCTCTGCCCCACAGCCATGCATGAGGCCTCCAAGAAGCTGAACGAGTGTCTGCAGGAGGTGTACGAGCCTGACTGGCCTGGCAGAGATGAAGCGAGCAAGATTGCTGAGGTGAGTGTGGGACCGGTGGCCTTGGCCCTTCCCCAAGGGCCCTTCTGACCTCAGCTGGCCGCCCGTCGCACCCTGCTGCGCCCTCTGGGACCAGCCCTCTGGTCCTCAGGTGCTGCGTGCTCTTGGACAAGTCCACCTCCCTCTCTGAGGGTCCCTTTTCTCCTCTGACAGCCCTCGCGCTGAGGTGGGTTTCCTGATGAGGTCCTGAGGCACCTCTCCTCTCTGTGTTGTGTCTCCTGGCTCAGGAAGCCTCCCGCCCTGGCCCCCCCAGGCCTGGGCTTATCTGATCCTGCCTTTTGAAAAGGCAGGAGGTGTGACTCCATTTTATAGATGAGGAGGCTGAGGTTCTGAGGAGCCGCCCAGCCGTGAAGCGACGGGGCTGAGCTGGCCCCCGGGTCCCTGGGAGGTGAGAGCTGGATCGGCTGCGGGCCAGCCCCCCTGGTGCACACCGCTGTGCTCTCGCCTCCTGCAGAACAATGACCTGCTGTGGCTGGATTACCACCAGAAGCTGGTGGACCAGGCGCTGCTGACCATGGACACGTACCTGGGCCAGTTCCCTGATATCAAGGTGAGAGGCCTGGCAGCCTGTGTCGGGGAGCTGGAGAGGGAGAGAGGGCTGGGGGTGCCGGGGCCGGGGAGAGGGCAGCCCCGGGCTGAAGGCAGGCCTCCCCCCTCACCTGGCAATTCATCCTCCAGGGCTGCTCCCTCTGAGACCAGCCCGCCAGCCCCCAGACCTGGGCCTTTCTGAGCTGGAAGCCCTGTACCTTTGGGTCTCCAGACTATGGAAAGAGACCTCATGGGGCGTGTAAGTGTGGCCGTGTCCCTGTGGAGTGCCTGTAGGGTTGATGAGGTGTATTAAGGGGCCGGAAGGCCTGGGTACGTGTGCCCTGTGTTAGGCTCCGTGTGCTTGGAAGGGAAGGTGTGTACAGTTGTGCGTGCCACCTCTTACCTGGGTGTGTTTGTGCGACTTCATGTGTTCAGAGAGCCCGCTGCCTCTGCTGGGCCTGGGGGAGTTAGGACCCGTCCGTGTGCCAGGATCTCCGCCGAGGTGACTGGGACCCCAGGTGCTGCGGACATGCAAACAGAGTTGTCTGGAGCTCAGGTGGTGACCGTAGTGCTGGACCCGATCCCCTGGGTGGTCGGGTGCGGGCGTCCCGCTCCACGCCGGCCCCCTCAGCCACCCAGTGCAGATGCCTCAGGCTCCTGAAGGTGCCTTACGGGGAGAGTAGGAGGGGAGGCAGGCGGTGGTGGCCCAGGGGGAGAGAAGCCCGAGGCCGAGGAGGCCTCTTGAAGGAGCTGAGGGCCAAGGGAGGAGGCTCATCGGACACGGCTGGCAGGAACTGACAAAAGATTATAAGATTCTGAGCTCTTTGCCACCAGAAATGTCCAAGAGACGGTCTCAGGCTCGTGTTAGATGGACTTGAGCCTGGAGTCGGCTGCCCTGAGCCCTCCGGGTGCATCTAGGTCACCACACCCGTGACCCAATTTCCCCGGGTCGGCATCTCAGCGTGGGCGCCAGGCCCCGTTCAGCCCCCTCCTCCTTCTGTCCCCCAGTCACGCATCGCCAAGCGTGGGCGGAAGCTGGTGGACTACGACAGTGCCCGGCACCATTACGAGTCCCTCCAAACCGCCAAAAAGAAGGATGAAGCCAAAATTGCTAAGGTAAGGCTGGGGGTGTCGGGTGCTGCCGGGGAGTCTTCAGGGAGTGGCAGAGGGCCTCAGGGGTCCCAAGTCCCCCCGGGGAGCCTTCTTCCTGTGCTGCGTTCACCGCACCCTTTGCAGGCTTGTTTGTCACTGCGGCCTGGCCTGTGGGCATCCTCAGCCCCCTTGCCAGATGACTTCACGGCTGGGGACTAGTCCCTGTCGGCCTGGCCCAAGAGCTGGGGTGGGGACGGCGCTGGGCCCAGGGCCTGAGTGAGAGGCTCTTGTGGGCCCCTGGGTGAGGCCCCCCTCCTGGCCCATCCTGTAGTGCCGCCCCGTCCCCTGGCCCCTCCGCCTGCTCTGAGGCTGCTTTCCAGGATGAGAACAGGCCTGGCTTGGGTTTCACTGGCCCGGCCCCTCCAGGCCTGGCGTGCTCTGGCTGGAAATCCTTCACCGGATCCCAAGCGACCCTGCCACAGCTGGAACAAGACGGGCGGGGGTGGGGAGGAGGTTGCACACACTCTCTCCAGGTGAGGGTCTGCGGGCGGAGCCCCCCCGCCCCCCCCGCCCAGCCCGGGGCAGGACTGTGCTTGCTGAGCCCCTCTGCCCCTGCTAATGATTCTCACATTTTGCTTTGCAGTTGGAGTTCACCCCCTTCTCCGCCCCGCTCGGGGCACCCCTTAATTCTCAGCCTCGGGCCCTTTACCTGCTCTGGGGGGCCGGCCCTCTGGAGGGTGGCAGGTGTCTGTCACTGTACTGGAGACTGTTTGGACGTGGTGTTTAATGTCTGTGTCTGTTTCTTTCTCCCCACCTCCCTCCTGTTTCTCTATGCTCCTTGGCCTTGACCTTGACCTCCCCTCCCCACCCCCAGCCTGTCTCGCTGCTTGAGAAAGCCGCCCCCCAGTGGTGCCAAGGCAAACTGCAGGCTCATCTCGTAGCTCAAACTAACCTGCTCCGAAATCAGGTGACACTGGCTTCTAACCTTGCACGTGCTGGCGCCTTCTGGTTTGTTGTCCTGTCCTTGGTGCTGGGTGGTGCTGGGCCCCCATCTGCCCAGACGCCCTGGTGGGGAGGGACGGGGGCGGGGGAGGGCTCCTCCCGGGTTGGGAGGCAGGGCTATTTTCATTATGTCTCTGCTGCGAGAGCTCCTGCTCCTGAGATCTGAGGTCCAGTGAAGGAGGCGGATAGAGGCTGGGGGCTGTGGTTGACTTGGGATGGGCCCACCTCTGTTGTGTGCTGCCCGGGGCTCTGGCCGTCCTGGGACCGACTCTGAAATCCTAGCCTCCAGGAGCCCAGGAAAGCCTCAGAACCTTTGTCCTCTGTGAGGGCTCTTGTGGGGAGGGATGTGGTGTCTTTAATGCATTGTCCTTCAAGCTTCATAAGAACTGTGAGGTTGCCCTGAATTTACAGAGGAGACAAACCTGCCCAGAGAGGCAGAATCTCCTGCCCAAGGTCTCAGAGCCGCTTAGTGCCTGAGTTGGGGCTCACCCAACTCAAGCCCTGGGTCTTTATCCTGGCTCCCTGGCCCGGGGCTCCATGTGGGTGGTCCTGCCACAGCTGGCCAGAGTTGTGGTGACCCTTGTAAGTGGACCTGTCGGCTCCGTGGTGGCCCTGGAGGGGACGCTGGGAAGGCTCTTCAGTCTGTATGGGATGCTGAGACCTGGAGCTGAGAGGATTGGCTTTTTGGGAATTTCATGGAAGGCAAACGGTCCACACCACAGTGGTCCCTGAGGGCTTCCTGGAGGAGGCTCTTTGTACCAAAGTCGTGAGTGATAACTACTGTCCTGGCAATACCTCGGAATGGGCCGGGTCCCCGGTGAGCACAGTGCAGTGCCCTGGGAGAGGTGGCCTCGTGGTTCTCAGTCTGGTGAAACTGACTAGGCTGTAGCACCCCTTCGTGGTCCTGGGGTGGGGGCAGGTGACAGAGGCCCCGCCCAGGAGGTGGGGTTTCGCTCTGGGCAGCTGCCCCCTTTTTTCTGGGCCACCTTCTCATTTCCTCACCTTCAACCCACATGTATTGAATGCCTGTGATACGGAGAACTTTGGGCTCCGCGTGGGCTTGTGGCTACCTGCTGCCTGATGTCTTTTAGGCCCAAGCTGTGGGCCGACTTTGGAGGTACTGAGCTGTTGACAGCCTCACTTCTCCAGGGTCTGTGGGAAATGGCCGGGGGAGTCTTGGACAGACCCGTGTCCTCCCCTGCTGTAGGAGGTGGAGGAGGGGCTGGAGTGGCCTGTCCTCCCTGTAGAGTTCAGGACTTCTGGCTGGAGGGGGGAATGGGGCCACTCACCCAGAGCCAGGATTTCTGCATAATTTTCCCTGAGACAGGTTTGGCACGGTTGCCAGGTGAACATTTTTGTCCTGTGGGAGAAGCCCCTGGGAGACTGTGGGGCTTGGGGTGGTGACCGTGGCCGCTTTGGGGCTCCCGGGCTGGGTGTGTTTGGGGATCCTGCTGGAGGGCCCCCAGGCCCCAGCCCTGGAGGATCGGCCCTGGAGGATCGCCGGGGGAGGCCAAGGCACGGGATCTCATCTTCGCTTGTTGGATTGCAGATGTTTCGCCTTTCGGCCAAATTGACATTCCCATTTGGATCCAGTTTTCATTTGAGCCTCTCCTCCTTCTGTCCCACCCTGCCTCACGCCTGGCTGGAGGTTGGGGAGCCTTCAGGCCTTTGGCTGGCAGTGAGCTGGGGCACTTGGGGTCCCGGGCTGCCCTGCTGGCTGACTTGACCTTGGGGAGACAGTGCCACCTCCTGAGGCTGTGCTCTCCTGAGCCGGCCAGCTCCGGATGTCCCCTGGGCTGGTCCGAGCTGCTCTCCGTGTGTGCGGGGGGCCTCCCCAAACCTGCCTGCAGGGCCCCGGGGCCCTGCTGCATGGCGAGCTTTCCCACTGCTCTCCACGTCCGCCGGCGTGTGGTGGAGCCACCAGGGCTGCAGGGCCTCCCAACAGTGGACAGCTCTCCCCCCACCTCCTGCCACCCCTAGTGTTTCTGAAAGAGCCAGGATATGAAGAACGTGACTCAAAGGGAATAAAAGACACAGGCCCTGACTTCTAGGAACTCTACAACGGAGCCACCCTGTCCTTTGCAGCGTTGCTGGGTGTGTGAACAGCGCTTGGTGCGCAGCTACCAGCTGCTGTGCTGTCCGCCACCGTCTTGGCTATGCTTGTCCACTTGGGGAGTTAGGACGAGCATCGTGGGGCCCAGAGCGGTGGTCTCTGTGGCCGCAGGAGCCGGGGCGGTCAAGGTGGTCCTTCCCGGAGGATGTGGGACTCTAGCTGGCCTGTGGGTACTTGGGTGGGAGGCCCACGTGACAGTGCGAGGTGCTGCAGGCTGGAAGGGCAGGTAGTAGCCCCCCCGCAACCCGCGGGGGTTGCTCAGTCAGGCACTGAGATTCTCAGAGGACTTAGGCATGGGTGATGTGGCCCATCGCCTGGAGGGCACCGCAGATCTGACCCATTCCAGTAGTGGCCCGAGGCATGCATGCATGCTCAGAGACATTTCTTTGATTTCCTATTCTCCCTTTAATTTTCTTTTGGATAATATTTGGTTTTATTAGTATTCTGTGGACTCCCTTTAATTTTTAAATGAGAGTTAAACAGTGAGGTGAGGCGTTCTTGCTCACTCTAGCAAGTTCCAGCAACCTGAAGGTCATGTGGGCAGGAGCATGGTGGCCCTTCTTCCCTCCAAATTCCACCCCCGGATTCACCACGGCCCGGCCCGGGCACAGCGGGGGGGTCAGGCCCTGACTCGGGCTGATGCTGGTGCCTGAAGCTGGATGGGGCAGCTTCCATGTGCTCTGTGGTAGTCTGTCCTTCGAACCTGAGGCTGCCCTGAGGCTGCCGCAGGGGAGTTTTCTCCCGGGCGGGGCCTCCACGTTCCTTCCTGGGCTGTGACTCAGAGCCTGAATCCAAGTCACCCCACCCTGAGTCACTGTTTCCTGCAGCGCCCTCCGAATGTGCTAGCCGAGCCCTTTCTGGGGCCGGGGTCTGTGACTCACCCCTACCCTTGGCTCAGCCCTCGCCAAGCTCCTTTCTTGGGCTCCGTGATGGGGTCTCAGCGCCACCACCTGGTGGGTGCGGGCAGGCCTGCAGCGCCCCCGGCCGGCGCCAGGTCCCCAGGCCTGGGGAGTGGGTGCAGGCCCCCTGCCCAGCAGCCCGGCTCCCTCCTCCCCTGCCTCTCCCCTGCCTCTCGTGGATGTGCCCGAGCTGCTGCCTCTGGCCTCAGTCTGGTGGGAAAGGGTCACAGGAGAGAGGGGTTGGGAGAGGGTAGGAAAAACTCCCCCAGGAAGGCCAAGTCAGGCTGGTGGTTGAGGCTGAGTAGGGGCAGACCTGGGAGAGGAGGGAAGGAATAGTCAGAGGGGCCGGCAGGGGCTAGGGCCAGAGAGCTGGGCGGCTAGCGGACTCCTTGCCTGGGAGAGGTTCCCCTGAAAGAAAGCAGGGTCCCACCTGGCTGGGTCTGGGGCCTCTGCCCATTCCTGTGCCTCAGCCCGCTTTGTCCCTTGTCTCATGTCTTCTTGGGCTCCTCTCTCACCTCCTTCCTGGCGCACCTGGACCAGACGCTGGGGGGTGGGGGGTGTCTCCCTTTGGCCATGGCTGATCTGCACGCCCCTGCCCGAATGCCCCTGATGGGCCTGGCCGCAGGGGCCCGAGGGGCTGCATGGGGAGGTCTGCCCCGGCGTCCACATCCACTTCAACCTCCATCTTGCCCGAGCCCTGGTCCTGTGCACTGGAGGCGGGGGTGGGCGGGGGCGGGTCTTGGGGTGGGCCTGGCCTAGCCTGGGAGGGCTGGGACAGAGGCCTGGCAGAGGGGAATGACCCGTCCTGCCCCCCAGGCCGAGGAGGAGCTCATCAAAGCCCAGAAGGTGTTTGAGGAGATGAATGTGGATCTGCAGGAGGAGCTGCCATCCCTGTGGAACAGGTGAGGGGCAGGAGATTGCGGGCTGAGCCTTGGCCGCCCTCCCCTCCTGAGTTGGCATGGCCCTTCTGCCTGCCCTGCCCCGTGCCCTGCCAGGGCTGGGTCCCGTGAGGGTGGAGGCAGAGCAGCCTGGGTGGCTCTCCTGGGCTGCCCACCCTGACCTGCAGTTCACCTGGCCCTTCTGTCCTCCCCCCTGCAGCCGTGTGGGTTTCTATGTCAACACATTTCAGAGCATCGCAGGCCTGGAGGAGAACTTCCACAAGGAGATGAGTAAGGTAGTGCCCCTGGGCTGTGTTCCACCTGCCAAGGGCCAGGGTCAGAGGCATGGGTGGGCCGAGCTTCCTCTTCCCTGCTGGGGTTGGACACATGCTGGTGACCACAGAGGGACCCTCTGGGCCCCTGAGAAACAGTGTCAGGGCCCAGTGGGAGCAGCTGGGTGCTCTGGGGAGGCTTCGAGTGGGCCCCAGGGGTCCAGCCCCGGTCCCCTCCCTGCTTCCAGCTGTATTCTCCTTGCCTGGGTGGAGCCCACCACCCTCAAACTGGAAACGTGCTCTCAGGCCGCCTTGGCCCAGGGAGCTCAGTGTCAGAAAATGGTGGCAGTTTTCCAACTTGTAGGCAGATAATAAATACGTTACTAAAATTTTCCCAATTAAAAAAATGCTTTTTCATGTTTCTTAAGACATTGAAACAAGTCTGCTCTATCTACAGAATCTGGCGTAAGAAGGGGTCTGATTAGCTTAAATTCCTATGTTTTGTTGTCTTCGTTTTGCTTAAACTGGCAGTTAAGCTGCAAAGCTGAGTTGGAGAAACCTGGCATTGGCAGCTCCCTCCCTCCCTGTGCCGTGGGTGGACATGACTTTGTCTCCTGGGCCCAGAGGCATGAAGTGATTGTGGGGTATTCCAGGCCCAGGGCAGGAGGAGGGCTTTTGCCAGTTTGGGGCCCGTCCTGAGTGACCACCCTCAGTATGGTTTTCTGCCTGGTAGGCCTTCCCTTTCCTTCCTACTTTTTCTTCTTCCCTTCAAAGATTTGAGACAACTGGTGAAACAATTTTAAAAAACAGAGAGAGAGATTTTGGGAAGAAAACATTTATGTAAAGTGGGAGGAAAATTCAGCTCTGGGCTTCCTAGTGGCTAAAGCAGAGGGAAGTATACTCAGTAAAGAGAATCACGAGTTGCATGGGGTAAGCCCCTCATCTTGCCTGGGCTTTTGGTGCAACCTCTGGCAGTTGTAACGTGGCCTGAAAGCATCTTGGCAAGTGACTTCAACAATTAGGATCAACAGTTAATTTGCAAACACAATTGAAAAAAAATTAAAAACAGTACAAGCTCTATGGGGCATTTTAGGAAATGCCTGTAAGTAGGAAGAAGAAAAAGGTGGTCCCAGAAACAGTAGCTGTTCGCAGGGCAGCCCACTGCCTCCTCCTTTTTTCCTGTGGGTTTTCTGGGACAGGTGTGCTGGTTCCCTGCCCCCAGTGATGGGAAGAGAAGAGCTTGCTCCTGGTTGGGGCAGGGGCACAGGGGAGGGGCTGGTGGGGAGGAAGAGAATCAGGGATGTTATTAGGGAGAGGGGGGCTGTTTGGTGGCCCCCGCCCAACCGGCTTGCTGTCGCTCCTGCAGCTCAACCAGAACCTCAACGATGTGCTGGTCAGCCTGGAGAAGGAGCACGGGAGCAACACCTTCGCGATCAAGGCCCAGCCCAGGTGTGTGATGCGTCCCCTCCCCTGCAGAGGGCTGCTGGGGGCTGAGGGAGCTGTGGTCTGGGGCCGGGCTTTTTGCTGAGGTCCTTTCTGGCTCGGCCTCCCTGTGCTCAGGGGAGCAGGTGAGGGCGCCCCTGCCCCTCCGCACCGTGTCCCATCTGGGAAGGAGCTATCACGGGCAGCCTGCAGCCCCCCTGCCTGGGCCTGGCTTCCCCATCTGTGGACCAGCAGTCAGGGTGCCTGTGCAGCTTTGCAGGTGGGCCCGGGGACTAAATGATTCAGCCCAATGGGAAGGGAGCCTCCTCGTAGAGCGGGGGCCAGGTCCCAAGCTTATCCAAGGCCCCGGATGGTGGCGGGGCGGGGGGGGGAGGTGCCCTTGTTCCTGCCCGCTGCCCAGTGGGGAGCCCTGCTTCCTGAGGGGAGAACTTCTGGGAGGAGGGGGAACACCTGGCCCTCGGCTGTGGCCCATGGGAAACCACAGCAAGTCTGAGATTTCCCTTTCTGTCCGTGAGCTGCTGTGCATTGCAGCACAGTGTAGAGAGCGGCGAGGCACCTCGCCCCCCCTCGTCTACAAGGCGGGGGGATTGCATCTGGTTCTTGGGGTGATTAGGGTGTCCCCCTAGGAGGAGGAAGGCAGTCAACATTCAGTGAATGTCCCTGTCTCTCTTCTCCCCGGCAAACACAGCATGTGTGAGGGGGGGAGAGGCCCACAGGGTGCCCTGGGGCCAATAGAGGCCAAAACGTGTTTCCCAGGTCACCGCCTGGCCTGGAGGTCATGGGGGCGCATCCAGGATGGGTGAGGAGGGTGGAGGGCGCCACGCACCTGGGAAGTGCAGGCAGCGGGGGGGCCAGGCCGCCTTGGGAAAGGGCTGGTCTGAGGGGAGAGGAAGGGCCGTGGAGCCTCCTTTGCAGCAAAGTGGGCGGCCAGGTTGCCACCTCTCCCAGGGCCCCCCGCCGGCCCACTGATCCTGGTCCTTCTTGGGCCCCAGAGCTCCTGTGGCTGGACCCCCGGCAGGGCGGGTGGCCAGCGCTGTCCAGGGCTGAGCCATCTGCTGCCCTCCGGGTCCTGCTTCAGGGCAGCATCCTCTTGTGCTTGTTCTGTGGGCACCACCTCAGGGTGCCTGGCAGGACGCGGAGGCCAGCGGGGGCCCAGGGCTGGACCGCGGGGGCCGTGGGCAGGACTGGGCCCTCTTCCCGGCCTCCGGGAGTTAGGAGGGCTTCTACTCTTAGCCCTCCTCTGAGCAGAGGGCCTGCCGATGAGGGAAGAGAGCAGGCCGGGCCCACATCTGCTCTTGCCCCAAATGAAGGCCTCCACGTCCCGCCCGTCCCCACAGAAAGAAAACTAAACTGTTCTCCCGGCTGCGCAGAAAGAAGAACAGGTACCGGCAGTGAGTGCTGTGTGGGGGGCCTCGGAGGCCAGCACCCCGGCCCCTGTGCATGCGCCTGGCCCTGCCGAGAGCGCCACTAACCCCTAACTTGCCTTCCTGTGTGTGGTGTGCGTGTTGGGGGGCAGAGGGGTGTTGGTGGGAACAGGGGGCGGGCAGCCCGCCTTAGCACGTGCCTCTTGGGCTGTGGCCCTACCAGGAGTGGAGGATGCAGCCAGAAGGGAGGCCCGGGAGGCTCAAGGGAGAGGGCTGCTGCAGCTCCGTGGATTGTAGGAATTCTGTGTGTGTGCGCGTGTGTATATATATACTGGATGTGTGTGTATTCTTTAAGGAGGCAGAGACGTTCCCATAAAACACATTCAGTAAAGGTGAGAAGGAACCAGCGAGTCTCCCATGCATCTGTGCCATTGTCTGGCCCCCCGCCACGCTCGGGCAGGGGATGGGTTCACTAGTTTCTGTCTGTCCTTCTAGACCTGCCCGGTCCAACACAGCGGCCACCTGCCTCATGTGGCTGGTGAACACTGGAAATGTAGCCAGTGTGACTGAGGAGCTGAATTTTTAATTTATTTACACAGCCACCTGTAGCTGGTGGCTGGTCTCGGTCAGCACCGTTCTAGAGTTTCTTTAGGCAGCAAGTACAACATAGATTTTTATTTTGCACCCAGTAGCGGGCTGTGCACGCCGTTTGTCCTTGTTGGTACTGAGACTCGACTTGGGGGCCTCACCCTCTCGTCCCTGCTGTGAAGACCGCCCCCCTTTATTTACTCCCTCTGCCTGTTGCCTCTGCCGGTTGCCCAGGTTCCCCGGGAGGACCCGTGGGAGCAAAGGCTCGGGGACCGGGGAGCGGGGCTGGCTGTGCGCTGGCGTGAGGGGTGGATGGCGGGCAAGCTGGCCCAGAGGGCCGTGGGTTCGGGCTGAGGAGCGGGTCCACCTTGAGTGCAGAGGCTGCTGCGTGACACGTGGGGTGAGACTCACTTTGCCTCTAGTGTGCGTGGCTTTCTCCTGCTGTGGGGCTCGGCGCCCCTGCACCTGGTGGAGGCCTGAGGGAGGCCGGCCAGCCCCTGGCGGCGGCTCCCAGGGCCCGCAGACCTCAGCTCCGGGTGTGGCTGTCACTGTGTCCAGGGAAGGCCCTGCTGCGGACACCTGCCTGTTCCTGGCTCTCACGCCTGTGTCGCCTCATTTCCACCCGTCCTCCTGCACATGGATGTGCAGTTTCACACGTGGGTGCACGGGGACACACACTTGTGCACACGTGGGCGTCCCGTTTTTCCAGTGAGTCTGGACACACACGTGCACCATCAGTTTCCCAGGATCTACGTGGACGCACACGTGCGCGCACATTTTCACACACAGGTCCTCAGGGTATTGGCACGTGCACACACCCTGTCACATGCACACTCCTTCCTGGACGCCGCGGCCTCCCTCCATCCGGGCCCCTCTCTTGTCTCGCCTCCGCAGTGACAACGCCCCTGCGAAAGGGAACAAGAGCCCCTCTCCTCCGCCTGATGGCTCCCCTGCCGCCACCCCCGAGATAAGAGTCAACCACGAGCCCGAGCCGGCTGGCGCGGCCACCCCCGGGGCCGCCCTCCCCAGATCCCCGTCTCAGGTAGGCACGTGTCTCAGTGGTCTGTCCCCTCCCTTCCTTTGCCTCCTGCTCTGCCGCTGTTCCCCTCCGTCCCTGTCCCCTGTCCTTGCCGGCGCTGGCTCCTCTCCGTGGCCCCGGGCGCTGGCTCCTCTCCGTGGCCCCGGCCCCTGCCAGGGTCACGGGGGCATCTGTGACCGTCTGTTTCCTCCTTAAGTGTCCCCCCACCCACACCTGCTGTAGCGTCCCCTTCTCTCCTCTCCCCTGGCCTTGGGGCTGCTTGACCTCTGTCTTCCTTTCCTCCCAAGACACAGTCTCCAGGGCCCTCAGCCCCCGGAGCATCCAGATCTGCGCAGGTGGCTGCCTCCCCCTCTTCCTTGCCGTATTCCTTGTGGGGGGCCATGCGGGACCCTGAAAGGGGCATCGAGAGGAGGGGCTCAGTGAGGGGAGAGGGAGGGAGAAGCCCGCTCCCCCGGCCAGTTTTCTCCAGGTTTCTGCAGCGTCCCTGGGAGCTGCAAAGGGAGAAGCGAGGGGTGGGGTCCACCAGGCAGGACCGTCTGAGCCCTGCTGGGCTGCCCCCTGGCCCTTCGGCTCCTGGCCGAAGCTCTCCCGGTTGTGGGTCCGCTCGACAGCTGATTAGGAGAGTGATGCTAAGAGGGTGTTGAGAGCCTGCACTTGACTCGAGCACTTGCTCGGGGCCGGACGCTGCGCCAGCCTTTCTGTATTTTCATCCATTGTCCTCACGACCAGCCTGTAAGGCAGATGCTGTTCTCACCCCAACGACAAGCGATGAAACCCAGGCTTGGGCCGGGGGCTGACTTGCTGAGGTCCCCAAGTGGGCAGGTGTGTGGCCCTCTGCGGGGCCCTGGCTGTGTGTTGGCTTCGGGGGTGGTGGCCAGAGGCTGGGCTGCAGCTCCTCCAGGGGTTGGGCTGGGCAGAGGGCCTGGGTGTGCAGGAACAGAGGCAGGGGCTGGACGCCCCGCTCTCTCTCAGCTCCTGTTTCTCTCCTCAGCCCCCAAGGGCGGTGAGAGCCAGACCCTCCGATGGCGGCCACTCAGGCCCTTCTTTCCTTCTTTTCTGTCCTGTTCTCTCCTCTTCTCTCTTCTTTCGCTCTCTCGCCCTCCGCCCTCCCCTCTCTCTGTACAGGGTTTCTGACGGCCTGCTTCGGCCCCTCTCGGGGGCCCCTGCGGTCTTGGTGTCCATGTCTTGGGGAGCAGCGGCTCTCCTTGTTTCGTCCTCCTCGGTGGCTGGGGGGGACTGTGGCCGGGGGTGTGACTAACGTGGCTTTGTCTCTGTCTGTCTCCCCGACTCCCATGCTCTGCTGTGCGGCCCCCCACCTGCTGCCGACCCCCAGCTCCGGAAAGGCCCACCAGTCCCTCCGCCTCCCAAACACACCCCGTCCAAGGAGGTCAAGCAGGAGCAGATCCTCAGCCTGTTTGAGGACGCGTTTGTCCCTGAGATCAGCGTGACCACCCCCTCCCAGGTCAGCCGCGGCCGCCGCGGCCCAGCTCTCTCTCCCTTCTCTTGCTCTTTCAGGGTGTGCATGGCCTTCCCCCACCCCGGCCCCTGCCCGTGCCTCTGCCTCAGGAGCAGGAGTCCAGCTGCAGGGGCGGCTCTGGGCCTCTCTCTCGCACATCCTCTGCCCCCACACCCATCATCCCTCATCTCTGAGCATGTGGCCAGATGTAGGGACACGGGCAAACAGTCCTAGTAGAGACCGTTGGCTCCGCAGTGGCCTCTCCATTCCATTGATGCTGTGGCCAAAAGGGGCAGGGAGCACGGAGGACCTGGGCCAATCAGGGAAGGCTTCCTGGAGCAGGTGACGTTTGCCTACGAGCAGACACAGTGCGTTAGCCAGAGGTGGCAGCGTGCATGCGTGTAGGTCAGGACGGGTGAGGGACAGGCTCAGGAACTGCCGGGAGTTCCGTGCGCGTCAGGAGAGCGCTGCTTGGGCGACGGTGAGGAGGTGGCTCGCAGGGTTGGGAACACCCGCAAGGCGCTGAGACTTTAGCTCCCAGAGCTGCTGACCCCACTTGGAGCCGGGGCTGTGGCTGGGCCACAGAGCCCGGCTCCTGCTGTCCATGCCCTAGGAGGCACGTAATGCCCATCCCCAGGGGGACGGCGAAGTGGGGGAGGTCACTGTGGTGGCAGGGGGGTGGGCTGCACATGGTCGGGTCAGCTCACAGAGGCTGCAGTGCGCCGACCGCTCCAAGCCTGGCCTCCGGCCCTCACAGCCGGGCCGCCCTGTCCCTGCGGGGCCTCGCCATTCGTGTAGGCTGTGCTGGGCCCACTTCGCAGCGCTGCTGTGGGCTTGTTCTGCCCGGGTCTCTGGGTTCTGCCTTGTGCAGGCTCCTTTGCACAAGCTCAGAGGCCTGGAGGGAGGGGCAGGGCTGGGGGGTGGCACGTCGGGGGAGAGGCAGTTAGGAGCAGAGGACTGTGCTCTCCGTGATGAGGGACCCTGGGGTGAGTGGGCTTCAAGCCCCCATGGGGGGACTTCGGGTCGGAACTAGGAACTTTCAGTGCAGGGCGGCTGGGGGAGCTGGGTGGGGGGTTGCCCTGCCTCGGGGGACCCGGGAGGGAGCCTTTCTGGAGAGCCTGGCTGAGGCTGGCCCCGGGCACTCCCAGGGCCTAGGGGCACCGCGGCCTCAGGGCAGCTTGTGGCTGAGACACTTGCCGCCTGGAGCCTGCCTCCGCCTCGGGGTGCGCGCAAGGGCTAGTAGACACTGCGCAGGGAGTGGAGCCAGCTGCTGACCTACCGGGCCTGGTTCGGTTTTCAGTCCCCTCTGGGAGGGGTTGTCCCCACTTCACAGGTGAGGAATTGAGGGCCTCACCTGCAGCCAGGCCGCCTGCTGAGCGTGGCCCTCGCCGTGCTCCCTGCATGCCTCCCCTCTCTCCTTCCGCCCACTCCCCCGAGCCGGGGCCCTGCCCAGCGGGGCTGGAGAGCGCTCGCCGTGGGGTGCTTTGCATGGGGCTGGGGTGGGCTGGTCCCCCCAGGATGCTGTGCCGACAGCGCCGCCCTGCTGGGCTGTGGTGAGTAGCCTGCGTGCCCACCCCCGAGGCCGGTTCCGGGCCTGCATGGTGGGATGCTGGCCTGCGGGGAGGTGAGCAGAGAGTGCGTGGTCTGCCCTTGGCCTGGTGACCCTGTCCCTTTGGAGTCTGGTGGGGCGGCGGCTGCCTGGGCCTGGCTGGCTTCTTAGAGGGGTGGGTGGTGGGGCCATGAGGAGCAGAGAAATGCTGCCTGCAGCCGGTGAGGGCACCCAGGACCCAGCCCGCGTGGCCTCCCGGACACTCGCTGCCCTAGAGATGGCAGTGACCTTCCTCCCAGGCTCATTGGACAGGGCCTTGACTTGAAGGAGAGTCCGTGGCTGGCGGGAGTCAGTCCCCCGAGCTTGGGCCTGGGCCCTCTGTGCCTTCTCCCCTGGGCTGTGCGCTGGCGGCACCAGCCCTTCTCCGGACTGCGGGTCTTGGGTCTCCCCACACAGGCTGCAGCTCAGCTGGGGAGGCCCCCCCGGGGGACCCCTGCCCACGCTTCCGGGTCTCGGGTCCTTCTAAATGGAGGACCTCAGGTGCCTCGGGCTGGAGGGCGTGTCCCGTCAGTTCTGGGCCTCATCAGGGGGGTGGGGAGGGAAGCTGGCTGGCCTGGGCTTGCGGGGCTGCGACCCTCCCAGCCCTGCCTGAGGGGAGGACCCTGGTCCAAGCCAGGCCAGGCATAGCCCTCCCTGTCCCCGGGGAAGCCCCTTGTGTGAGATGGGGCCACAGGTGAGCAAGCCTTCCTCCTAGGAAGGCAGCGTGTCCGCTGGGCACTGGGGCCAGGCGGCCTGTCCTCCGGGGTGGCTCTGGGAAAGACCCTTTTCTTCCATGATCGTCTGGCCCAGCTTACTGAGGGGCTGGCTTCTCACAGTGTAGGCGGGGCCACTGCGGCCGGTCTCCTGGGGCCATTCCCGCTACATGCACGTCTCTGGGCTGCACTAGCCCCGCTGAATGGGAAACTCGGGGGTGGGGGGCTGGGGAGGGATGTGCCGTGTGAACACGGGTGCTCAGGCCCGTTATGACGGGCCTCCTGGGCTCCGTGTGCGGGCTCGGCCCTGAGCTGGCGGGGGGTGGGTGTCACCGCAGGACTGCCTGTCAGTCTGCGGCAGCAAGGGGGTGCCTGTACCCGTCCAGGGGCCCTCTGAGCCGGGGGACTGAGTGTGGTCTTGTCCAGCCCGGGCCTTGGCCTGGGCTGCTGCTGGTGGGCACAGGCGCTGGGAGGCCTCCTCGGCCTGGCCTGCAGGATGGGACAGAGCGAGACAGTTGGGGGCTCGGCCTCGGTCTGGCTGGCGGGTGGCTGCCTGGCGGCTGGCAGGTGTGTCCTTGTGTGGGTGGAGCCTGTGCCGGGGGTGTGGTGTGGGTCGGGCCCTTGTGTTGGTGGGTGTATCTGGGAGCGGAGCCTGCTGTTGCCGCCCTGGCTGAGCGCTCGCAGCCTGTCACTAACTGCCTTCCTCCTCTGCCGCGGTTGCCAAGTTTGAGGCCCCGGGGCCTTTCTCGGAGCAGGCCAGTCTGCTGGACCTGGATTTTGACCCCCTCCCACCTGTGGCAAGCCCTGTGAAGGCGCCCACGCCCTCTGGTCAGGTTGGTGTGAGCCCACCACTGCCCACGGGCCCACCGGCCTCTGGGCTCCGGGGCCTGGGTTCATGTCTGCCCACCGGCCATGTGGGCCCATCTAGGCCCAGGCCTCTGGGGGTCCTGGGGTCACCAGGCTCTCCTCCCACTTACTGCCCTTCCCCTGGAGCCCTGGTCCCTAGCTCTTGTCACCTCCCCTGGTCCTGACCGTGGGAAAGGGAAGAGGGCAGACACAGGTCAGCAAGAGGACCCTCAGGAGGAGGTCAGCTGAACACTCACCTGGCAGCTTACACAGTCCCTCTCAGCACCCTCCTGTCCCTCTCCTGGCGGCAGCCCCGGGTTTGGGCACTCCCTGGCCTGGGGGTCTCAGTAGCCTGGAAGGTGTCCAGGACTCTGTGCTCTGGAGGCCGCAGAGCCCGGCTTTGTTCTGCCCTGTGCCTGCTGGGCTCGAGGGCCCCGGGACGGGTGCGGGGTGGGGGGGTCCCTGGGGACTGCTTGCCTGCCGCCGCCTCTAACCTCCGTGCTAACTCTGTCCTTCTCCCCTCTGCTGTGCTCAGTCAATTCCGTGGGACCTCTGGGAGGTAAGCTGTGTTTGCTCTGTGCCCACCCCCACCTCGTCCTGCACCTGGCTGGTTCACAGGTGCACACGCGCACGCACGCTTGGCCACGCCCACGCGCACAGAGAGCTGCCGCGCCTCCAGCTGTTCTGTGCCCCCCCGCTCCCCCCCACCATGGAGACACTGGGCCTTCAGACAGGCCCTGTGGGAAAGGGCTCCGCAGCTTAACCTCTGAAGAGTCCCCTGTGGTGCACCCCAGTTGTCAGGGCCTGTGACTGGCGTAGACAGTGACCAAACTTGTCCCCGAGGGTGGATGGGGTGTCCCCGTGCTGGGCCAAGGCCTGCTGGGTAGGGGGGCCTTGGGGTGGAGGGTCCTTGCCCCCGAGGAGCTTTCTGTCAGCAGGGTCCCCGCAGGGCAGTGGCACCAGGGAGCTGCTGGGACAGAGGAGGGGGGGAGAGATGATTCGAGAAACAGGACAGACAGAGTGAGGCCAGGCACCTGCCCGACAGGTGCTGTCATCACCTGGTGGCTCAGGCATCCACGTCCTCAGGGAGGACACAGGACACCCCACAGCTGGTGATGCGGCTCCCGTAGGAGCAGGAGGGGCTGGCGAGAAAGTGCCAGCAGCCCAGGCTCTGGGGCTCGCAAGCTCCAGGGTATTTCACTGGAGGAGGCCAGAGAGAGCTCGGCGCAGGCAGGCAGAGCCTCCTCCCAGCCACGTGCGGAGCTGCGTGTGGCACATTCACACCTTCCTGTCCCCTGGGCAGTGGTGGGAGGAGGTGTCCCTCCGGGGAGTCTCTGTCTGTGCCCCGTGGGGCTCCGGCCAGGCTGCAGGCGCCCATCTGCTCCCGTGGGCCCACGCTGGGCTGCTCACGACCTTCTTCTCTTGTCTCCTGCCCGCCCCCCCCGCCCCTCCCACCCTGTTCTCCCTGGTGGCCCATCACTAGCCCACAGAGAGTCCAGCTGGCAGCCTGCCTTCCAGGGAGCCCAGCGCTGCCGAGGGCACCTTTGCCGTGGCCTGGCCCAGCCAGACGGCCGAGCCGGGGCCTGCCCAAGTAAGTGCCCCCGCCAGCCCCTCACCCGCCCCCGGCCTCTGGGGGTGTAGCATGGAGGAAGAGCCTGGAGGAGGGGGCACAGGACAGACAAGGCCACCGTGGGACTGAGGGTGAGGCTAGGGCCCTGAGCCAGGAGGCCCCGGGGCAGGGCTTGTCTGTCACTCGTGCTGGGGTGTCTCAGTCAGGTGAGCCCCTTACCTGCTCGCCGACCCCCGCCCCAGCTTCCCAGCTCAGGCCTCCCACGGTGGGAGAGAGGCACGTCTCGAGCACCCCCAGGTCCATGGCGGGCACTCTCCAGAATTCTCCTTTAACCTTCAGCCTGATCTAGATATTTCCTCCTTCTACAGATGAGGAGGTGGGGGCTAGGAGGGCTGAGTGATTGCTCCCAGAGCTCAGAAGTGGCTGAGTTTCAGTGCGGGCCCAGCGCAGCCTGACTGCAGCCGGGCAGCATCCGAGGTGCCCTGCCTGGGCCTCACCACGGGAGCTGCCTGTGAGGGGCCAGCGGGGCCAGGCGGGTGGGAGGAAGCCGAGGCTTGGCCAGGGCTTGGGCTTAGAGGGCAGGGCCTATGAGGGAGGCTCAGGGGTGGCACCCAGGGGCCTGCGCTGGGCTTCTCAGCAGCACGTCACTCGGGGTCCGTGTGTCTGCCAGCACCTTCTCCAGCCGCTTCCGTGCCCGGAGCCTTTCTTTAAGGGGCTCCCTGTACCAGGCAGAGGCACTGGCTCTCCGTGCCCTCTCCTTGTCCTGGTCTCAGCACCCCATCCTGTGTCTGACCCGATGCCGGCATTTATGTTGCAGCCAGCAGAGGCCTCGGAGGTGGCGTGTGGGACCCACCCTGCGGCTGGAGCCCAGGAGCCCGGGGAGACAGCAGCAAGTGAAGCAGCCTCCGTAAGATGACAGGGACCAAGGCCCTATCTTTTCTCCCCGCTGCCCACGGCTCCCTAGCCCCGTGTCTTGCTCTGTGCTGGCCCAGCTCATGGTTCCTGGTGAGGAACCTGGAGGCAGCCTGGTCTGGCATTGGGCACAGACACCCGCTTCTCTGCCCGCGCGGCCCTGCCCTCCGGGACCCACTCCCTGCCCTCGCTAACCTGCGCCCCCTCCCCGCAGAGCTCTCTCCCCGCGGTGGTGGTGGAGACCTTCTCGGCAACTGTGAACGGCACCGTGGAGGGCGGCAGCGGGGCAGGGCGCCTGGACCTGCCCCCGGGGTTCATGTTCAAGGTGAGCCTGGCCTGCCGACCCGCAGCCTCCGGCTGCCTCCATGGGGTGGGGCGGACACCGGGCCCGAGGCTACGTGGGGGCCCCAAAGCCGTCCCTCTCCGACTACCCGTCCTCTGCTCCCCAGTCCGCGAGGTGGCGTGCGAGTCCCGCTCCTGCTACTTTCACCTTCTCCCGGCGCCCACGGGGCTGCAGGTGGGACAAAGGCTACCGAGGAGAGGGGTGTCAGCTCTCCCCACCCTCTGCAGGTACAGGCCCAGCACGACTACACGGCCACTGACACGGACGAGCTGCAGCTCAAAGCTGGGGACGTGGTGCTGGTGATCCCTTTCCAGAACCCGGAGGAGCAGGTGAGGCCCGGTCTGCAGGGAGGCGGCGAGGCCAGCAGGGGGCAGCAGAGCCACGCCAGCCGACCCGCGGCCTCTCCCCACGGCCTCGCCTTTGCTTCAGCCTCCCTTCCCTGCGGCCGGCACAGTTACCCTTTGCTGCTCTCACCCTGTCTGCCCCCCTCAGTCTTTCACTTCCTGGTTCTTGCTTCCTCCTTTCCTCAGTCTCTGTCTGCCTTTCTCTCGATTCTCTGCATCCTAGTTCCTTCGGCCGCTTCTCCCTTCCAGGCCCCCCCAACCCGGGCCCCCTCCTCCAGGACAGCATCCCAGGCTGCCCCTCCATGGACCACACCCCCCCCACCCGCCGCTCTGCAGCCTCCTGTTGGCCCCAGGTGCCACCCTCCAGGCTGGCCCCGCCCTGTCCACAAGGGCACGCGCTTCCCTGCCCATGTGACGGACCCTGGAGTCCACAGCCCCGTCCCCAGGTGGTCCGTATCCTGATGCCTCGCAGACCCTTCTCCTGCTGTGGCCTCTCCTTGTTGTGAACGTCCTCAGAGTGGGCTTTGCTGAGCCCTGGGGGGCGCAGAGTGGGGCAGGACTGCCCCTCCCCACCAAAGGTCTGGACGGGCTGCTTTATTCAGGTCGCTGTGGCCCCTCAGCAGGATTGTGGGGTGCTGGTGGTCCAGTGGGGCTGCCCACATGGGTATCCAGGTGGCAGCCACAGTGCAGAGGGGACCTCGTGGGACTCCAGTCCGTTTAGTCACCAACATGTCCCTGTGGTTTAATTGTCAGAGTGGCCCAGGGTGGAAGGAGGTCTGGATTTGGGGTGAGGCCAACCTGGCTGGGGAGTCCTGGGCTGGGACTTGAGGACACTAGGTCCTCAAGGTACTTACTGAGGCCACCGGGGGCTGGGAGGTTTGAGTAACAAGGATTTCCTGGGCCTGGCACTGAATCAGCCCATTTTCCTAAAGCCCCAGGTCCCCGCCGATCTCCCTGGTGGGCCAGCCCTGGGCTAGCTGGGGTTTTCAGAGGCAGACTCCTGGCCTCCCAGCCCACAGTGGGAGCCATCTGGGGAGGGTGAAAGTGGCTCAGGTAGGACACACACAGGGTCTAGGACAAGGCAGGTAATCCTGCAGGTGGGTCCCAGGCATAGCCCCGCTGCAGGGGCAGCAATGGCAGGGGGTGTGTGGTCAGTTCAGGCCCAGGGGTCAGGGCTTGTCAGGGCTTGGGTAGATGATCCCTGTGAGGGGTCAGTATTAAAGCAAAGGTCAGGTTCGACTGGGAGGGCTTGGTGGGATGGCCTCAGGTCACTCTAGAAGCTTTCAAGTGGTCAGTGCTCAGCAGAACTTTCTGGCATTGTTTGTGGAAGGCCGGAAGAACAGTTGATGTCCTCCTCGGTGATGTGGCCTCTGTGGGCACCAGCTGGTGGGAAGCTCTTTGGTAGGGGATTGAAGGAGTCGTTTAGGGGCGTTTGGACCAGTGCAGCAGTCAGGCTGCCATACCGCGGTGAGGAGGACTCACCAAACAATAAAGAGTTAAATGCACCTACTGCAGGGAGGGATGGCTCCTGGGGTGGGGGGCCCGGTTTGGGTCTCAAGAGAAGAGCAGGGAATGCTGCCTGGAGGAGGCGTCCTTTAAGGCGGGTGTGACGGTCTAGAGGAAATGAGCGGCCAGAAGGAGGGCTCGCCCTGTCGGGATGGATGCCGTCCTCCCCCAGCCCCATGCAACGCGCTGGCTTCCCCTCAGGATGAAGGCTGGCTCATGGGCGTGAAGGAGAGCGACTGGAATCTGCACAAGGAGCTGGAGAAGTGCCGGGGCGTCTTCCCCGAGAACTTCACGGCGAGGGTGCAGTGAGAGCAGAGCGGCTGGTGGTGCTGCGGACGCGTGAACAGCAGCACCTTTTCCCGAAAAATGTGTGTTTCTTTCTTTTTTTCCGTTTTTGTTTTTAAACTTTTGAAAAGCAAAGGGAAATTGAGGGGAGAGACCTAAGCCAGGAGGTGTCTTCCCAAAGATGAGGTGGTTTTCCAAAGAGCCTGGTTTCGGCGAGTCCGGCGGAATCGCCAGCGTTCCTGAAGCTGCTGTATCCCCTAGTTGAGTTCCCGGCCGCCTCCCCCGCCCGCGCCCGCTGGGTGGCGCCGCTGCCAACGCCTGGGTGCCCGGCCGCGGGGCAGGGCCTGGGGGCCGCCGCGCCCCGCACTTGCCTGAAGCTTGGGCCGGCCGCCCAGGCCGGGGCCCTCCTTTCCTGGCAGCTGCCGCGGGTGGCGTCCAGCGTCCCCCGAGACCTCGGGCCCAGACACCAGCCTGGCCTGGCCCCGCCCCGCAGACGTCTGTGTGCTGTTTGAAAATAAATCTTAGTGTTCAAAACAAAATGAAACAAACAAAAATGACAAAAGTACTCAAAGTGTGTGTGTGTGTGTGTGTGTCTCCATTCTGGCTGCTATGCAGTGCAGCCGCGATGATCTGTGCTTTTGTCCCGAGACAGCCCACCCTGCAGGCCCTCTGCCCTGGCCAGCACCCTGCCCGTGCGTGACCTCTGCATCCTTTGGGGCTCATCTGGGCCCGGACCCGGCGGGGGCTTCAACCCTGTCTAGTGATGTTTTCACTGGCTGTTGGTGGGGATGCAGGAGATGGGGGCCAGGGTGACGGGAAGGGCAGGGCAGGGGCTCGAAGAGCCAGCTCTGTGCTCAGGAGTCTGCTGGGTGCCGCCCTCAGTGACTCTATTGAGTGCGTGTGAGAACTGGGGGGCGGTACCAGGGCAGCATTGCACAGATGAGGAGTCAGGCTCGAGGGGTTTGGGGGGTTTGCTGGTGAGTGGTGGGACAGGGGCGGGGGCTGAACCGGGGCAGTTGGCCCCTCCCTGGGCGCAGGAAGGCCTGAAGAGGGGCCGGCTCCGCCCCGCTCCCCACCTGCCTCTCTTTCCGGCATCAAGGCCCCCACTGCACACAGCCCGGGTCTCCAGCTCCATCAGTGGACGTGGGCTGCTCTGAGTGGCATGTGGCACATGCAGCAGTGGCCTGGGTCCTTCCGGAGGCCACTGGAGTTGTGCTCTTGGGCCCAGGGACCAGCCTGGACCTCCAGGTGGCTAGGATTTCTCTCTGCATAAATCTCTTCTGCAGAAAAAGCAGGTGAAAGGGATGGACATTGGAGTCTTGGCTTTTTTTTTGGAGGTAACTCGTGAGCTTTGTTTCAGGTGGCAGGATTGTCACTGCTGTGGTTCTGCCTTGTCCTGTGGCTGACAGTGTCTGCTCTGTCAACCAGAATTTCTATGAGCAAGGAAATTATGAGAGTCGGGCACAGGAAGATGATTTCTATTGCCCCTGCTTCGCAAGCTTTAACATTTCCACCCTTTTCCTCCTCCCTCCCTTCCTCCCTCCCTTCCAGGTTGACAGGTTAATTCTCTTGCCCAAGGCCACTCAGCTCATTGTTGGTGGAGCCAATCTTGAAGCCCAGACAGGCGAGATCCACTGAGCTTCCAGACCTGGGGTGTGTGTGCCCTGGGGTATGTGGAGGTTTTCAGCCATGGTGCCAACACTAGAGGCTTCACTTTAATTTCATGATGAGAAATTTAAAGACATTGTTCAGGAGAAAGTATTTGCGTTAGATTTCTCACAAGGTGAGATCCAGAGATGTATCGGCTGGTGTCTGACCCTCAAGGGGGTCCGGCCCCTTGCAGCTGGGGTACTTTGGCAGGAAGAGCCCTGCTTTGTGTCGGGTGGGGCCTGCGGGGAGCTCCTGTGGGAGTCGGGAGGGAGCCGGCCCTGCAGGGACATCTCCAGCCGTAAGACCCCGTGTGGCGCTCCCATCCAAGTGAATAAGTAGCTAGCTCAAGGCCTGAGCTGCGCTGAGTGTTGGGGAGCTGGGACACCTCCAGGTGTGTGTCAGTCCAAGAGAGCTCAGAGCCAGGCAGCTCACACCTTGTCGGCCTCCCCTCCCCATCCTCGAGGCCACAGACGCCCCTGGTCCATCTCATGGACTCCCCTGGCCTCCCCTCCTTCCGGCCGGCTCCCCAGGAGGCCTTCCATAGTGACTCGGACATTGTCCAGCCTGCCGGCTGGCCTCCTGCATCTCCTCCTCGGTTGGATTTGGTAACCAGGCTGGCATTGCTCCTTTTGGTTCCACTGGCCTGCAGACCCTCGGCTCTGCCTCTGGGAATTCAAGCATTCACACCTCTGGCCTCACCACCCCAAACACCCGGCTCTGTGCAGGGACTCTGTGACCCACAATTGGGTTTGTTGGCTCAGCACACCTCAGCTGGTCGTCTTCAGTGCCTGAGGTGGCTGGGCAGTTGGGCTGCAGCTCAGGCCCTCCGAGATGCTCCTGGCTCCCCTGTGCCCTGAGTGTCAGCTTCAGCTTTGGGCTGCATCCTCAACGGTTTCAGGTTTGATGTCTGCACACCCCACCCAGAGTGGCGGGGGACTTCCTTCCCAGAAGCCTCCCAGTGAAGCTCCTTTGTCTCATTGGCCCGAACTGGGTCAGGTCCCCAATGCTGAATCAGCCATGTGGCCAGGGGTGGGACCTCAGGATTGGCCCCAAACTTACGAGGCCTTGAGATGGAGGTGGGGTTGGGCTGGGGAGAGAGGACACCTGAACAAAAATTTGGATATAGCTTCGAAGGAGAAGAGGGAAGGATTCTAGGAACTGGAACCAGCAACTGTGCACACTGCGGTGGCTTCCAGAAAGGGCCCAGAGACCAGGGCACGTGCCTGATGGAGACTATAAGTGTACGTGTGAGTGTGTGTGTGTGACAATTGGGAGACCCTGGCTTTGTTCACCACATCCGATCGATCTCGGGCCGACCTCAGGGTCGGTGTGTGACCGGTGAACACAGCCCACGCAGGGCTGTTCCTCCATGTCCCAGGAGTCACGTTCACCGACCGTCCCCCCTCTCCCGCTGGAGATAGGACCCGTCCCACTACGGGAGACCGTGTAGACTGACCTTCCCCAGCCGCTTGCAGACGTGCGGCTGGGGATACGCCTGTGTCTGCGTAGATCCATCTCCTGATGGTTCATTCACTGTTCGTCCGTTCATTGATTCGTCCCTCACATCTCCCACAGGAGATTACAGAGATCATTCAGGGCAGCTCCTACCCCGCTGTCCTTACGGTCTGGGGAAAAGCAGACGGGAACAGTTAAGGCCACCACAGGTGCTCTCGTGGTGGTGAGTCCAAGGTTCTGGAGACAGAAAGCCGCCACCACCTGGCTTCACATGGGAGGGGGTGTCTCTGCTGAGCCTTTAGAGTTAACGGGGGTCCCCAGGAGCTGGCGTCTGGGAGGCCTATCTCAGGCAGAAGAGAGTCTGGGGGCGAGGTCAGCGGAGTTGCAGGGGCCTGTGAGGGCTCAGGCTCTCGCAGGGGGCCTGGAGCTCAGGAGAGAGGTCTGGGCTGAGGGGCAGCGAGGTGGAGACGGCCCGGGGGAGAAACGAGGGCACCTGGGAGGGGGAGGGCCCTGGGGGCCCTGGGGGTGCGGCCTGAGCACAGCATCCAGCCGAGGAAGGAAGAGAGGTTTTTGCGGGCACAGAATGCTACGGAGTTGCGAAGTGCCTTCCTTTAAGAAGAGTTCCCTGGTCAAGAAAGCCACTGTGGCCGATGAGGCCAGACAGGACATGAAAGGCAGTCAAGATAGCCTTGCCTGGGCTGCTCTCGGGTCCCCGGGGCTCCGGGGAGAGGCTGCCGTGGGCCTGCCAGAGGACACGGGCAGGCCACTGCCAACGACGTTCCAGGCCCGGCTCTGGTTGCACCGACAAGCATATCACTGAGGAAGACCCTTCCCGGTATAATGAAGAAGGATGATTAACAATGAGGCAGGAAGCTGCCTTCCTGACAGCCCCTGATTACAGATGAGGATCCCAACTGGTGATGGGGGAGGGGGGAAGAGACCTTGCCGGCCTCCCAGCCCGCCAAGGTCAATGCCCAGTGGGCAGAGATGGATGCCACGTCTTGGAATCCCAGGGCAGAAGCTCATCTCATGTCCCCACAGAGCCCTGCCTGTGTGAACTGCCGGGATGACCAGGAAGGAGGCCCAGCTCTTCCCCCAAGGAGGCGATAAGCTCATGGTGGGCCAAGGTTCGCACATAGAGACCATCCCAGCTTGGAAGCAGGGCGATTCCTCCTTTGGAAGTCTGATATGACGCCCCGCTCTTACTTTGGGAGGTCTGTGGGGCAGAGTAACAGAATGGGCTGGGAAGTTCGTAGAAGGTCATCCTTCGTTATGAGCTGGCAAGCCTGAATTCATGGCTTCAGGCCAGTGTCCACACCCAAGCTTCAGGTGCAGGTATCTAAGTGCCCATCTTCCCCGATGGCCACGACACCTCTACGACGGGCTTGTCAAACCCGGGGCATCCCCCTGACGCCGCTTCGTGCTCACCCGATACTCACCTGCGCCTCCTCCCTAACTGAACTCTGATTTTGTCCAGGGTACCAATCAACCCCACTGAAGTCACTCAGACTTCCTTGCAGCTATGGGTGACCTTTCGACACAATCCTGGCCAACGAGATGAGGGGCTGCATCCTCTCCCCCCAGAGTCAGAGCCTTCTTAAGACAAGGGCCCTGGGAAGTCCCCGGTGGTCCAGTGGTTAGGACTTGGCGCTCTCACTGGACTCCATCCCTGGTTGGGAATTAGGATCCTGCAAGCCATGCGACTCAGCCAACTGGAAAAAAAAAAAGAAAGAGCAGGGCCCTTGCCTCCTTCCTTGCCTGGAATAAAACAAGCCCGTCACGTTGGTGGGGTTTCTGTTATCAGAAGGGTCCTGGTTGTTCCGTGCTCTGGTGTCTGTCACCAAGTCCTCTGACCGGCCTCTTAAAGAGCTCTAAATCCTTTTTCCTCCCCCTACTCCACCTCCTCCCAGGACAGGCCTGTCACCTCTTCCCGCAGGAATGTGACAGTGTCCTGGCCTGTCTGTGGTGTCAATGCCTGGGGTGGACCAGAGCTGCCAGGGCAATTTTTCAGAAACTCATTTCTTTCTTTCCTTCCTTCCTTCCCTCCCTCCCTTCCTTTTTTTTTAAATCAGTTTATTGATTATAGTGGTAAGTCTCATTATTTCAAGGACCCATTTTATTTATTTATTTATTTTAATTTTTAATTTTAAAATTATTTTTTGGCTGCATTGGGTCTTTGTTGCTGCGCGCAGGCTTTCTTTAGTTGTGGCGAGTGGGGGCTACTCTTTGCTGCGGTGCACAGGCTTCTCATTGCGGTGGCTTCTCTTACTGTGGAGCACGGGCTCTCTGGCACTCGGGCTTCCGTAGTTGTGGCACGTGGGCTCAGTAGTTGTGGCTCGCGGGCTCTAGAGAGTGCAGGCTCAGTAGTTGTGGCGCATGGGCTTAGTGGTTCCGCGGCATGTGGGATCTTCCTGGACCAGGGCTTGAACCCATGCCCCCTGCAGTGGAAACGCCAGTCCTGACCACTGGACCTCCAGGGAAGCCCCAGAAACTCATTTCTGATTAAATCGCTCTCTTATTTAAAGCCCCCATCTTGACCGTCTCTCTACCCCATCTTCCACTCCCTGCCTTGAATCTACTGTCCCTGGAACACAGCCGAGCTGCCTGACCTCTGCCGCTGTGACTTTTCTGTGTCCTGCTGTGGCCCAGCACTCTGCAGAGATGCACTCTCCCCTCCACTGAACCCTACACCACCAGCACCCCCTGCAGAGCCCCACTCTCCTCAGATGGTCTCTTCTGGAATGCTGGTTTCCCCAATTAGACACCCCCACCGAACACCCATCGTCCTGCCAGCTGCTAATCTTTCTCTATTTTGTTCACAAGAATTTCTTGAGAGCCCATGAGATCCTAAGGCAAGAATTGCATTTTAAGATGTGTGTCCATAATTTTTTCAGCCAACAGTTTATCCAAATGAACATTTATCTTTCAAAATAGTGTGTTTGGTGTATGTGTCCTTATTCCAACAAAAGACTACGGTTGTCCAGCATGTTCTAGGATTTCTCGGGGAGCATATTCAGGCCAGGGCAGCTGTGTGTGGAAGCTTTCTGCGCTGGAAGATTATCCTCTTCTGTCAGGGAATTCCATTTTTTGTGTAATAGGAAGAAAGCAATTTCTATCAGAAATGTTGTCTACAGTTTGAAGTTGGAATGGATTAAACTGAGAGGAAGCAAAAAAAAATTCCTTTAAATGAGAAAAAAGGTCATTTGTTGGAAAAATAATGTCTTTAGATCACGTTTGGTTTGTTTGGTTCTAATCATGATTCCTTCCCCAGTCACGGCCTGGATGGGAGGAGACAAAGGTGAATTGTTTTGAAGAAGGAAGTATTGAATACCTTCACTCTGCCTACAGGGAGGAGTGGGGGAAGGGTGGAAAGAGAGGGAGAGGAGGAGTCTGGAGGGAAAGGGGCCTGAGAATGGGGAGAAGCCAGGCCCAAGGACCCAGCGGCCAGAACATCCCTGGCAGTGAACCCTTAAGTCTGTAGGGCACTGAAGACTAATATTCAATTTGTTTCTAATTCTGTGCTGGGCTGAAAAACCCCACCTTCGATCCTGAACCTTTTATGTGTCAAATCTGCTTTGAGGAAATCAAGGAGCAGGAAGTCCTGAGAGCAGAGTGTGGAGAAAAGCACCATCTGCCCCCAGCCCTCAGAGGCCCTGGGAGACGGTGGGGCAGGGTCTGAAATGTTCAAAAGATGTAGGAAAGGACAGAGGGCCATTCCACTTGGGAGCAAAGGAAAGGGTGGTTCCCAAAGGGGCAGGGGCCCCGGGCAATGAGAGGGCAGATGTTTGGGTTGCATTCAGGCCCCCCCGGAAGCTGGTGATTGGCGGGTTTGCAGCCTGCCTCTGGGCTCCAAGCATGTGGCCTTGATGGTGGGACATTGCCTTGGGCCTCAGATTGTTTTCTACGAAATAGTGGTGACAACACTTAATTCGCAGGGTTGTTGCATGAGCTAAGAAGTATTAAAGAATATTTTTTAAAAGGTAAAATCATACATACATATCATACAAATAAAAAAGCAACACATTTTATGTAATCAATTAATGAGGAACCAGTGAGATGCTACAAGGTAGTTTCAGTGAGCACTAGATTCACAGAGATTCACGGTCTCTCCTGGACAAAATTCATGTGCCCTGTGACCAGGAATCACATGTATTCTGTCAGTCCTGCGTGAACTAACTCAGTCTCCCCAGAACGGCAACCCCAGGTTGTTTGCAGGCACTCACCTCTTACAATCAGACGACCCTCTCCCTGGCTGACACTCAGAATGCCATGAAGGGACACTCAGTAATTTTTTTTTTCTGCACAATAAAGTTTCTCATAATTTTTAGGGCCATAATCTTCACCCCCAATTCCTCTTGGTCACAATACTATGGTCTCATTAGGTCTGGCCTGATTATTTACTTAGATGCAGTAAGAATGTTCATTAATTTACGAGCCTCCTTAAATTTGCTGTGAGCCATCGAGTAACTGCCAAGGCCCTGGAATTAGCCTCTGTGGGAAGTTTTCATAATGAGTCTCAGCCTGGATTTTTTTTTTTTTATTGAAGTATAGTTGATTTCCAATGTTGTGTTAATTTCTGTTGTACAGCAAAGTGATTCAGTTATACATACATATACTTGCTTTTTTATATTCTTTTCCATTATAGTTTATCACGGGATATTAAATATAGTTCCCTGTGCTATACAGTAGGACCTTGTTGTTTATCCATTCTACATTCTGTATCTAATAGTTTGCATCTGCTAATCCCAAACTCCCAATCCATCCCTCCCTCGACCCCCTGCCCCTTGGCAACCACCAGTCTGTTCTCTGTGTCTGTGAGTCTGTTTCTGTTTCATTTGTGTCATATTTTAGTTTCCACCTATAAATGATATCACATGGTATTTGTCTTTCTCTGTCTGACTTACTTTGCTTTGTATGATCATCTCTAGATCCATCTATGTTCCTACAAATTGCATTATTGCATTTTTTTCTTATGGCTGAGTAATATTCCATTGTATATATAGACCACATCTTCTTTATCCATTCATCTGTCGGTGGACATTTAGGTTGTTTCCGTGTCTTGGCTATTGTAAATAGTGTTACAACAAACATTGGGGTGAATGTATCTTTTTGAATTACAGTTTTGTCTGGCTATATTGCTGGATCATATTGGAATATGATCCAGGCTGGGTTTTTCAAAGCCTCTATTATTTTCTGGGAAACAGACCCCAAGGAACTGTTGCCACTGGATGATTGGATATATTTCCTCTTTTCTCAAAGCTTCTCCAATTGGGGAATCCTCCTGATCTGCATAAAGCGACCTTCCTCACCACCTGTGAGGCTGGGATGGGCTTTGTGGCATTGATTCTGTCTATAAAGTGGCTCATCACACCTAATTAAATGAGAATCGTCCCCAAGTATGACATCCCAAATACACAGTCCAATTATATTCCAGGAAAAAGGAGGACAGTTTCTCACTGAACGTATGACAATAACTACATTTCCATGAAAAGTTCAGGGAACTAAACAAGAGTCTCTGAATCTTGGAGTTGAGGGGGTCGGTGATAACTGGATGAAAATGTTCCTTTCATGGCGAGCTATGAACTGTTTAGCAGCTAAAAACAATGCCCGTTTTCCATCTGAGGTGGTTCTACTCAGTACATAGGTCATCAGACCTGTACAAGACGTTTAGTGTACCATATATGGGTAAAAACTGGAAACAGCCTAAACGTCTACCAACAAAAAATGATTAAAATGTAGGCACACGATGGAATATACAGACAGGAAAAAAGAATAAGCAAGAACTATATAGACCAATACGGAGTCATCTCAAAAACAATGTTCACCACCCTCTCCCCAAAAAAGTAAACTGCAAGAGGAGAGTTATGATTCCAATTTTAGGAAGATGGAAAGCTTGCAAAAAACTATGCCATATATCGCTAATGGATATCCATATATAAAAAAGTGTTTAAAAATGCATGGGAGTAACATATATCAAATTTAGATGAATAAATACCGCTGAGGAAGGAGGAACATGGGGAGGGGTTATCCAGGGACTTAAGTCATCTCTGGAAAAAAAATGTCTCTGTTCAATTTACAAAAGCAAAGTGAATTAAATTGTAGGTTAAGAAGGAAGAGAAAGGGCTTCGTCACAGATCTATAAATGAAAAAGGCAAAAACAACGCCAGGAATTTTCAAAAAAAAAAAAAAATACCCACAATAAAATGTCCTCATTCAATCCTAAGTAATTAATTCTCATTCCTTGCACCCTGGGTCAACAGTCTGCTTTCAAGAAGGGTCTCCTCTGAACATAGAGTTCTAGAAATCCTGATCTAAGGGTTGGTGTGGTCTGATGGCTGTGCAGGGAAGGTCAGTTCACCAACCTTTCCCCAGGAGGTGGTTCCATGAGGCGTCAGTGGTCTTTTCACGGGGCCCTCAGGCTGCTCTTCACTGCCGAAGACAAAGCATCAGGTCTGTAGCTGATAGCAGAACTTCCAGACCAATAGCAGAGTAAATGAAAGACTAATTTCGTCGATGACAAAAGCTGTGGTTCATTTATGAAAGCAGCTAGCAATGCAAAAATGGAGGAGAGTAAAAATCTCTGTTGGGAAACAACTGTTTCATAAGAGTTTTGATCAGTGTTTCCCTGAAGGTAAAATGAATTATGAAAAGCAAGGTCACTGACAGACCTTCAGGGCCTTCCCATAAGACATGCAATGTTGGGAATATTTATATTGATGACATTTACCGATACCAACTTAACCTACGGAAGGCTGAGGGGCTCCTCTGATGTTTCAGCTCCTCCAGTGCAGCTCTAATGAAGGAATGTGGAACCCATTAAATAAACAATTCCTTCTAGCATCTCTCTCTCTCTAGTTTCATAAGGTGAAAGAACAAATCTTTGTGAGTTTCCAGGGCCCCTCTGAGAAGGTTCAAAGGATGTTTTAAAGGTATCTGAAAGTTTTATTTTACTGTTTCTGTATTTAGGATCTGATCTTGGGATGGGGAAATCAAGAGTTGTCAGAGAGGATCTGGGCATGTGATTAAGAGAGTATCAGGCACTGAGAATTCTCGCTCTCCTACTTGGGAATAATAAAAAATTGTGAAGCCAACATAGAAGGTGGGGTAATTCTGAAGAGCTGCATCTCTTTCCTATGTGAGGCTTTGTGTGTGTTTTGTTTGTTCATAATCAAGGACACCATAAAGTCAACATAAAGCACAGTAATTTTTATGCTAAGACCCAGACTATCTGTTATTTGGGCAGGTTACATGCAAGGTAAAGAGTCACCTTTCATACTGTAGACAAAGGCGCTAGTCAGTAAACAAAGGCAGCAAGCTTGTCAATAGTGAGTGAACTTGGCCAATTTTTTTAAAATTTAATTTTCATTTTATATTGGAGTATAGGTGATTTACAATAGTGTGTTAGTTTCAGGTGTACAGCAAAGTGATTCAGTTATATCTATACATATATTCATTCTTTTTCAGATTCTTTTCCCATATAGGTTACTACAGAGTATTGAGCAGAGTTCTCTGTGCTACACAGTAGGTCCTTGCTGATTATCTATTTTATATATAACAGTATGTACATGTTAATCCCAGACTCCTAATTTATCCCTCCCCACCACCTTTCCCCTTTGGTAACCATAAGTTTGTTTCCTATGTCTGTGAGTCTGTTTCTGTTTTGTAAATAAGTTCATTTGTATCATTTTTTAAGGTTCCACATATAAGTGATATCATATGATATTTGTCTTTCTCTGTCTACCTTACTTCACTTAATATGATAATCTCTGGGCCCATCCATCTTTGTTCTTCTTGAGAAGTTAACTATTGATATGACTGTTGTTTGTAACCAATTTCTCTTTCCTTCTTGACTGATTTTAAGATCTCTTTGTTTCTAGCTACCTGCACTTTTGCTATGAAATGCCTGGGTTTGGATTTCTTTTTATTTATTCTGTTCGGGACATACTGGATTTCTGAATCTGAGGATGTGTGTCTATCATCAATTCTGGAAATTTCTAAGCCATTATCTTTTTGAATATTCTTTATTAAACTCTACTACCTCATTTTGAAAACCTGATTAGATGTAAAGTAGCCCTTTTTACTCTAATCTCTATTTTAATCTCTCTTTCATATTTTCCCATCTCTTTGTTTCTCAAACTGCTTCAAATCTGTCTTCCAATTTACCAATTGTTGATGGAAATTCAATTAGCAATCAAGTTAAGAAGAAAAAAATGGTATTTTATTCAAGCTAAACTGAAGATTATAACTTGGGAGACAAAGTCTCAGAAGCTCTGAGAACTGTTCCACCTGTTAGAAGTCAAAGGCACAGTGGTATACCTTTATGAGACAAAGGGTGGTACATCAAATAAACATACTGAGATTTTACATAAAGTTCACCAAGGATACAAAATCCAGATAAGCACATACAAAATGGGCAGGAAGTCACTATGACCTCTTACAGCCTTGGGAAAGAACACTATTCTTTTACAAAGTTACATTGTTAGCACCAGAAGAAAGAAAGAAAAAAAGATCTTTCTGGTAGGGCAGGCCCTCCCATCCTTGAGGTGCTCTGGTTAATGTGTAATGCAGACACACACTGCACATTAGGGAGGGAGGGAGGGAGGAGGCCCAAGGGGACTGAAAGAGAATTTTATGTTTAAATTTTCTTGTCCTGCCTTAAAAATATACATTTTATTTCATCACAATTCTCTCTTTATTTGTGTATAATATGCTATATAACCCACCCACTGAGTGTTTTGTTTTTAATGGCACAATGTAAAAGTTTAAATGTTTAGATTTTTTAAAACCATTTTTAATTGACATATAATTAATTTACAATGTTGTGTTAGTTTTAGGCATACAGCAAAGTGATTTGTTTTATATATTAATAAACATTCCTTTTCAGATTCTTTTTTCTTAAAGATTTATTATTTATTTATTTATTTTATTTTTGGCTGCGTTGGGTCTTAGTTGCGGAAAGCGGAATCATCGTTGAGGCATGCGGGATCTTTCATTGCAGCACACGGGCCCTTTGTTGCGGCGCATAGGCTTCTCTCTAGTTGTGGCATGCGGGTTTTCTCTTCTCTAGTTGTGGCACACAGACTCCAGGTATGCACATAGCCTCTGTAGTTTGCGGCACGTGGGCTTTAGTTGAGGTGCGCAAGCTCAGTAGTTGTGGCGCATGGGCTTAGTTGCCCTGTGGTGTGTGGGATCTTAGTTCCCTGACCAGGGATTGAACCCACATCCCCTGCATTGTGAGGTAGATTCTTTACCACTGGACCACCAGGGAAGTCCCCCTTTTCAGATTATTTTCCATTATAGATTATTGCAAGATATTGAATATAGTTCCCTGTGCTAAATGTTTACATTTTTATTGTTAATTATACTAAACATACAGAAATATATGTAAAACACAAGCACATTAGCTTAACAAATTGTGGCAAACACTTGTGTAATTGTACAAAGTGAGGAAATAGAGTACTGCCAGCACCTTAGCAGCCTCTGCATGACCCTCCCAATCATACTTTTTCCCTCCCCTTAGCAGTAACCAAAATCTCGACTTCTATGGTATTTTTTAATAGTTTTTTTGTTTGTTATATATCCCTAAACATATAATTTAATATTGCTAGTTTTTAGACTTTACATAATGGAATTACATTGTGGTATTCTGTTGTGTCTGATTTATCTTTTCTTAATATAATGTTTCGAAGATTAATGCATGTTGTATATCTGTCTGTGTTTCATTCATTTTCATTGCTGTATAGTATTCCTTTGCATGAATATACTTGTTTGTTTATCATTTCTACCATGGATGGACATTTGAGTTGTTGCCACTTTAGCTATCTTGACATTTTCCAAAATGTACATGAGAAAGTATTTCTGTAGGGTATATATCTAGGGGTAAACATGTCAGATTTACTGGATATTGGAAACACTTTTCCAGTGTGGCTGTACCATTTTACACTCCCACTGCAATGTGTACAAGGCCTTGTTGCTCCTAACCAATGCTTGGAATTGTCAGAATTAAACATTTTTGCCAATCAGGTAGGTGTGTAGTATGATTCATTGTGATCTTAATTTTCATTTCCCTGATTACCAGTGAGTGTGAGTCCATATTTATATATTTATTGACCAGTTGGATATTATTTTTATGTGGTGCCTGTTCAGGTGTTCTGCCCATTTTTATGCTTGGTTCTTTGCCTTTTTCTTATTGACTTGGGACAACTCTTTACATATTCTGGTAACAGGATTTTTGTCATTTATCATCTTCTTCCACTCAATGGCTTGCTTTTCACACTCTTAATAGTGTCTTTTTGTAGACAAAATTTCTTAATTTTAATGTGGCTAAATTCATGAAAACTTTTCTCCTATGTCTAGTGCCTACTGTGTCCTATTTAAGAGATCTTTCTCTACCTTGAAGTCATGGAAGACATTCTTAGATTGTCTTAAATATTTGTTGTTTTGCTTTTCACTTTAAGGTTTATGATCTGCCAATATTGATTTTTGGGAATGGGGTAAGTTAAAGATCCAAATTTTTTTTTATATGATATCGCATTGTCCTAGTACCATTTGAAACAAAGCTGGCCTTTCACCAGCACTTGGCAGTATCACATTTATCATAAATTACATTTTTATATTTATGACTTTGTTTCTGGAATTTCTTTCTAAATCTTTCCATTGGCTTATTTGTCTATCCTTGTGCCTATACCATGCTTTCTTAATTGCTGTCTGTGATGGTTACTTTTATGTGTCAACTTGGCTGTGTCACAGTGCCCAGATATTTGCTCACATTATTCTGGGTGTTTCTATGAAGGTATGTTTTGGATGAGATTAACTTTTAAATTGGTGGACTTTGGGTAAAGCAGATTGTCTCCACCGTTGGGTGGTTCTCATCCAATCAGTTGAAGATCTTAATAGAACAAAGACTGGTCTTCTCTGAGCAAGAAGGAATTCAGCCGGCAGGCTGTCTCTGGATTCAAACTACATCTGTCCCCTGGGTTTCCAGTCTGCTGGCCTACTCTACAGATTTTAGATTTGCCAAGCCTCCTTAATCACATGAGCCAATTCCTTAAAGTAAATCTCTCTCTACATATACACATCCTGTTGGCTCTGTCTGGAGAACCTTGACTACTGTACTATCTTTTTATAATGTTTTGATAACCAGCAGAGCAAATCAATCCACTGAAAAAAAAAAGAATGTGCTGATTAATCTGGGTCCTTTGCATTTCCATATATTTAGGTCTTCTTTATCTTTTCCCAGTGATGTTCTGTGTTTTAGTAGTAGAGGTCTTGCACATCTTTCCTCCCTAAGAACATCCCTAGCCACTCTGATGGTCTGTTGTAGTCTCAGCACCAGACTGGGAGCTCCCTGAAGGTATTAAGTGCTGACTTTTCCCCTCCCATCTCTTGCACCAAGCCTGTGGGCTTGGCCCTGAGTAGCTGTGTAACAAATATTTCTTGCATAATTAATGAATTTTATCATTCATACAGACAGTGACATTATTTTAGTGGTCTGTCAAAAGATTAATAATGCAGTAGTGAGTCATTAAACATTTATTGAACACCCATCACAGGCAAGGATACATTCAGAGCACATCCCTTTTATTTTGTTATGTAACTGCTACCAGCACTAGTGCCAGCTGAGAGAGCACCTCTGGAGTCTCCCCAGCACCAGGATCTCTCTGCTGTTTCCAGCATCAGGAGGATGGGCCCTTCAGGTGTGCTTCTCCTGGATCTCAGTGTCTTTTCCCAGAGGCGAATGACTAAAGGTAGAAGGCAAGTTGGCCCCGTGGCTCCCCTACCAAAGCTGTAGCTCAGAATTCCTGTGGTTTCTGCAACACCTGGGTCTCAGCCTCTCCTTCAGTCCAGGCAGGCCTGCCTACTACACACCACCATTTCCCTCTGGCCCCCGTCTTGTTCTCTTTGTGCAAAACTCAATTTGCATCTTGATGGAGGTGAATAATTAGAACCCTCCAGCATGAATAATTCTAGGCAAATTAATTTTCATGCCAATCAGGGAAAATTAATTGGCTTCATGATGTTTCATATTTTCTAGGCGGGGTCCCCCACCTCTTCCCTGCCTCAGGCTCTTCTTCCCTAGCACTTTGGAGAAGATTGCTTGTTAGTTTTATTGTTTGTCTGTTTGTTTTTAACACTTCCACAGGCAAGAGTGCTATCCCCCCCCCTTGCAGCTAAATGAGCCATTTAACAAGCACAATAAAATCTTCCTTGGAGCCAGTACTGGCTGAGTCTAATCCACTTGGTCCTCTATAATCCAGTGTCTACTTTAACCTTTTTATTTCCTTTTGTGGATACAAAAACATACAGAGAAGTACATAAAAGATATAAATATGCAGCCTAATGAATTATTATAAAGTGAATGCTCATGACTATCTTCTGCCATTCTGTGGCTTATCCTTTCTCTCTCTTTATTACATCTTTTGATGGAAGAAGTTCTTACTTTTAATATAGTCATATATATCAACCTTTCCCTTTATGCCCTGATTAAAAATTGTTCCAAAATAAAGTGTTTATACTGTACTTTTATAAGAAAACTGAACTTCTTTACCATTTTTTTCCAAAAATGGAAATAGCTTTATTATATTTTTCCTGGTAACAGAAATAATAGATGATCTTAGTATTTGCCTTACACACACATACACACACGCTCAGAAGAATTATTTAAAAGTAGGCTGCAAATATCATGACATTTCACTTTTTTATTATTTATTTTTTAAAATTAATTTTTTCTTCTAGTTTTATTGAGATATAATTGACATACAGCACTGTATAAGTTTAAGGTGTATAGACTAATGATTTGACTTCCATACATCATTAAATGATTATCACAAGAAGTTTAGTGAACATCCATCATCTCATGTAGATACAAAATTAAAGAAATAGAAAAAAAGTTTTTTTTCTTGTGGTGAGAACTCTTAGAGTTTACTTACTCTCTTAACAGCTTTCATATATAGCACAGAGCTGTGTTAATTATGTTTATCACATTGTACATCACATCCCTAGTACTTATTTATCTTATAACTGGAAGTTCATAACTTTTGACTGCCTTCATCCAATTCCCCCTCCCCCCACCAACCCTTCCTCTGGTAACTGCAAATCTGATCGGTTTTTCTATGAGTTTGTATGTTTGTTTGGTTTTGAAGTATAATTGACCTATAACACTATGTTAGTTCCTGTTACATAATATAGTGATTTTTTTTTCTATACATTTCAAAATTATCACCATGGTAAGTCTAGTTATAATATGTAATCCCATCCCAAAGATATTACTTAGTTATTGACTATATTCCCCACCCTGAACACTTCATAGCCATGACTCATTCATTTTGCAACTGGAAGTTGTACCTCTTAATCTCCCTCACCTATTTCTTTCCTCCCTCCACTTTCTCATCCTTTGCAAATGACCTATTTGTTCTTTGTACTTATAGCTGTGTTGCTGTTTTGTTGTTTGTTCATTTGGTTTGCTTGCTTTTTAGATTCTACATATAAGTGACACCACACAGTATTTTTCTTTCTCTGTCTGACTTATTTCATTTACCATAATACCCTTTAGGTCCATCCATGTTGTTGCAAATGGCAGGATTTCATTCTTTTTTATGGCTGAGTAATATTCTACTCCATATATGTATATGGAATATAATATATATTCCATCATCTTTATTCATTCATCTGTTGATGGGCACTTGGGTTGTTTCCCAAAATCTTTGTTATTGTAAATAATGCTGCAATGAACAACAGGGTACATATATCTTTTCTAATTAATGCTTTTGTTTTCTTTTCATAAATAACCAGAAGTGAAATTGCAGGATCATATGGTAGTTCTATTTTTAATTTTTTGAGAAAACTCCATAATGTTTTCCATAGTGGCTGCACCAATTTACATTCCCTCCAACAGTGTACACAGGTTCCCTTTTCTCCACATCCTTGCTAACACTTGTCTTTTTGATGATAGCCATCCTGACAGGTGTGAGGTGATATCTTGTTGTGGTTTTGATTTACATTTTCCTGATGATTAGTGAAGCTGAGCATATTTTCATGGGCCTGTTGGCCAGCTACATTTCTTCTTTGGAAAAATGTCTATTCAGATCCTTTGCTCCTTTTTAATTGGATTGTTTGTTTGTTTTTATCATTAGTTGTCTAGTTTGGATATTAACCCCTTGCTAGATATATTGTTTGCAAATATCGTCTCCCATTCAGTAGTCAGCCTTTTCATTTTTAGAGCTTTCTTTGTTGTGAAAAAGCTTTTCGGTTTGATCTAGTCCTATTTGTTCATTTTTGCTTTTGTTTCCCTTGCCTGGGGAGACTTCTCCAAAAAATATGACTAAGACCGATGTTGAAGAAAGTAATGCCTGTTGTTTTTTTCAGTAGAACTTTATGGTTTCAGGTCCTACATTTAAGTCTTTAATCCATTTTGAAATTATTTTTGTGCACAGTGTGAGAGAATAGTCCAGTTTGATTCATTTGCAAGTAGCTGTCAAGTTTTCCCAACACCATTTATTGAAGAGGTGTTCTTTTTTCCCATTGTATATTCTTGCTTCCTTTGTCATAGATTATTTGCCTATATAAGTGTGGGTTTATTTCTGGGCTCTCTGTTCTGTTCCATTGATCTACATGTCTTTTTTTGTGCTGGTACCATACTGTTTTGAGGATAGTAGCTTTATATAGTATAGTTTAAAATCAAGAGGTGTGATAACTCCAGCTTTGTTCTTTTTTTTTCTCAAGGCTGTTTTGGCTATTTGGGTCCTTTCATAGTTGCATACAAATAATTTTAGAATTATTTTTTCTAGTTCTGTGAAGAATGCTATTGGTATTTTGGTAGGGATTTCATTGAATCTGTAGATTGCCTTGGTTCACATGGTCATTTTAACAATATTCATTCTTTCAATCCATGAACGTGACATCTTTCCATCTGTGTCATCTTCAACTTCTTTCATCAGTGTCTCACAGATTTATGAGTACAGGTATTTTACATCTTAAAGATTTTTTTGATGTGGACCATTTTTAAAGTCTTTATTGAATTTGTTACAATATTGCTTCTGTTTTATGTTTTGGTTTTTTGGATGCAAGGCAAGTGGGATCTTAGCTCCCTGACCAGGGATCAAACTGCACCCCTTGCATTGGAAGACGAAGTCTTAACCACTGAACTGCCAGGGAAGTCCCTTAACTCCTTGATTATATTTATTCCTGGGTATTTTATTCTTTGTGATGCAATTGTAAATGTTTTCTTACTTTCCCTTTCTAATAGTTCATTTTTAGTGTATAAAAATGCAACAGATTTCTGTGTATTAACTTTGTATTCTGCACCTTTACCAAATAAACTGATGAGCTCTAGTTGTTTATTGGTGGCATTTTGAGGATTTTCTAACGTATAGTCTCATGTCATCTGCAAGGAGTTACAATTTTATTTCTTCCTTTCCAAACTGGATTCCTTTTATTTCTTTTTCTCGTCTGATTGCTTTGGCTAGGACTTTCAATACTATGTTGAATAAAAGTGGTGAGACTGAGCATCCTTGTCTTGTTCCTGATCTTAGAGGAAATGCTTTCAAATTTTCACTGTTGAGTATGATATTAGCTGTGGGCTTAGCATATATGGCCTTTATATGTTGAGGTATATTTATATTTATTTATAAATGGATAAATTGAATTTTGTCAGAAGCTTTTTTTTGCATCTATTTAGATGATTATGTAATTTTTATTCTTCAGTTTGTTAATGTAGTGTATCACTTCGATTGATTTGTGGGTATTAAACTATCCTTGCATCCCTGGGATAAATTCCACTTGATAATGGTGTATGATCCTTTTAATGTATTGTTGAATTCAGTTTGCTAATATTTCATTGAGGATTTTTGCATCTATGTCTATCAATGTTATTAACCTATAATTTTCTTTTTCTTTGTTTTGGTGATATCTTTGTCTCGTTTTGGTATCAGGGTTATGCTGGCCTGGTAGAATGAGTTTGGAAGCATTCCTTCCTCTGTAATTTTTTGGAATAGTTTGAGAAGGCTGGGTATTGATTCTTCTCTAAATATTTAATAAAATTCACCTGTGAAGCCATCTGGTCTTAGACTTTTGTTTTTTGGGAGTTTTAAAATTACTGTTTCAATTTCATCACTGGTAATTGATCTGTTCATTTTTCTATTTCTTCCTGGTTAAGCTGTGGGAAATTGTACCATTCTAGGGATTTGCCTATTCTAGGTTTCTCATTTTATTGACATATAATTGTTCATAATAATCTCTTATGATCCATTGCATTTCTGTGGCATTGGTTTTAATTTTTCCCTTTTTATTTCTGATTTTATTGATTTGGTCCCTCTTTCTTTTTTTCTTGATGAGTCTGGCTAAAAGTTTATCAATTTTGTTTATTTTTTCATAGAAACAGCTCTTAGTTTCATTAATCTTTTCTATTGTTTTTTAGTCTCTATTTCATTTACTTCTGCTCTGATTTTCATGAATTGTTTTCCTTCTCTGATTTTGAATTTTGTTTGCTCTTCTTTTTCTAGCTCCGTTAGGTGTAAGGTTATGTTGTTGATTTGAGATTTTTCTTGTTTCCTGAGGTAGGCTTGCATCACTATAAAATTCTCTCTTAGAACTGTTTTTGCTGTGTCCCATAAGTTTTGTATTGTTATGTTTTTGTTTTCATTTGTCTCCAGATATTTTTTGATTTCTTCTTTGATTTCTTCAGTGATCCATTGGTTGTTTAGTAACATGTTTTTTAGCCTCCACTTGTTTGTGGTTTTTGCAGTTTTTTTCTTAGTTGATTTCTAGTTTCATATCGTTGTGATAAGAAAACATGCTTGATACAATTTAAATATTTTTAAATTTACTGAGACTTGTTTGGGCTGCCATTTCCAGACTTGTTTTGTGGACTAGCATGTGACTTATCCTGGATAATGTTCCGTATGCACTTGAAAAGAATGTGTATTCTGCTTTTGGATGAAATATTCTGTACATATCTATTAAGTCCATTTAGTATAATGTGTAGTTTAAGGCCAGTGTTTCCTTATTGATTTTCTTTCTGGATGATCTGTCCATTGATATAAGTAGGGTTTTAAAGTCCCCTTCTATTATTGTGTTACTTTCTTTCTTCCTTTATGTCTGTTAATATTTGCTTTATGTATTCAAATGCTTTTATGTCAGGTGCATATACATTTACAATTGTTATATCTTCTTCTTGGATTAGTTCCTGTATCAGCATGTATTGTCCTTCTTTGTCTGTTACATCTTTGTTTTAAACTCTATTTTGTCTGATATAAATATTGCTACTCTGGCTTTCTTTTGATTTCCATTTGCATGGAATACCTTTTTCCATTCCCTCACTTTCAGTGTGTGTGTGTCTTTAGATCTGAAGTGAGTTTCCTGTAGGCAGCATCTATTCAGGTCTTGTTTTTGTATCCATCCATCCACTCTATGTCTTTTGATTGGAGCACTTATTTCGTTTACATTTAAAGTAGTTATTGACAAGTATGTTTTTATTGCCATTTTATTACTTGTCTTTGGTTGTTTTTGTAGTTTTTCTTGCTCCTTTCTTCTTCTTTTGTTCTCTTCCCTTGTGATTTGATGACTATCTTTAGTGTTATATTTGGATCCCTTTCTCTTTTTTTTTTTGGTATGTATCTATTATAGATTTTTGGTTTGTGGTTACCATGAGGTTTATATACAGCAATCTATATGTATTTATTTTAGGTTGCTGATCTCTTAATTTCAAATGTATTTAACAACCTGGTATTTTCACTCCTCTCCTCACATTTACTGTTTTTGATGTCATATTTTGAATCTTTTTGTTTTATGTATCCCTTAACTTCTTATTGTGGATATAGATGATTTTAGTACTTTTGTCTTTTAACCTTTCTACTAGCTTTATGTGGAGTTAATTCAATAGATTTATTGTACATTTGCCTTTACCAATGAGATTTTTCCTTTCATAATTTTCATATTTCTAGTTGTGGCCTTTTCTTTTTTGCTTAGAGAAGTTCCTTTAACATTTCTTGTAAAAATGGTTTGTTGGTGCTGAACTCTTCTTAGATTTTGTTTGTCTGTAAAACTTTTGATTTCTCAAAAGCCTTGCTGGGTAGAATACTCTTGGTTATAGATTTTCCTCTTTCATCATTTTAAATATATCATGTCACTCCCTTCTGGCCTATAGAGTTTTTTTGCTGAGAAGTCAGCTGATAGACTTATGGGAGTTCCCTTGTATATACCTTGTTGCTTTCCCCTTGCTGCTTTTAATATTCTCTCTTTATCTTTAATTTTTGCCATTTTAATGACAATGTGTCTTGGTGTGGTTTTCTTTGGGTTGATCCTGTTTGGGGCTGTCTGTGCTTTCTGGGCCTGGATTTCTGTTTCTTTTCCCAGGTTAGGGAAGTTTTCAGCTATTATGTCTTCAAAGATATTTTCTTCCCCTTTCTCTCTCTCTTCTTCTGGGACTCCTATACTGTGAATGTTTGTACACTTGATGTTGTCCCAGAGGTCTCTTAAACTGTCCTCATTTCTTTTTATTCTTGTTACTCTTTTCTGTTCAGGTGCAGTGATTTCCACTACTCTGTCTTCCAGCTTGCTGATTTGTTCCTCTGTATCATTTAATCTACTATTAATTCTTTCTAGTGTGTTTTTCATTTCGGTTACTGTATTATTCATCTCTGTTTGGTTCTTCTTTATATTTTCTAACTCTTTGTTAAAAACTGCTAACATCTCAATCTGTTCATCCATTCTTTTCCCAAGTTCTTCGATCATCTTTATGATCATTACCTTGAACTCTTTCTCAGGTAGGTTGTTAATCTCCACTTCAGTTAGTTCTTTTTCCGGGTTTTATCTTGTTCTTCTGTTTAGAACATGTTCCTCTGTCACCTCATTTTGTCTAATTCGATGTTTTTATTCCTATGTATCTAGTAGGGTGGTTACATTTCCTGACCTTAGAGAAGCGGCCTTTTGTAAGAGACATCCTGTACACCCTAGCAGCACACTCCCCTCTGGTCACTAGAGCTATATGCTCTAGGGATGCCCCCTATGTGGACTGCAAGGATCCTTCTGTTGTGATGGGCTGACTACCGAGGGTGGTCTGGTAGGTGTGGCTGGCTCCTGGTCCAGTTGCTTACTATGCCCTGCCTTGTGTGGAGGCTGCTAGACACTGGTTGATGGGGCTGAGTCATGAGGTGGCTGTCTGTGGAACCGTGGATGTTCCAGGGCTAGTGCTGGCTCACTGGTGGTCACAGTTGTGTTCTTGGGTGGGTGGTTGTGGAGCTGGGTTCCCAGTTATACTATCAGCCTGCTGGTGGGTAGGGCTGGCTCCTGACATGGCTGGCTGTGGGTTCTGGCGTGTCCCAAAGCTGGTGCTGGTCCATTGGTGAATGGGGCTGGATCCTTGGGTGGCTGGCTGAAGAGTCTAAGGTATCTCAGAGACCATGTTGGCATGCTGGTGGGTGGTGTTGGGGTCCAGGTCACCCCAGGGCTAGTGCTTGCCCATCAGTGGGTAAAGCCAGATCCTGGGGCTAGTGTCTGCCCACTGGCAGGCAGAGCCAGGTCCTGGGGTCAGTGACTGCAGGGCTGAAGTGTCCCAGAGCTGAGGTTGGACCACTGGTCAGTTGGGCCAAGGTCCAGGGAGTCCTGGAGCTAATGCTGGCTCACAGGTGGATGAAGCCAGGTCCTGGAATCTCTGGCTACAGGACCCTGGGGGTCCTGGAGCTGGTACTGTTCCACTGGTGGGCAGGGTTGGCTCCTGACACAGCTGGCTATCCTGAAGCTTGTGTCAGCCTGCTGGTGGGTCAGACAAGATCCTGGGCCAGCTGGCTGAGAGGCACAAGTAGTCTTACAGCTGGAGTTGGCCTCCTGGTGGGCGGAGCTGAGGCCCAGTGGGTCTCTGGACTGGTGCCTGCCCACTGGTGGGTGAGGCTAGAGCCAGCTAATTGGTGGATGGGGCCGGGGCTCATGGGTCCATAGGGCTGATGCCTGCCCACTGGTGGGTGAGGCTGGTCCTTAGGCTAGAGCCAGCTCACAGGTTGATGAAGCCAGGGCCCAGGAGGTCCTGCAGCTCATGGCTGTCCACTGGAGGGCAGATCTGGGTCCCAGGGTCTCTGGCTGCAGGGCCCTGGGGGTCTCAGGGCTAATTCCTGTGCACTGGTGTGTGAGGCTGGGCTCTGCGCTCTCTGGAGGATAGGCCTGTGTCACAGGGTGGCTTTGGGCTCAGACGGTTTTTAGGCAGCCTCCTGTTGGTGGGTGGAGCTGTGTCCCCTCCTAGTTGTTGCTTGGCCTGAGATGTCCCAGCACTGCCACCAACAGGCTGTGGGTAGGGCCAGTTCTTGGTGCTAATGAGCTGGAGGGAGGATTCCACAAGGACACTTGACAGCACCAATGTCCACGTGGTAGAACAAGTTCCCAAAATGTCTGCTGCCAGTGTCTCTGTCCCCAGGGTGAGCTGCAGTTGCCTCCTGCCTCTTCAGGAGACTCTCCAAGATCAGCACGTAGGTCTGACCCAGGTTCCTTTCAAATTACTGCTTTTGCCTTGGGTCCTGGAATGTGTGAGATTTTGTGTGCACCCTTTAAGAGTGGAGTCTCTATTTCCCACAGCCCTCTAGGTCTTCCAAAAGTAAGCCCACTGGCCTTCAAAACCAAACATTCTGGATGCTCATCTTCCCAGCACAGCACGCCTGGGCTGGGGAGCTCAATGTGAGGCTAAGACCCCTTGCTCCTTGGGGAGAACCTCTGCAATTGTAGTTTTTCTTCCATTTGTGGGTCTTCCCCTGAGAGTATGGGTCTTGACTGTACTGTGACTCTGCCCCTCCTACCCTTCTCATTATGGTTCCTTCTTTATACCTTTAGCTGTAGAAGATCTTTTCTGCCAGATTCCTGTCTTTCCCATCAATAGTTGTAATCATGGCATGCCCATGAGAGGAGGTGAGATCAGGGTCTTGCTAGTCTGCCATCTTGCAGCAAAGACTTCTGATTGTTGTTTTAATTTGCATTTCCCTAAGACTAGTGATGTTGAGCATCTTTTCATGGAAAATGGTATTATCTCTTAAATTTCATTTCTAAGTGTCCATTGCTAGTGTACAGCGATACAATTAATTTTTTTATATTGACCTCATATCCTGCATTCCTGAAAAATTCAATTATTAGATTTTTCAATTATTAGATTCAATTATTAGATATATGCCATTTGTGTATAAAGAGAGTTTTGTTTTTTACTTTCCAGTCTTTATGCCTTTTACTTCTTTTTCTTTGCCTAGCTAGGGCTGCCAGAACAAGGTTGGGTAGAAGGCATGAAAGTGGCCATCCTTATGTTCTTCCTAATTCTGGGGGTGAAGAATGTTCATTCTGTCCCCATTAAGAGTGATGTTAGTTGCATTCTTTATCAGATTTAGGAAGTTCCCTTTCATTTTCAGTTTGCTAAGAGTTCTATTATACTAAACAGGTCCTGAAATTTATCACATGCCTCTTTTTCAGTATCTCTTGAAGTAATCATATGTTTTTTCCTCTTTATTCTGTTAATGTGGTGAAATTACATCATTTGATTTTTTATTTTTTATTATTATTTTTTTTTGCGGTATGCGGGCCTCTCACTGTTGTGGCCTCTCCCGTTGCGGAGCACAGGCTCCGGACGCGCAGGCCTAGCGGCCATGGCTCACGGGCTTAGTTGCTCCGCAGCATGTGGGATCTTCCCGAACCAGGGAACGAACCCTGGTCCTGCATCAGCAGGCGGATTCTCAACCACTGCGCCACCAGGGAAGCCCTCATTTGATTTTTTAATGTTAAACTAGTCTTGTATTTCATGATACATTATCTTTTTAATATATCACTAGATTTATTTTGCTCATTTTAAAAATTATTTTTGCACTCTGTTTAGGAATGAGTTTGTCCAGTAATTTTCTTTTCTCTCATTCTCCTTGTCAGATATTACTACTAGGTTTTGATGGTATAGTAAATGACTAGGGCAATGTTTCCTCTTATACCTATGGAAGAGTGTTCGCAGTAAAGACTTTATTTCTTTAAATGTTTGTTACAGTTTTCTTGGGTAGCCACCTTGGCCCGGAGTTTTGTTTGTGGATATATTTTCGTTTAGCTTACAGTTTTAGTTTCTTTAATCATTACAGAATTATTCAGATTTTCTACTTCTTCTTGTGCCTGTTGTGTTATTATAGATTTTATTTTATTTTTTTTTAATAACTCATTTCTAAAAGAGAATTACTTCCATGTCAACCTCTCAGGGCTCCTCCCACTCTGCATCATCTTCCTATTTCTTAAAAGCTGGGAAATGTAAAGATATTATCTTAAAGCTGTCACTCCATCCTGGACATCATCACTCACGGCATCTAGTCTAAGGATAGATTTAAAATAGATACTCAATATTTTGTTATTGTTTTTTCTGTTGTCTTTTTTGTTCCCAACTCTTGCTGGAATCTCTTTTTGTCCTACTGGTTGGTCTTTGCAGGGAAGCTCTGTAAATAGTTTGGAGTTTTGTTTTCTTTTGACTCAGAAAGGATGCTACGCACATTAACTTGGCATTCGTAAGGGATTTTTGTGTGTGTGTGTGTGGTACGCGGGCCTCTCAATGTTGCGGCCTCTCCCGTTGCGGAGCACAGGCTCCGGACGCGCAGGCCCAGCGGCCAGGGCTCACGGGCCCAGCCGCTCCGCGGCACGTGGGATCCTCCCGGACCGGGGCACGAACCCGTGTCCCTTGCATCGGCAGGCGGACTCTCAACCACTGCGCCACCAGGGAAGCCCCATAAGGCATCTTAATGTCAAAGGTCTCCAAACATGTTAGGAATTTTTTGGCTATTGCGCAAGCAATTCCTCTCTCCCTTGCGGGCCTGTGGCTCAGGGAGCAGAGCCTCAGTGTGTTTGCTTTCCTATGGAAAATGATCCAAAGAACACAAGAAGCCACTCTTGGCTGCTTCACAGATGCCGGACTGCTAGACCAGCAGCAGGACCCTCTCCAGCCTTCTTTGCCAGTATTTGGTGACACAGAGATGCACTAAACAAGTTTGATATGAAAAGGAGCCACATAGTCATGGAGAAAGGATGTGCTTGGAGGGGAACCCATGCAGTGCAGTAGCTTGGTGGGCTCTAAAACTAATGAAGGAAGCCCTTCCTCCTCATGCACCATCAGAACTGTAAGGGACCTTGGACATGACTTGGTCCAACCCTCTTATTAAACAGGTGGAGAGACTACTGCCCAGAGAGGTGGCACAATTTATCCAGTTCATGCAGTGGGTGAAGGTGGGGCTGAGACCAGCAGCTCAGTCTTCTGCCAACCACAGCTGATTGTTTTCTGCTGCTGAAGGGTGTCTCCCTTACTTCACTTTTAGGTCCTTATTTTCATGTTCACTAATCTACCCAAACAACCAACCTTAGGGAGTGATGCTCCTGCTTTGCTTCCCAGTGGACCCACTTCCTTTGTCCCCTTACATTCTTACCCAGGGGAAGAGACTGACAATTAATGGAGCCGTGGATTATTTGTGATGTAATTTCCAGGCCTTAATATCAAGAATCATGTGCAATTTTTCTCTCTTTGGCTCTGTGTGGTCCCTTCACTGGGTAAAAGCTAGAAGTAGACATTCTCTACCAAGTGGCTGGTTGGGTAGGTGATTCAGGGGTCTTCCTGGGGCCAAATTACCTACTTAACAATCTTCAGGCATAACGGGGAATATGGATCAATAGTTACTCTTGAAAAGAGGAGGTCTTAGAATCTAAGTGTTATTTAACAAATATTTATAGTCTTTACACAGGGAATGCTACAGTGAATACACTAGATAGGGTTCCTGCCCTCAGGAAGCTAACATTTCAGTGGGAAAAAGTGAGTAAATAAGAAAAGAAAAAAATAAACAAGGTGTCATAGGTGGTGATAAGACCCCTGAAAGAAATACAGAAGATGACACAGTGGAGAGGAATTTGGTGGTTGGCTGGGGGGTCTAGCTTATACCTGGTGGCCAGGGAGGGTCAGTCTGAGGAGCTTCCACTTAATCTGGACCTGAAAGATGGGGAAGAGCCAGCCATGAGCAGAACTTAGAGGAGAGCGGAGAGAACACGGCAAGGGGCTTGGATGTCGTAGGAATCTCACAGACTCCGGTCAGTGTGGGCAGAGAATCACATGCAAGGGGAAGTGAGGTACCAGATGAGGTTTGAGTGAGGGCGAGGACCAGATCTGACAGGGCTTTGTGGGGAATTAGAGTTTATCCTAAGAGAATAGGAATATTTTAAGTTTGGGGTGTGTGTGACAAGATCCAATTTATATTGATACTTTTTAAAAGATCGCTTTGGCCAGTGGAGCCACCACTGCGCTGCAGAGGCTGCCAGCTCTTCCAGAATATCTATCTTCACTATCTTTACGTAGGAATGGAATTTCTCACTGGTCATGTGGCCACCCAGGTAAGGATGACACTCCAACCTCCCTGGTAGTGGGTGTGGCCTGTGACCAGGTCCGTCCCAGTGGAATGTGAGGGAAATGACATAGGCAGGGCAGGTCTGGTTGAGGATTGACTCTCGTGCCCCCCAGCCCCCATCATGAGCAGGGTATCCTCCTGCCTCTGTGTGGAGCGCACCTGTGTAGGATCAGCTCCGCTCACCCGACCCTGGCAGGAACCAGACACCTGTATTGCACTCGGGCCAGGTCGGCAGGCTGATGTTCGGTGGGTCATGGAGCTGTAGGTCCTTACTGGTTGCAGGCCCCCTCAGTGATCCCCGCCCCCTCCCCATCTTGGCTTAGGGCTGGGAAAGGCTAGGTAGGCAGTAACCTGTCTCCACAAACACTGTATCCTCAGCAACATGGCTCTGCCTTGTCCTCGTCCCCAGTTCTTTGCTCACATAGAAGTGGGGGGATGGGGACGGGAGGTGCCAACTCTTACCTACCTCTGAGGGAGCGCCTGCTGCCCGCATATTGGTGGCCCTGTTTAAACGGGGAGAAGTTAGGGACTCTTTTTCTTCAGCTTTGGGTCCCGGTTGCCAATTCTGTGGTGACAGGTGGTCTTGATCAGCAGCCCATTATACGACTATTGCTGTCGTTAGTATCACAGTCATGAGCAATACCGGGCACATCATCATCATCACTGGGGTTGCCACTGTCCCCATCCCTGCCATCTCCACTGTTACTGCGGCCCTGTGACCGCCGGCCACCTCCACAGTCATTAGCACTATAAACACCATGACCTCCTTCAGCATCCCTGCCCCTCATCTGTAGTAGGTGGGTAGGACTAGCTGCTCTAACAAATGGACCCCAGAATATATGATGGCTCCAATACAGCACAAGTTTCTTCCTCTTTTATGTCATTGTCTGCAGCAGGTGTTCTTGGTTGGCAGGAGAGGTCCTCCACACAGTGGCTTAGAACTTAGGACCTTGTGATTGTCCGCATGTAGCCCAAGGAGGGGAAGGAGGGTCTGGGATGGGCAGTGTAGCTAAAAATGAAAGTTTTTTTTTTTTTTTTTTGTGGTACGCGGGCCTCTCACTGTTGTGGCCTCTCCCGTTGCAGAGTGCAGGCTCCGGACGCGCAGGCTCCGCGGCCATGGCTCACGGGCCCAGCCGCTCCGCGGCATGTGGGATCTTCCCGGACCGGGGCACGAACCTGCGTCCCCTGCATCGGCAGGCGGATTCTCAACCACTGCGCCACCAGGAAAGCCCTAAAAATGAAAGTTTTTGATCGAGTGGAAACATTCTCTTCCAGGCCATCCTCACAAGCAATTCAGTGCTTGTGCTTTGTTCTAGGCTTGTGGCTTCAGTAGTTGCGTTACATGGGCTCAGCAGTTGTGGCTCGTGGGCTCTAGAGCGCAGGCTCAGTAGTTGTGGCGCACGGGCTTAGTTGCACCACGGCATGGGGGATCTTCCTGGACCAGGGATCGAACCTGTGCCCCCTACATTGGCAGGTGGATTCTAAACCACTGTGCCACCAGGGAAGTCCCAATGATAGGGGAGTATTCTCTAGAAGCAAAGCTGGGAATGAAGGGCCAAATCCTCTTTTGGCAGCTGGTGGTGGTGGAACCCAGGGCACTGCCAGCAATGATCCCAGCGTCTGGATTTGAACTTTCAACATTCATATTCCAGGGAGAGAACCTCGCCGAGCCCCATTTGGGTCCGGTGTCTGAAGGATCCATCTGCCATGGATGGGGAGCTGTCTTATTGGAGGTGGTGTCCTCCCCTCACCCTGCCCCAAGGAGTGAGTGTGTCCTATGGAGGGCACAGCATGGGGGGCATTTGAGAGTGAAGAGCACAGCTGTGTTGGTAAGGTAGTTCTTCCCATGTTCCAAGCCCAGCTCCTCTACTGACTAGCTGGGTGACCGAGGCAGACGGGTTGTCTAGCTTCTGTGTCTCACTTTTCTCACCTATGAAATGGATATTGAAAAGCAGAAACCATCTGAGAGGATCCATTTAGGGGATGTGTGGGGAGGGCTCCTCATGTGTGCATTTTCTCCTGTGCTGGGATCAGAGGTGCCTGCTGTGATGAGGAGGCAGCGTGACCTTGGGGGAGCTGGGAGAGTTGCCCTCAAGCTTTTCCCTAGACAGTAATGTCTCCTCCAGGCTTGCCCGGCTGGCCCTGCAGCACAGGTGCGCACGCACTGGGTCAGACACAGGGGAGCCCTCTCCGCAGGGCGCTGGCGTGTTTACAGATGCTCTAATAGCATCGGGGCTGTGAGCCGTGAAGGAGCTGGAAATGCAATTTTCAATTAGGAGTCTTTGCTTGTTCTTGCTTACATTGCACTCTAATTAAATTTCAGTCAGATGTGGCACAGTGGTGCCGGGGGAAGGCAGGCTCCCCTCTTCCTCTAGATGAGAGGCCTCTCCTGTCCCTCCCCCTGGATTGGTCTCAGTCTCCCACCCCTCGGCCTCCATGGGGGCTGTCTGGAGCTGGTGTCTCTGCTCAGTGGGTCCAGCAGGCCTCCGAAAGTCCTGAGGGGACTCCGCAAACACAGGGCTCACAGGAGGCCCTCAGCAGAATTAAATTGAAGTGGCTGCTGCAGTCGGGATCCCCCCCAGCTAACGGGGGACGCTCCCCTCGCCAGCCATTCTGGCTAAGAGAGGCGTGGAGGAAAGCAGGTGGAGGTACAGCTGCGGGGCGCCGACTGGTTTCCGATCAGCTGGGCTTGCCGGGGCTCGTGCCCGCCGAGGGAGATCCCGGGCTACCCTCTCTACTTGTCCTCCCCAGGTTTTAGCTAGCAAATCACCCTGCAAAGCTCCTTTAGAGCAAACAATGCCTTGAGTGTGATGGAGGCAGGAGGGAGGGGCTGAGGGGGAGAAGTGCCCCTGGGATTGGCCATCATGCCCGCCATAGGGCTGGTCTTGGAAGGCTGGCTGGGCCAGGAGGAGCTGGCACCTTGGCTGGAGTGGCCGGGGATGGGACTCTCAAACTGGCAGTCTTTAAAAATCACACCTTATATTTTTTGCTCCCTAAGAATGTGTGGATGACCAGGCAGGGCCAGAGGTCACTTTCTGTCCCTAGCAGCAGGAGGGGCTTCACGGGCTCGGCGAGCCAGGTGGTATTGGGGACAAAAGTTACTGAAGAGGGACTGGGCACCTCCTCCCAGTGCAGGTGGAGCAGGGCTGGTCTGAGGTCAAGGGGAGACCAGCACTCTCGCCCTGATGCCCCCTTTGGCTGAGGTCGCGTCCTCCTCTGCCCTCCTCAGAGTCGTCTGGGAACAATACACCGTTCTCTTCATGACTGGGTAGCTGTCCCCGTTTTTCATTTTTCTCTCTCACTTTTAAAGGTCTCCTTCCAGCAGGGAAATGGCTTCTTTCCCTCTCGCTGCATCCCCGTTGGGTATGGAAATTGCGGGGTTCCCCTGTCCCCCATCCCTGATGTCTCCTCCTTGGCTTCCGGCTTCCTCTCCCTCTCCCTCCTGGGCTGTGGAGAGCCCCCAGAACCTATCCCAAAGACAGGCCACGTGGGCGCCGGGCCCGCCTCTGCTGTGAGTGCCCGGCTTCTTACATCAGTGGGGGAGGGCGGGTGTTGGACATTTGCTGCATATGGTGACTCACTTTGGTGGTGCATGAGGAGAGCTACAGACTCTGCCCAGAAAAATCCCCACAGTATCTCATAGAATCCTTGAAATCATCCAGCTAAAAACCTGTGACTAGATGGTCTTCGTGGCTCTGAGGTTCTGTGATTCTCCTGAGGCCTAGGCTGGGGGTGGATGCTTAGGACAGAGCAGAGAACACACAAACCCATTGTCTTAGGATGCCTCCCCCACCAATCGTCCTCCTCCCCCAGCTCCAGGCAGTAAACACCTCCCTGGGAGTGGGAATTCTGGCTCGGCCCCAGGGGCCTGGTTGGGTGACCTGATAGTGGGGTCTGGGGTCAATCTCAAGGAGTCCCCCCCTGCAGTACGAGGTGCCGCCATTCTCCCAAGTGAAATTTCTCCTCCCTGGTGGGGTTCAGAGCTGGTTGGAGGCCTGCACCACCCACTTCATCTCTCACGCTCTTCCCGCCAGGGTTGTGGCTGAGTGAAGCTGTATACAAAGAGCCAAGCCAAGTGGGGCAAAGTGCCTGTGTCACCAGGGACCCTCTGCTAAAAGCTGGTCTGGAAGACAGCTCTTGCTTCTGACTCCCTGAAGCTGGACCTTGGGACCACCTGACCCTGTCCTGCCCACCCCAGGAGCACAGGCAGGGGCCGGGGCTTGGCTTGCCTGCAGGTCACTGCAGGGGCTCTGCCTCTTGGCAAAGGGGACCTGTCAGGAGAGGCTGTTCTGCTGGAGAGGTGAGAATAAATAGGAGCTGTTGCCTTTTCCCCTGGAAGCCACTGCCAGGGCCAGTGTCTCCACTGCTGTCATGAGCTTGGGCCAAGGAGAGCTGAGTGGATCACGGCTGTGCCTACGAGGGTGAGATGGGCCGCGCATAGCACACAGCCCCTTGCAGGGGGACGAACTGCTTGAGTTTTGGTCCAGGAGAGAAGGAAACAGATCAGAGATGGCGAGAAACAGTATTAAGATTCGAGTTTGACTATAATGAGGTACCACCTCACACCGGTCAGAATAGCCATCATCAAAAAATCTACAAACGATAAGTGCTGGAGAGGGTGTGGAGAGAAGGGAACCCTTCTGCACTGTTGGTGGGAGTGTAAGTTGGTACAGCCACTGTGGAAAACAGTATGGAGATTCCTCAAAAAAATAAAATGATATGATCTAGGAATCTCACTCCTTGGCATGTACCCAGAGAAAACTATAATTCAAAAAGACACATGCACCCCAATATTCATAGCAGCACTATTTATAATAGCCAAGACATGGAATCAACCTAAATGTCCATCAGCAGATGACTGGGTAAAGAAGATATGGTACATATATATAATGGAATATTACTCAGCCAAAATAAAGCCATAAAAAAGAATAAAATAATGCCATTTGTAGCAACATGGATGGACCTAGAGATTATCACACTAAGTGAAGTAAGTCTGAAAGAGAAAGACAAATACCATACGATGTCACTTATATGTGGAATCTAAAATACGACACAAGGGCTTCCCTGGTGGCGCAGTGGTTGAGAGTCCGCCTGCCGATGCAGGGGACGCGGGTTCGTGCCCCGGTTCGGGAGGATCCCACATGCCGCAGAGCGGCTGGGCCCGTGAGCCATGGCCGCTGAGCCTGCGTGTCCGGAGCATGCGTTCTGCAACGGGAGAGGCCACAACAGTGAGAGGCCCGTGTACCGCAAGAAAAAATAAAATAAAATACGACACAAATAAACTTATCTATGAAACAGAAACAGACTTGCAGACGTAGAGAACAGACTTGTGGTTGCCGAGGGGGAGAAGGGTTGGGGAGGGATGGATTGGGAATTTGGGATTATCAGTTACAAACTATTATATAGAGAATGGATAAACAACAAGGTCCTACTGTATAATACAGGGGGCTATATTCAATATCTTGGGATAAACCATAATGGAAAAGAATATGAAAAAGAATGTATGCATATGTATAAGTGAATCACTTTGCTGCACAGCAGACATTAACACAACATTGTAAATCAACTATACTTCAATAAAAAGATTCGGGTTTGAGAAGCGAGAACAATCCCCAGAGACAAGCTTCTTCAGGTTAGGGGCTGGGATGAGGTAGAGTGAGCCGTCCTAAGGATATGGCGTTGGGATTCGCATGGCCCTGAATTCAAGTCCTGACCCTGCTACTCACTAGCTGGTGACCTCAGCAAGACTCATGCCCTCTCTGAGCCTCAGTTTCTTTATTTATGAAGCGAGAAGATAATACCTACCTCACAGGTTGTTGTAGGAACTGAAGTATTTCTAAAGCAGTGACATGATACTTGCTTTATAAATGTTTACTCTTATTAACTTAATGAGTCAGGGCAAGAGGCATAAGTGCGAGGCCTCTGAATCTCAAGTCAGATGAGGGGACAGGTAGGAATAATTACATCTCTAAATTTTATAGTCAACAGAGAGAAAAGGAGTACTTTTAAAAGCATCCAGAAAGAAGTGAAGGCATCGGCTCAGATAAGCGTGCACCCATTATTCGTAATAGCCGAAAGCTGGAAGCAACCCAAGTGTCCACTGATGGATAAATGGATAAACAAAGTGCGGTGTATACCTTCAGCCTTAAAAAGGAGGGAAATTTGGACACATGTACAACATGGATGAACCTTGAAGGTATTACACTAAGTGAAACAAGTCACTCCCAAAAGGGTAAACGCTGCATGATTCCGTTTACATAAGGTCCCTAGATGAGTCAAATTCATAGAGACAGAAAGGAGAAGGGTGGTTGCCAGGGGCTGGGGGAGGGGAATTGTTATTTAATAAGTACACGGCTGCTGTTTGGGAAGATGAAGAGGGTTATGGCGATGGATGGTGATGACGGTTACACAACATTATGACCGTACTTCATACCACTGACACACACTATTTAAAAATGGTTAAAAAGGTACATTTTATGTTACATATATTTTACCACAATAAAAAAGAATCCAGAGTTTACACTTGGGGTGACATTCGATATGGAGGGGAAGGGTCTGGCTGACCCCCTCAGCCTCCTGAGCTCTACTCCTGTTTCCCGGGTGTCCCCATCCTCCTGTTGAGGGAAAGACCACTTTCTGTTCGCGGCCCCACTTGTCACAGACGTTTAGATTGAGGGCTGCCCGTCTTCTGCCAGCCCTGCTTTCCCTCTCCCCTCTAGAAGCCCCTGATTCATTAGGAAGATGTCTCCTGCTGTTCTCTGAAATCCCGTTGGCAGCCCTGGTGAGCACCAGGGCTGGCTGCTCTGATATTGGCCCTGGCAGCCGGCGTTTGTACAGCCGCAGGCCCTGGCCTCACAGCCAAGCATTCCTGGCAGCTGGGGGCTTCCGGGGCTGGCTGCCCAGCCAGCACTAGGGAGGCAGATGGTTGCAGGAATGCAGGCCTGGCGGGGAGCTCTCTGCAGTGTCCACTCTACTCAGCAAGGGGGAGATAGAGCCCCACGTTTTGTTCTGTGGCCTAAGAGAGCTGCGCATCAAAGTGCTTCTGGTGTGTGGCGTGGGATGGGGCACGGCGGTCCTGTTAAAGCCCCAGCAGCCCCCCCCCGCCACAGCTCGGATGGAGGATGGATGGGGCTGGGGTCCAGACCTGAGCTGTGTGCCACCCCTGCTGTCAAGGCATTCATTCTGGGTACCTGCTGGTTACGTAACAAACCACCCCAGCACTCAGTGGCTTTAAACAGCCACTGGATTATCTCACAGTTCTGTGAGTTCTGACTCACATGGTGTTGGCTGGGGCTGCTGTCCTGCGAGGGCTCGGCTGGCTGGGACGTCCAAGATGGCGCACCCACGTGGCTGTGGACTGGGAGGGCAGCTGGGGCTGCCAGCTGTAGTCAATGCCCAGATGTGGCCACTCCAGGTGGCTGCATTTCGGAGGGAGCATCCCAAGAGGAAGTGTTTCAAGGGAGACAAAGCAGAAGTTTCCACTTTCCAGGCAGGCACTGCATTAATGCTGAGGACTTCTGATTTAGCAGCCCCAGGGCCAGCCTAGGTACAAGGAGTGGGGAAACCAAGAGAGTGACAAAGAGTTCATGGCCAACTTGAATCCACCCTAGTCCTTGATGGCCCCAGGCCCCAGCTTCCCCTTGTCAAATGGAACCACGTTGTGTTTCACAAGACTTCAACAAACCTTTAAAACACCATAGAGTCTCAGGAGCAGAGAGCAGGCTGATGGTGTGGTTGAGGGCAGGAGGGCAGGAGGGCAGAGCAAGCTGGGGGAGCTCTTGCTCAGTGGGCTAGTAGTTGGCTAGAAAAAGGACTGATCTTTGCCAGGGAAGGAAACCCACAAATTGCAAACTTACTCTGTACCAGATGATGGACTCTACTTTCATTTTCTCTAATCCTCCAAGTAATCCTGTGAGATGGGGAAAATTGGCCCCCTTTTATAGATAAAGAAATTGAAATCCTGTTAATGGCTTGCAGGATTCGCCAAGCTAGGGAGGCAGAAAGGTGGTCTCCGAACCCAAGGGTGTCTCTCTCTGGAAAGTTGTGCCTCTTCCACTGCACTGTGGTCCCCAGGAAGCAAAGCCATGCTTTGTCTGCAGCTCAGGAATCTTCACAGCAGAAGGCCCAGGATGACCTTAACATCCAAAGGGCCCTTCAGAGCCATTTATGGTAGGGGGAGCAGGGAGCTGACTGTTCAGGAGGATTCAGAAAGGGTCAAGCTCACAGCATGTCTTGGCTGGGGCAGCCCCAGCTGGAAAGAAACTCCTGGGAGCCAGAGGGAGAACCTGAAACTATGGGCAACTCTGGGTCCTACCAGACAACAGAGGAAGAGGGATACTTTACCAGGAGGCAGGAGGCAGAGAGGGGATGCTAGGAACAAATTGAAGGAACTTCTGGGTAGTAGGGATGGAACGTGGGAACAGCAGATAAAGGCTATCCATCCTTTTACCTACCTGTCCATCCTTCCATGAATTCATCCATCCATTCATGCATACACTTATGAATTCATTAACTGCTTTCAACATCTGAGTTTCTATGATGTGTCTGACCCTGTTTTGCATATATGATTAAGAGGCGGCCCTAGGCCTTGGGGAATTCAGATTGCCCTAGGGCAGGCAGAACTGTAACCAGGTGACGGCATTACTGTGTTGGTACTGAGATGGGGTGTGCGGAAGGAGCAGCTATGGGAGACCAGAGGAAGGACAGAAGACTCTGAAAACCAGAGACCCAGTGTGGAAGATGGGGGTGCCAGGGTGTAGCTGCATCTGATCCTGGAAAGGATGGGCCTTGGGCCCAGGGGCTCAGCCTCTGGGCCTGAGAAGAGCCGCTGTGTCTGTGGAGGATGTATGTTCCCCTGCAGTGGCAGGACTCCAAGGTAAGGCCTGGGGTCTTCCAGCCCTTTCTTAAAGGTGCGAGTGGTCTGACAGTTCCAACTTCAGAGAGTGTGCACTTGGGGAACCGTGGCTGAGGCCACTCCTGTGACATCTCAGAGAAAGTGTCTGACAGCTCTTTCTCCAAGGAGGATTAGACATGAGGAAGACAGCCCTGAATGTGCAGCATGAAGGATTTTGGTTCATCTTAAGACAGAAGTTGAAGAAAAAGATTTTCTCATCTTGATGTAAAAAAAGAAAAGATACTTTTATTATATTGGAGCAGACTCGTTTGATATTGTAATAAAACTGGTTTATCCTGTTTTTTTAATCCTGTTTTATCGATCTATGTGTGTGTGTGTTTTGTGCCAGTACTGTGCTGTTTTGATTACCATAGCTTTGTAGTATAGTCTGAAGTCTGGTAGGTTTATACCTCCAGCTTTGTTCCTTTTTCCTCAGGATTGCTTTGGCAATTTGGCATCTTTTGTGGTTCCATAGAAATTTTAGTATTATTTGCTCTAGTTCTGTGAAAAATATCATGGATATTTTGATAGGGATTGCATTAAATCTGTAGATTGCTTTGGGTAGTATGGCCATTTTAATAATATTGATTTTTTCAATACAAGAGCATGAGATATCTTCCCATTTCTTTGAATTATCTTCAACTTGCTTCATAAATGTTTTATAGTTTTCAATGTATAGATCTTTAAATTTGTTCCTAGGTTTTTTTTTGATGTAATTTTCAATGGGATTTTAAAACTTTCCTCTTTCTGTTATTTCATTATTAATGTATAGGAACACAACAGATTTCCTATATATTAATCTTATATCCTGCATATATTAGAATGGAAGACAGTTTTAAACTCAGCGATCTGAGCTTTTACCTCAAGAAGTTATAAAGGAGAAGAAATAATAAAACACAGAGAAGGTAGAAGAAGGAAATAATAAATTTAAGAGCAGAAATCAATGGGATAGATAGACAGTAGGTAAAATGGAACAAGGCCACATTTGGTTCTTTGAAAAGATTAATAAATTGATAAAATCTGCCAATAAAACAACTCCAGACTTAGATAATGAAAGACTTTATTTGAAAAAAAATATTGCAAGAGAGGGAAAGGGAATATTGTAATACAAAGAGTGCTATGACCATGAGATCTGCAAGTATCCCAAAAGTTAGGCAGAAAATGACTTTTCTTTTATACAGAGGAGTTAACAAGTCTAGAAGGAACCTGATGTGTGAAAGTGATGAAATAATGGAATGATCAAACCATAGATCAGAGAACGTTTTACCTTGAAATCAGCCTACTCTTTAAGAAGGGTCATTAGGGAAGAGTTGTATGATGGCTCAGGTTAGGATGGGTTAAAATGCAGTGGACTGGGGGAAGGAGAGAAGCTTAATAAAAGTTTGATTAACAAGGATTTTGTTCCAGTTGATCAAAGTTTAACTAATCATTAAATAAGACAAAGAATGGAAATTTGGAGGGTCTGTGTTTGGCCTTGTTATATGTAAACAAGGAAGCATCTGTGAATTTTATCTAAGTCCTATGGGGGATTTTGTTTCTTTGCAGTAAGTCATTTTCCAGAACACATAAGTATTGGGAGATTTCTTAATGGTCCTCCTTTCCAGGAGCACAAGTCTCAGATAAAATTGTCATTGTCAATTTCTAGGAATGCTGACAAAGGAAACATATAGAGAAAAGGAATTTACAATGTCAAGAATGAGGAAGAGGACATCACTATAAATCCTACAGACTTTTAAAGACATTATTATTATAAGCAACTTTATGCTAATAATTTGATAATTTAAAGGGAATGGATAAATTTCTTGAAATATATATTTTTCTAAACCAACACAATACAGACAATAAACATGACAAACACAACAAAATACAAAATCTGAATAGTATTATAGATGTTAAAGACATCAAATTCACAGTTAAAAACCTTTCCAGTTTTTACAACTCCAGGCTCAGATGACTTCATTGGCAAATTCCCCGCAACACTTAAGAAAGATAAAAAGGCAATTGTGCACAGAGATAGGTAGACAAAGGAAATTTCCAGTTCCTCTTATGGGATCAACGTAAGCCTGATACCAAAATGTGGCAAGGATATTACAAGAAGACAGACAGAAATGAAGAAAGAAGAGAAAGAGAAAGTAAAAAGAAAGAAATTGTAGGCCAATGGATAAAAATGCAAAAATCCTAAGAAAATATGAACAAATCAAGTTAATTTGGGGTTTATTCTAGGAATGTGTGGTTGGTGTAACATTTCTAAATCAATATATTTCACTGCATTAACAAAACATAGGAGATAAACCAGATGATCATCTCAAAAGACTTCTTAGAAAATTTTTTTTATAAAAGTCAACATCTATTTATGATAAATCCTTTCTATAAAGTGTGAACAGAAAGGAACTTTCTGAATATGATAAAGAGTACCTATGACACATCCACAGCTAACATAACTCTTAATGGTGAAACAGTGAATGATTTTTTTTTCTTAGGTTAGAAGCAATGTAAGGTCGCCTGGTCTTATAACTTTGATTTGACATTATACTGGAGGTCCTAGACAATAAAATAAAGTGTATACAGACTGGAAAGAGAAAAAGCAAAACTGCCATATATTTTTTTTCTCAGCTGACATGACAAAATTCAGTTGGGTTTCTACATACTAGTAACAAGCAATTGGAAAATGAAATTAAAAACCCCATTTATAATTGCATTAAAACCCACCAGACACTTACGACCAAATTTAGTAAAAGATACACAAAATGCCTACACTTAAAACTATGAAGGGGCTTCCCTGGTGGCGCAGTGGTTGAGAATCTGCCTGCCGATGCAGGGGTCACGGGTTCGTGCCCTGGTCCGGGAAGATCCCACATGCCGCGGAGCACCTAAGCCCGTGAGCCATGGCCGCTGGGCCTGCGCGTCCGGAGCCTGTGCTCCGCAACGGGAGAAGCCACAGCAGTGAGAGGCCCGCATACAGCAAAAAAAAAAAAAAAAAAAAAAAAAAAAACAAAACAAAAAACAAACAAACAAAAAAAACAAAAAACTATGAAACATTACTGAAAAAGTTGACCTAGTTCTAATATGTTAATCATAAGTGTCAGTATTATTAAGATGGTAATTCTTTGCAAATAGATCTATAGATTCAACTCAACCTCAATCAAAATCCCAGTTGACTTTTAAAATGGTAACTGACAAGCTGAATCTAAACTTTATGTAAAGGACTTAGAATAGGCAAGAGAATGTTTGATGAAGAACAAAGTTGCAGTTCTTAACCTGTTTTAGACTTACAGTGAAGCTGCAGAAATTAAGACAGTTTTGTTGACCTGAAACATATAGACTGCCAGATATTTCTCCAGCAAAGGTGGATTTATTCAGGATTAGCAGAGAATTGCAATTTGAGGTTTGCAACCAAGGTGGCCACATACAAGTCCCTGCATGGCAAGAGAAGGAGAATACTTTTATAGAGAGGAAAAGGAAGTTGGGAGGACTATAGCAAACAAAGAGTCCATCACTTTTCATTGGCTGATCCTTGCCAGGAAAGAAGAGAAGTCTTTCCTCTTCCTCTTGGGCTCTGCTATGGTCACAGGATATGAGAGCTTCCCCTTCTGGGGGGAGCTTTCAACGAAGTTCCCCCTTTCAACAAAGCACTCTACAATACAAGGGTGAGTTCACCTTGCTAAATTGCTGAATCCATTCAATTAATGCTGTACCTTTAGAAAGCAGGGGCACATGAACTGCCTCTTTAAATTGCATTTCTATACTCTAGCAATGAATTAGCTGAAACAGAAAAATATTAAACAATAGCATTTACAGTAGTATCAAAACAATAAAATACTTAGGAATAAATTTACAAGGAGGTGAAAGATACATAACTGAAAACTATAAGACACTGATGAAAGAAATTGAAGAAGAAATAAATAAATGGCAAGATATCCATGATCATAGATTGGAATAATGTGTATTGTTAAAACGTCCATACTACCCAAAGCCATCTGTAGATTCAATGCAATCCCTATCAAGATTCCAATGGCATTTTCCCCCCACAGGAATAGAAAAACAACCTTAAAATTTATGTGGAACCACAAAGAACCCGAATAATCAAAGAAATCCTGAGAAAGAAGAACAAAGCTGGAGGCATCACAGTTCCTGATTTCAGACTGCATTACAAAGCTACATTAATCAAAACAGGATAGTAATAGCATAAAAATAAACATATAGACCAATACAACAGATTGAAAGCCCAGAAATAAACCCTTGCACATATGGTCAATTAATATTTGACAAGGGAGCCAAGAATACACCAAGAATGGGGAAAGGACAGTCTCTTCAATTAATGGTGCTGGGAGAACTGGATATTCACATACAAATAATGAAAGTGGACTCCTATCTCATACCATTCATAAAAATTAACTTGAAATGGATTAAAGACTTAAATGTTAGACCTAAAACCATAAAATTTCTAGAAGAAAACATAGGGGGAAACCTCTTTGACATTGGTCTTGGCAATGATTTTATGGATATGGCACCCAAAGCACAGGCAACAGAAGCAAAAATAAAAAAAAGTGAGACTAGAATAAACCAAAAAGATTCTGCACAGCAAAAGAAATGATCAAAAAAAAAGGCAACATATGGAATAGGAAAAAATATTTGCAAACTACATATCTGATAAGATGTTAGTATCCAAAACAAGGAAGTCATAAAACTCAAAAGTTAAAAAGCAAGTAATTCAAATAAAAATGAGCAAAGGTCTGAGTAGACATTTTTCCAAAGAAGATATTTAAGTAGCCAACAGGTACATGAAAAGATACTCAAAGATCACTAATCATCAGGGAAATGCAAATCAAACCAATGAGGTATCTCAGTGATACCTCAATGAGGTATCACTTCACACAAGTGGTTATTATCAAAAAGACAAGAGAAAACAAGTGCTAGCAAGGATGTGGAGAAAAAAGAACCCTTTTGCAGCATTGGCAGGAATGTACATTGGTGCGGCCAATGTGGAAACCAGTATGGTTTCCTTAAAAAATTAAAAATAGAACTATCATATGATCTAGCAATTTCACTCCTGAATTTATGTGGGAAGGAAATGAAATCAGTATCTCAGAGAGATATCTGCTCTCTCATATTCATTGCAGCATTATTTACAATAGCCAAGATATGGAAAAAACCTAAATGTCCATTGATGGATGAATGGGTAAAGAAGATGTGAGATATATATATATATATTTAACAACTTTATTGGACTATAATTGTTTACAATTTTGTGTTAGTTTCTGCTGTATAGCAAAGTGAATCAGCTATATGTATACATATATTTTCATATCCCTTCCCTCTTGCATCTCCCTCCCAGCCTCCCCTAGGTTCTTCAGAACCATTTTTTTTTTAAGATTCCATATATATGTGTTAGCATACAGTATTTGTTTTTCTCTTTCTGACTTACTTCACTCTGTATGACAGACTCTAGGTCCATCCACCTCACTACAAATAACTCAATTTTGTTTCTTTTTATGGCTGAGTAATATTTCATTGTATATATGGGCCACATCTTCTTCATCCACTCATCTGTTGATGGACACCTAGGTTGCTTCCATGTCATGGCTACTGTAAATAGAGCTGCAGAGAAAATTGTGGTGCATGACACGTTTTGAATTATGGTTTTCTCAGGGTAGATGTCCAGTAGTGGGATTGCCGGGTCATATGGTAGTTTTATTTTTAGTTTTTAAAGGAACTTCCATACTGTTCTCCATAGTGGCTGTATCAATTTACATTCCCACCAACAGTGCAAGAGGGATCCCTTTTCTCCACACCCTCTCCAGCATTTATTGTTTGTAGATTTTTTTGATGATGGCCATTCTGACCACTGTAAGGTAATACCTCATTGTAGTGTTGATTTACAATTCTCTAATGATTAGTGATGTTGAGCATCCTTTCGTGTGTTTATTGGCAATCTGTATATCTTCTTTCGAGAAATGTCAATTTAGGTCTTCTGCCCATTTTCGGATTGGGTTGTTTGGTTTTTTTTGATATTGAGCTGCATAAGCTGCTTGTATATTTTGGAGATTAATCCTTTGTCAGTTGCTTCGTCTGCAAATATTTTCTCCCATTCTGAGAGCTGTCTTTTCATTTTGTTTATGGTTTCCTTTGCCATGCAAAAGCTTTTAAGTTTCATTAGGTCCCATTTGTTTATTTCAATTTCCATTTCTCTAGGAGGTGGGTCAAAAAGGATCTTGCTGTGATTTATGTCATAGAGTGTTTTGCCTATGTTTTCCTCTAAGAGTTGTATAGTGTCAGGCCTTATATTTAGGTCTTTAATCCATTTTGAGGTTTTTTTTGTGTGTGTGGTGTTAGGGAGTGTTCTAATTTCATACTTTTACATGTAGCTGTCCAGTTATCCCAGAGCCACTTATTGAAGAGGCTATCTTTTTTCCATTGTATATTCTTGCCTCCTTTATCAAAGATAAGTTGACCATATGTGTGTGGGTTTATCTCTGGGCTTTCTATCCTGTTCCATTGATCTAGATTTCTGTTTCTGTGACAGTACAATACTGTCTTGATTACTGTAGCTTTGTAGTATAGTGTGAAGTCAGGAAGCCTGATGCCTCCAGCTCTGTTTTTCTTTTTCAAGATTGCTTTGGCTATTAGGGGTCTTTTGTGTTTCCATACAAATTGTGCAATTTTTTGTTCTACTTCTGTGAAAAATGCCATTGGTAGTTTGATAAGGATTGCATTGAATATATAGATTGCTTTGGGTAGTATAGTCATTTTCACAATGTTGATTCTTCCCATCCAAGAACATGGTATATCTCTCCATCAGTTTGTATCATCTTTAATTTCTCTCATCAGTGTCTTATAGTTTTCTGCATACAGGTCTTTTGTCTCCTTACTTAGGTTTATTCCTAGGTATTTTATTCTTTTTGTTGCAATGGTAAGTGGGAGTGTTTCCTTAATTTCTCTTACAGATTTTTCATCATTAGTGTATAGGAATGCAAGAGATTTCTGTGCATTAATTTTGTATCCTGCTACTTTACCAAATTCATTGATTAGCTCTAGTAGTTTCCTGGTAGGATCTTTTGGATTCTCTATGTATATTATCATTTCATCTGCAAACACTGACAGCTTTACTTCTTCTTTTCTGATTTGGATTCCTTTAATTTCTTTTTCTTCTCTGATTTCTGTGGCAAAAACTTCCAAAACTATGTTGAATAATAGTGGTGAGAGTGGGCAACCTTGTCTTGCTCCTGATCTTAGTGGAAATGGTTTCAGTTTTTCACCATTGAGAATGATGTTGGCTGTGTGTTTGTCATATATGGCCTTTATTATGTTGAGGTAGATTCCCTCTATGCTTACTTTCTGGAGGGTTTTTTTTTTTAATCATAAATTGGTGTTGAATTTTGTTGAAAGCTTTTTCTGCATCTATTGAGATTATCATATGGTTTTTATCCTTCAATTTGTTAATATGGTGTATCACATTGATTGATTTGCATAGATTGAAAAATTCTGGCATTCCTGGGATAAACCCCACTTGACCATGGTGTATGATCCTTTAAATGTGCTGTTGGATTCTGTTTGCTAGTATTTTGTTGAGGATTTTTGCATGTATGTTCATCAAAGATATTGGCCTGTAGTTTCCTTTTTTTGTGGCATCTTTGTCTGGTTTTGCTATCAGTGTGATGGTGGCCTCATAGAATGAGTTTGGGAGTGTTCCTCCCTCTGGTATATTTTGCAAGAGTTTGAGAAGGATAGGTGTTAGCTCTTCTCTAAATGTTTGATAGAATTCGCCTGTGAAGCCATCTTGTCCTGAGCTTTGGTTTGTTGGAAGATCTTTAATTACAGTTTCAATTTCAGTGCTTGTGATTGGTCTGTTTATATTTTCTATTTCTTCCTGGTTCAGTCTCAAAAGGTTGTGCTTTTCTAAGAATGTGTCCATTTCTTCCAGGTTGGCCATTTTATTTGCATATATTTGCTTGTAGTAATCTCTCATGATCCTTTGTATTTCTGCAGTGTCAATTGTTTCTTCTCGTTTTCATTTCGAATTCTATTTTTTTTTTTTTTTTTTTTTTTTTTTTTGCTGTTTGTCTGCCTCAGTGGTTCTCCCAGTGTTTTTTTTTTTTTTTTTTTTTTGGTATGCAGGCCTCTCACTGTTGTGGCCTCTCCTGTTGCAGAGCACAGGCTCCGGACGTGCAGGCTCAGTGGCCATGGCTCACGGGCCTAGCCGCTTCGCGGCATGTGGGATCTTCCTAGACTGGGGCAGAAACCCACGTTCCCTGCATCGGCAGGCGGACTCTCAACCACTGAGCCACCAGGGAAGCCCTCGAATTCTATTGATTAGAGTCTTCTCCTTTTTCTTCTTGATGAGTCTGGCTAATGGTTTATCAATTTTGTTTATCTTCTCAAAGAACCAGATTTTAGTTTTCTTGATCTTGGCTATTGTTTCCTTCATTTCTTTTTCATTTATTTCTGATTTGATATTATGATTTCTTTCTTTCTGCTAACTTTGGGGTTTGTTTTTTTGTTCTTCTTTCTCTAATTGCTTTAGGTGTAAGGTTAGGTTGTTTATTTGAGATGGTTCTTGTTTCCTGAGGTAGGATTGTATTGCTATTAACTTCCCTGTTAGAACTGCTTTTGCTGCATCCCATAGGTTTTGGGTTGTCATGTGTTCATTGCCATTTGTTTCTAGGTATTTTTTTGATTTCCTCTTTGATTTCTTCAGTGATCTCTTAGTTATTGAGCAGTGTATTGTTTACCCTCCATGTGTTTGTTTTTTTTACAGATTTTTTCCTGTAATTGATATCTAGTCTCATAGCATTGTGGTTGGAAAAGATACTTGATATGATTTCAATTGACTTAAATTTGCCAAGGCTTGATTTGTGACCCAAGATATGATCTATCCCAGAGAATGTTCCATGAGCACTTGAGAAGAAAGTGTAATCTGCTGTTTTTGGATGGAATCTCCTATAAATATCAATTAAGTTCATCTTGTTTAATGTATCATTTAAAGCTTGTGTTTCCTTATTTATTTTCATTTTGGATGATCTGTCCATTGGTGAAAGTGGGGTGTTTAAGTCCCCAACACTATTATTGTGTTATTTCCCCTTTTATGGCTGTTAGCATTTGCCTTATGTATTGAGGTGCTCCTATGTTGGGTGCATAAATATTTACAATTGTTATATCTTCTTCTTGGGCTGATCCCTGATTATTATGTAGTGTCCTCTTTGTCTCTTGTAATAGTCTTTATTTTAAAGTCTATTTGTCTGATATGAGAATTGCTACTCCAGCTTTCTTTTGATTTCCATTTGCATGGAATATCTTTTTCCATCCCTTCACTTTCAGTCTGTATGTGTCCCTAGGTCTGAAGTGGGTCTCTTGTAGACAGCATATATATCAGTCTTGTTTTTGTATCCATTCATCCAGTCTATGTCTTTTGGTTGGAGCATTTAATCCATTTACATTAAAGGTAATTTTCAATATGTATGTTCCTATTACCATTTTCTTCAATGCTTTGGGTTTGTTTTTGTAGGTCTTTTCCTTCTCTTGTCTTTCCTGCCTAGAGAAGTTCCTTTAGCATTTGTTGTATAGCTGGTTTGGTGGTGCCAAATTGTCTTAGCTTTTGCTTGTCTGTAATGGTTTTAATTTCTCCATCAAATCTGAAAGAGATCCTTGCTGGGTAGAGTAATCTTGGTTGTAGTTTTTCCCTTTTATCACTTTAAATATCACTGCCACTCCCCTCTACCTTGCAGAGTTTCTGCTGAAAGATTAGCTGTTAACCTTATGGGGATTTCCTTGTATGTTATTTGTTGCTTTTCCCTTGCTGCTTTTAACATTTTTTCTTTGTATTTAATTTTTGATAATTTGATTAATATGTGTCTTGGCGTGTTTCTCCTTGGATTCATCCTGTATGGGACTCTCTGTGCTTCCTGGACTTGATTGACTATTTCCTTTCTCATATTAGGGAAGTTTTCAACTATCATCTCTTCAAATATTTTCTCAGTCCCTTTCTTTTTCTCTTCTTCTTCTGGGACCCCTATAATTCAAATGTTTGTGCATTCAATGTTGTCCCAGAGGTCTCTAAGATTGTCCTCAGTTCTTTTCATTCTTTTTCCTTTATTCTGCTCTGTGGTAGTTATTTCCACTATTTTATCTTCTGCCTCAGTTATTCTTCTATTGATTCCTTCTAGAGAATTTTTAATTTCATTTATTGTTTTGTTCATCATTGTTTGTTTGCTCTTTAGTTCTTCTAGGTCCTTGTTAATCGTTTCTTTTAATTTCTCCATTCTATTTCCAAGATTTTGGATCATGTTTACTATCATTACTCTGAACTCTTTTTCAGGTAGACTGCCTATTTCCTCTTCATTTGTTAGGTCTGGTGGGTTTTTACCTTGCTCCTTCATCTGCTGTGTGTTTCTCTGTCTTCTCATTTTGCTTAACTTACTGTGTTTGGGGTCTCCTTTTCGCAGGCTGCAGGTTTGTAGTTCCTGTTGTTTTTGGTGTCTCTTCTCAGTGATTAACATTGGTTCAGTGGGTTGTGTAGGCTTCCTGGGGTTGGTGCCAGTGTTCTGGTGGATGAAGCTGAATGTTGTCTTTCTAGTGGGCAGGACCATGTCTGGTGGTGTGTTTTGGAGTGTCTGTGACCTTATTATGATTCTAGGCAGCCTCTCTGCTAATGGGTTTGGTTGTGTTCCTATCTTGCTTGTTGTTTGGCATAGGGTGTCCAGCACTGTAGCTTGCTGGTCGTTGAGTGGAGCTGGGTCTTAGCGTTGACATGGAGATCTCTGGGAGAGCTTTCTCCATTTGATATTATGTGGAGTTTGGAGGTCTCTTATGGACCAATGTCCTGAATTTGGCTCTCCCACATCAGAGGCACAGGCCTGACACCCAGCCAGAGCATGAAGACCCTGTCAGCCACACAGCTCCCAAGTCTACAGTTGCTCCCAAAGTCCACTGCCTCAATTTCGGGATGATTCATCATCTATCCAGGTATTCCACAGTTGTAGGGTACATCAGGTTGATTGTGGAGATTTAATCTTCTGCTCCTGAGCTCACAGAGAAATTTCCCTTCCTCTTCTTTGTTTGCACAGCTCCTGGGGTTCAGCTTTGGATTTGATCCCGCCTCTGTGTGTAGTCGCCTGAGGGCATCTGTTCTTCCGCTCAGACAGGACGGGGTTAAAGGAGCAGCTGATCTGGGAGCTCTGGCTCACTCAGGCCCTGGGGAGGGAGGGGCACAAATGCGTGGTGAGCCTGCGGCGGCAGAGGCCAGCGGACGTTGTACCAGCCTGAAGCGCGCCCTGTGTTCTTCCAGGGAAGTTGTCCTGGATCATGGGACCCTGGCAGTGGCGGGCTGCACAGACTCCCGGCAGGGGTGGTGTGGAGAGTGACCTGTGCTCGCACACAGGCTTCTTGGTGGCGGCAGCAGCAGCCTTAGCGTCTCATGCCCGTGTCTGGGGTCTGCGCTGACAGCCGCGGCTCGCGCCCGTTTCTGGAGCTCCTTTAAGAGGCGCACTTAATCCCCTCTCCTCGCGCAACAGGAAACAAAGAGGCAGGAAAAAGTCTCTCGCCTCTTCGGCAGGTCCAGACTTTTTCCCGGACTCCCTCCCGGCCAGCCGTGGCGCACTAACCCCTTCAGGCTGTGTTCACGCCGCCAACACCAGTCCTCTCCCTGGGATCCGACCGAAGCCCGAGGCTCAGCTCCCAGCCCCGCCCGCCCCGGAGGTGAGCAGACAAGCCTCTCGGGCTGGTGAGTGCTGGTCGGCACCAATCTCTGTGCGAGAATCTCTCCGCTTTGCCCTCTGCACCCCTGTTGCGCTCTCGGCTCTGAAGCTTGCCCCTCCGCCACCCGCAGTCTCCGCCCGCGAAGGGGCTTCTAGTGTGTGGAAACCTTTCCTCCTTCACGGCTCCCTCCTCGAGGTGCAGGTCCCGTCCCTATTCTTCTGTCTCTGTTTATTCTTTTTTATTTTGCCCTACCCAGGTACATGAGGAGTTTCTTGCCTTTTGGGAGGTCTGAGGTCTTCTGCCAGCGTTCAGTAGGTGTTCTGTAGGAGCTGTTCCACGTGTAGATGTTTTTTTTTTTTTTTTTTTTTTTTTTTTTTGTGGTACGCGGGCCTCTCACTGCTGTGGCCTCTCCCATTGCGGAGCACAGGCTCCGGATGCGCAGGCTCAGCAGCCATGGCTCACGGGCCCAGCCGCTCCGCGGCATGCGGGATCTTCCCGGACCGGGGCATGAACGCGTGTCCCCTGCATCGGCAGGCGGACTCTCAACCACTGCGCCACCAGGGAAGCCCTGTGGATGTATTTTTGATGTATCTGTGGGGAGGAAGTTGATCTCCACGTCTTACTCCTCTGCCATCTTGGAGGTCCTCTGTGATATATTATTTAGCCTTAAAAAGAAGGAAATCATGCCATTGGAAGCAACATAGATGAATCTTGAGGGCATTATGCTAAGTGAAATAAGTCAGACAGAGAACGACAAATACTGTATGACCTCATTTATATGTGGAATCTAAAAAAAATTAACTCAAGGAAACAGAGAGCAAATTGGTGGTTGCCAGGGGTGGGATTGGAGGTGGGTAAGGGTGTTGGGGTGGGCAAAGGTGACCAAAGGGTACAAACTTCCATTTTAAGCTTCATAGTTTTGGGGATGTAATGTACAGCCCGGTGACTATAGTTAACACACTGGATTATATATTTGAAAGTTGCTAAGAAAGTAAATCTTAAAAGTTCTCACAGCACAAAGAATACTGTAACTATGTTAGGTGATAGGTGTGTTACTAATCTTTTATGGTAATCATTTTGCAACATGTACATGTATCAAATCATTCCAGTGTATACCTGAAAGCTTACACAATGATATATGTCAATTATATCTGAATAAAGCTGAAAAAAATTGTTTAATGAGAAGGGGGTGGGAGCTGCTATCCCCAAGTAACAGGCCAGGATATGGAGGTTTAAAGGGTGCCGTAATCAGCTAGTAGGAGGTTGTCCAGACACCTAGGTCTTTGCTTACAGACTAATCATAAAGAGGGGGCTGACACCTGTTGTAGTAAGTGCCTGACAGTTAGCTTTTTAAATTGTAAGACATGTGCCTGACATTAAGCTTTTCATTGTGGAAGCATCCATTTCAAAGGCATCCATCTGGAGTAAACATATTGTCAGCTACACAACTTGGTAAAGAGCCAGGCTGCCCCACCCATGGACTTCTCCTTTTATTAAATTAATTAATTAATTAAAAGTTTTAAATATTATTTAAATATTATATTTTTATTTTATTTATTTATTTATTTATTTTAATTTATTTATTTAAAAATTTTTTTTATATTTTTATTATTATATATTACTTTTATTTATTTATTATTAAATATTATTTTTATTCATATCATTGGTGGATGTCCCTTCATTGCAGCGACAGCAAGGGGAAAGAGGAGGGGAAAACAACAACAATAACAGCAAAAGGAAACTTTATTTCTCAACGTACTCGCGCCGGCTGAGGCCGGCCAGCTGTCAACCTTCGATGGAATCGCATTCCGGCGCCCAGAACTGGCCTGGCAAGGGGAGTGAGGAATCCTTCCCCTCCCCAGCAGTTGTACCTCACCCAGGGATGTTGGAGAAAAATGCTACTGGGTCCCAGGTCCCAGGTCCCACGTCTCCAGTCCCTGGGTCCCCTGTGCCCTGTCCACAGCCGTCCCTGAGCAGAGAAATGCACACCAGGAGGAACGGGTCCGTCATCGTGTCCCTGCGGCCCTGTGCTCCCGATGCGGCCCGCTCACTCGACTGCCGGCTGTCTTCTCCTTTTATTGATAGAAAGCCCCTGGTGACCTAGATAACTGACTTCTTGAGGGACCCTGCTTTTCTTTTCCCATGCCCTAATTACTACTCTTATGTTTTAAATTCACCAATGAAGAGTGAACCTGCATAACCCTAGGCATCCCACCCTCGACCCCAGTAAGGGCAGAACCCAGACGCGTGCGCCCTGTGCACTTCCAGGACCTGAGAGTAACAAACCTTGTTTTTTCAATTTCTTGCTGGTTATTGCTGAGGTGCATCCTGCAGTCGTAAGAACCACAAGGGCTGGTCCAGCCTCCATTTGGCTCCAGTCAGGGAAGTGTCTGCGGGGTCTGTCAGAGTAGTGCAGACCCCAATGAGTGGCCCCAGGCTTTCCTAGCCAATAGCATCACTGTCTATAGGCTGAGATCGACACAAAAACCTGTAAAACAATGAAAGCATTGCTAATTTCCTCAGTTTTGGGGTATCTGAACCTTTTTAAGGAGGTCTGGACTTAATTGTGTTTCAGGATAAATGTTTGTATTGAGAATTGCATTCGTAGCCTGGCACTGGCAAAGCTGTGCCATTTACTGTGATGATGAAACCGAGGAAGTGAGGATCAGTTCAAAGGAAAGGACATTTGAACAGCAAGGGACCAGAGCTGGAGGACGCTATAGTGTGCTGACAAAAGGCCAAGAGCAGGACAGAGTTCCCAGAGGATCAACGTCTATGCCACAGTCCAGGGCAGAGTCTCAGATGTGGAATGTCAGGGTGAAAAGGACACTAGCAGCCTTTTCCTGCAATGGTCCCATTCTATAGTTAGTAAAATTGAGGTACAGTTCAAGGAAGAAAGCTGCTTTGTTAGGACCCTCAAGGAGCACAGGATTCCCTGATGCCAGAGACAGTGAGATGCCAGCCCTGTGGGGATACATGGCTGTCATGCCAGCCTAGAGTTGATCCTAAACTGAGGGTCCAAAACTTCAGGAGGAGATGCAGGTTGGAGTCCATCAAGAGGGTGGTTCATCCTTCTTGGGTGTGAAGTGTGGAGAGTGGGTGTGCACAGAGAATGAGGAGCCCCTGCGGGGATGACGAGGAGTCAGCATGTTGTCAAACCCAAATTCATGTGCCTAATGCACAGTGAGGCCAAGCAAACCAAAACATCAGAGTTTGGAGCAGAGGAAGGTTTATTACAGGGCCAAGAAAGGAGAATGAGTGGCTCATGCTCAAAAGACCTGAACTCCCTGATGGTCTCCATGGAAGAGTTTTCAAAGGTGATGTTTGGGGGAAGGGCTGCAGGGTGTATGACTTTCCTCTGATTGGTTGGTGGTGAGGTCACGGGGCAGTGTTCCAGGAATCTCAATCATCAACTTTCAGATTCTGACAAGTCTGGGATCTCAGCACATAGGATCACCATCCCACCTGGGTGAGAGTCTTAGTTCCTGTTGAAGAACTCAAAGATATGTATCAGATTGTTATGTATATCCCTTGAGGAGGAACTAGGACTCTATCTCTGCACTATTGTTTCTTGACTGGTCCTCCTTTGTTTCCGCATTCCCTCCTTTCTCTAATTGGGAACTGTTTGAATCTGCTGTTTGGTACTCAGGGAAGGTCTAGGAGGCTGAAGCCTTTTTCTACAAATAAGAAACAGGGAACCTGAAAGCCCTTTGTACCCGGGAGGCCCCCACAGGATCCTGCTCAATTTCAATCTCTCCTTTTCTGTAACACTCCTCAATCTTGAGGGGGAACAGAAGAAAGGGAATAATGTTTTGGAGAGAGAGGCTAATCATAAACTCAGCAGAAAAACTCAGCGTTAGGGGGACTCAGATTCAAACATGGCTGGGGGCTGTGTCTGTGAACAGAGTGAGTCTCCTGATTAAGATGGGTGTGTCCCTGCTGTGGGGTGCCCCAGATGGCAAAGGGACAGTGAACAAGGAGACGTGATGATTCCAGAGGGGTGGCCTTGACCAGCAGCAACAGCTGGGAGCTCTGGGGGTGGCTGTAAGACAGGGAATCCAGGGGACCCAAGGAGGAGGTAGGATTTTGGGGTGCTGGGCAGTGGGCTCTAGATACCTGCTACTGATGCTGAAAGCTTGGCCTCTGTGCACCGGGGCCAAATCAAATCTTGGAGACAGAGATTTGGGTGGAGAAGAAAAGAAGAGCTTTATTGCTTTGCCAGGCAAAGGGGGACACAAAGGGCTCCTGCCTCTCAAAATTGTGTGTCCCCAGCCTGGGAGGATTTAGTGAGAAGTTTTATAGCAATAGTCCAAGAGTGGGGTTGCTGATAAGATTAGGGTGTGTGCAGGGCCTGCACTCCTTTAATCAGCCTCAGGTGGTCTCCTAATCTTGATGCCCTTCTCTGGCTCCTTTAATCTGGCATTAGGTGGGTTCTTGGCTGCTCCTGCCTTGTCTCTGCATCCCCTCCCTTCCCTGACGAGCAACTGTTCAAATCTGCCCTTTGGAACTCAGGGAAGATCTTGGAGGCTGGAGTCTGTTCCCTACAAACAAGAAATGGGGGACAGAAAGGCTTCTGTACCCAGGAGCCCTACAGGGTCCTGCTCAGTTTCCCTGCTGTTACAGAAAACAACACACAACGGGGTCGGCACACCAGCACTGGCCTGCATGTGCAGATGAGCTCGCCCAGGTAGCAGATATTGTATTTAAAAGGAAAATGTACATGTAAAATGGGATGATGGTATCTGTCTCCATGGGCACTCATTTACTCCTCTCAACAACACTATGAGGTAGGTACACACTGTTAACTCTATCTTGCAGATAAGGAGAGGCACAGATAACTCAAACAAGCTGCTTAAGGCAGCAAATCTAGTAAGTGGCTGAGTGAGGGCTGGAACCCAGGCCGTCTGGCCCAGAGACCATACTCTTAACCTCTTCACTTCACTGACTCAGCTCAGCAAAAATCTCCATTTACTGTAAACTTAAACATGAATATCTGAGTACTATGTTTAAACACGAAACTTGCATAGAAAATGTATGAAAGGGTGGATGGATTTCAGGCAATTCTTACTTCTTCCCCTTATGCTTTTCTGTCCTGCTTGGCTCTTTTTTCTTCTTTTTTTTTAGAGTGAGCATATGCTATTTATACAAATACAGTTGTTAAAAAAAAAAAAAAAAAAAACCCAAACAAACCGATAAAGCTAAGAGGAGAAAGAAAACAAACCCTTCTTGTTCAGTTGGTTTCCCACATCCTGGGTAGCTCAGTTGGGCCTCAGAATCCCACCCTGGTAGGTAGGTGGATTTACCTGCACTGTTTTCTGAGGATTTTGGTTAGCTCAAGACTTTAAACACACAGTAAATGGATTCACTCAGAATGAGAAAAAATTCAGCTCTCTATACAGTTATGTATGTATGTAGGTATGATTTTATACTACAGGCTATGGATGGCTTTTGGGGACTTTGAATTCTTCCTCCCTCTGATAGGAAGTTCCTGGTCAAGTGGAACCACTGGACTGTGCCTGGTCTTTATTTCTCTTCTTCTTCCTTAGGCCAGTTTGTATGAGCATCCTTTGACACAGCCTCAGTGGTGCTTTTGTGTGTGGGATCTTTGGACTGGACATTGATGGCGACTGCTCATGCTGTCTATGAGCAGGTAGTCGCGGTGAAAGGGGATGTGCAGGAACAGAATTGCCTACAGTGGAGCTTTGGAGGGAGGAAGTAGGCACCTGGTCAGAGGAGGAGTCATGAGGGTAAGAAGTGGGGCAGGAACGATCCAGACCTGGGGGGGCAGTCAACATGAGGGGTGACAGAACCCAGTTCCGGTGATGAGGCAGAGGAGACCTCCAGCATGGCTGGCTTCTGGGCCCATGTGGATGATGATGGCTTTCCCTGGAGTTGGGTTTGCAACAGCAGGAAAGGTGGTGGCTCAGGCTTGGGTGTGCTTGTGGACGATGCAGCAAAGATGTCCCAGTGACTGTGGCATATACAGCTGAGGACTTAGAAGGGGAGAGGGAAATGATGCTTCCACACTTACAACTGGAAGGAGACAGATGTCCCACCTAGATGGATGAGTCTGACTTATGTAATCCTGGCTGGGCGATTTTCTCTAGACATATCTCAGAATCTATGGAAGGGGAAGCATGAACTTTTAATGGGCAGCTGCCTTTTGCTTCCTCAGATACCCATGCCTTCTGGTGATGTATTTACATACTGACACATTGCTGAAAGGTGTGAAAGCTCTGTTTCTCACTTTCTCTCTTCATCTCTCTCCCCTTGCATCTACCCCTCCAACTTCCTCCTTTTCCTTCTCAGATCTGATGCTCTGGGAAGAGAAAGTCTTAATACCTTGCTTATTATTAATCAGTTTTATCAATTAATTATATTGATAGTACCTACTGTGTGGCAAGTACTGTGTTTATTGAGGCTATAGCACAAGTGGAGCACTTAACATTCTCTCTTTTTTAAAAAATATTAATCCTTCCAATGGTCCTGTGAGATGGGCAGCATTTTTCTCATTCTACTATTGAATAATGGCTCCCTGAAATGTCCCCAACACAACCTGTTTGTAAGACAAATGAATTTATTACTTATTGTGTTAAGGGAAAATCCTACTTTGACAGTTGAGTCTCAGTGCCTCAGAAGAGAAAGGGTAAAGTTGGGATACTTATTGTGATATGAAGTCTGGTTTAAGGCGTGTCTTAATCAGGGACTTGGTTAGGTTTGGGTCAGGGTCATGATACAATAATTTAGAATTGGTGGGCATTGCAAGGGGAGGAGTTTGGGGCAAGGCTTCAAAGAGTGTTTGTTAGGGTGTAATTTGTCACTGCTGATTTCTTTTGAAGAGTTGATGGTCTTTCAGGAAGTTCCTGGAGTGAACAGTAAAGTTATTTGCAACTTTTATCTTCCTGGGAAAGGGTTTCCTGGAATAGTAAAGTTATGGTGATGAAGAGATGGAATAGTAAAGGCATGTTAATGTGGACAGTAAGCTGTGTGAATGTTCTGACTCTCCCCACATAAATGATATTGATCCAATGCAGGAAAGACCAAAATCTGGGTGTGGTAGTTAATGTGTGTTTGTAAGCTTATACTTATGAATCTCCATTTGTAAGAGTGTCTCCCTCTCCATACTGGGGAAGGGAAGGATGACTCTAAATCACAAGAAGCTCTTATCAATGGAGAAGGCACTGACTTAAATCTGTATAACAAACTGTACCCTTGTTTACATGCTTTTCCTGGTTACTGTCCATAACTGGCTTCTCCCATTCTCTAACATCTTTCTCTGGTCTTTAGCTGAAGATGGTATTTAAGGTGGTGGCTTGGGCCATCTCAGAGAGTTACTCAGTTGTCCTTGGCATCTCCCATGTATACATGAGGTATACATGTTAATAAACTTCTGTTTTTCTCTTATTAGTCTATGTTTTATTACAGGAGGTCTCAGCCAAGAACTCAGAAGGGTAGAGGAAAAATTATTTCTCTTCCCCTATAGAATCAGATTTCAATCAATATGGAATAAAGACCTCAAATAAAATTCAATGCGATACCTAGCAGGACCCTCTGGGGCTCCTGGGCACAAAAGCCTTTCTGTGTCCCTCATTTCTTGATTACAGGAAACAAACTTCAGGCTCCATGACCTTCCCTGAGTTCCAATGAGCAGGTTCAAACTGTTGCTAGTTAGGGAAGGGAGGGGATGCAGAGAAAAGGGAGGAGCAGGCAAGAAACAATAGTGCAGCCTTGGGGCAGGGTCCTGGTTTCCCATCAAAAGATATACATAGTGATATCTTTAAGCTATTTTGCAGATACTGAAACCTCCACCAGGTGGGAGAAGTTAACTGTATGCTGCCTACAAGCACATAGACCCCAGACCTGTTGGAACCAGAAGGTTGATGATTCTGACTCCCACTTACCTCACCACCAACCAATCAGAAGAATGTCCATATGCTGATCATGCCCTCTTTGAACCATTACTATAAAACTCCTCACTACCCCCTCCAGGTCAGGACACACAGTTTTGAGGGCATTACCCTACTGTGGCCCCCTTTGCCTGACAAAGCAATAAAGCTATCCTTTCTTACTTCACCAAAAACCCTGTCTCTGAGATTTAATTTGGTGATGGGGTGCAGAGGCCCAGTTTGGCTTTAATAGTAATGAGTAAAAGGTGTGCCATTTAGGTTCTAGAAACCAGAGGCACAACTTCATGTTTGAGAGGAACTGGTGGAGGTCATGTGAATAATTTTAGTGATCAGATCTGTAGAGGAGGTTGTGACTGGCATTGTGGAGTCTGTTACAGATGTCTCCTTTTGTGAGGAGCTGTGACATGCAAAAATCCATGGGAAGAAGAGTGGTCAGGATATCCGGGAGGGAACCCAATCAAGGCATGTCAGGGACAGAGAAAAGAAATGAGGATGCTGGATAGGTAGAGGTGAGGGTGAAGGGAATCTGTGACAGCTGCCTTGAGATGTCTAAAGAGTTGTCCCATAACAGGGAGCTTAGCTCATTCTATCCTACATATAACCTAGCATATAACCAGGATGGATGGGCAGATGTTTAGGGAAGCATGTATTTGCTAACGAGAAAGAAAATCCTCATAGTCAGAGTGGTCCAACAGTGGGGCAGCTGCCTCCTGAAGGATGAGTTCCCCATCACCCAAGAGATGTAGCAGAGGCTGAACGGCCACCACATCAGCATGTGGCAGAAGGGGCCCAGCTGGACTCTGAGGTCCTTCCCGTCTGTGAAATGGTGGTTTGTCAATATTTCTCAGTTCAGTTCTTTTTGGACTTAAATAAAAACTTACTTCCTAGAAGCCTGAAAAAACTCAGGTGTAACACTGAGAAATATGAAAGTGCTTTCTAAAGGCTCCTCTGATTTCTCTTTGAAATGCTAAAATATGTTGTAAACTTCTTGGCTTTGGAACTCACAGCTATTCAATTCCTTCTACAGGTGATAAAAATCATCCAGCCTGAAGCAAAGATGTGTGAAAATAGATTAGGCAGTGTGTGAAAACACTTCCCATCAGCCATTTGACGGCTTTTTTTTTTTTTCTGAAATGTTAATGTCAGTGCTACAAAGCTGTTACCTTGGAATTCACACCTATTCAATTCCACATCCAGGTAAATAAACATCCCCTGTGAACACAGAAGTGTGAAGCCAAACTGAGGCAAACTGTGAAAATTCTGGTCTCAATCCATCCTAAGGAGGAAGGAGAATAAAGTTGTCTTCCTTCTTCATCCAGTATCATTTATTTGTGAAAAATTTGAGCTTGAAGGGCTGCAGGGGAAATAACTAACTAGCATTAATTGAGCACCTACTACAAGCCAGGGTCATGTTGGGGGTATTTATATTTAAATATCCCCACAGCCCTGTATTTTAAGTTTTATTAGGCCTGCAAAAACGTAAACAAACAGAAACCTCAATTAAATAGAGTTGTGAGACTAGAAGGGGAGCTGTCACATCCCGTGACAATAGCAGAGTCCAACAGGAAGAAGAAAGTCTTCCCTTCCTTCCTGGCAAGGAGTCAGCCAATGAAAAGCCATGGACTCCTTATTTACGATAGCTCTCTCAACTTCTTTATCCTCTCTATAAAATCATTCTCCTTCCCTTGCCATGCGGGGACTTGCATGTGGCTCACCATGTTTGCAGACCTGAATTGCAATTCTCTGCTGATCTCGAATAAACCCATCTTTGCAGAAGAACTATCTGGCAGTCTGTTTGTTTCAGGTCAACCTTTTGGTGGTCTGCATGGGCACCAGAGTAAACTCCCAGTGGTTCTAGGACTGGTGAACAAACAGGTGCAGTACCTACAATTTAGCCCATTGATGCTCACTGATTTTCTCACTGACCCTGAAGTTTGAAGGTACATCTTTCTCCTGGATCCCAGTTCATGCCCTCTTTATATATGAAACTCTCCAGGCTCACAGGGGATCTATTTTAGGGTGTTCAAAGGATAAGGTGTTGTTCTTTATGTGAGTACTCATTTTGCACTTCGATCAATTTTGAGATAATACTGTTTCAGCTAAAGCTGGCTGAGATGCTTTCAGACCATTCCTTTGGGAACAAGGGCTGCTTCACTGAAATTGTCCTGGTTTTTCAGCCTTTGGCCCATTCCTTTGGAATAGGGGCTGTTCTATGGAAACTGGTTGGAAAGTCCTTGGCCTGGCACATCTGGGGCCAAGCTGTTTCCTTAGAACTGGCTGATATTAGCTTGCAGGCTGTTTGAGGTTCAAGATGTTTACATTGAGCTGTTTGAAACTTGTACTTTTACTCTAGGAAAAAAACCTCTGAGAAATGGGATTCCAGTTATCTAAATATTTTGAGTCCCCTCCCTAACCCCAACAGGGACTCTGGCTGATTTTAGGTTTAAAAACTGTGGTCCTTCCTCATGCACATTTCTAATTAAATGGGCTCACCTAACCAAAGGCGATTTAGGATATCAATGGCCATTATGGGGAAATTTTGAAACCTAAATTCAGTCTCGCACACAAAAATCTGATGATTCTGTTCCTGACTCTTACTATTGACTTCAGATGGTTTTTAAAGAAAACTCTGGTCTTCCTTCAGATGTTGATTCCGTCAGGTAGCTTTTAACTCTGTGTTTATTAATGGGCTGAACTGGGACTTTTCCCTTCTAGTAAAAAGGACCAGAATGGAATGAGAAACTATGTTCACTCCAGATTTAGTTAATCTGGCAAACCAGCTCTCTTGTACTCTGGATGAGTCACCTAAAAGGAAGACCGACAACATTCTTAATCTTCAACTCAAGCAAATGAAAGACCCTGAATGAGACCAAAACCCTCTTAGTTTCTGATATTATTGCAAAGAGCCAGAACATTAGAAAAGAGATTGTTATGAATGTAAGCATTCTAGGTGCCTTCAGTACTTTAACCAGCGTTTTCAACATCCTCCCAATTCTCAATGATGGAGCTCCAAGGATGGGGCTCTTCCCAATTGTCCCTCGTAATCGGCTTGGAAAATGCTTCTCCACATTAGGGATAAATATCTTCCAGTCCTACCTGAGACCTGGGCCACACTCTTGGTGCTCAATCCCAATACTATAAAACAGCCACTGTCTCAGAGTACTAAAACCGTTCAACTAGTGGGGATCTTTAATGAACTTCAAGAGGTTCCTCTCTCTGAACCTACTCCCTTTTGTTTAGGCCCTTTGAGAGATAGACATTCTTTTCTCCTTAGTTCCTCGGCCTCTATATATTTCTTAGGTGGAGGCTTCCTAGAGAAATATCATGCCAAAATTTCTTTCTCCCCAAAGGGGGAAATAATTCTAGATACTAAAAAGTAGTCATCGAAGTAACCAATCAGGTGAATGAAATGACCCTTTGACATCTTTTATTTCTTCTGTCTCTGATGGTACTAGAGCTGACTCTGGAAACACGTATCATTTGTCCCTATTGAATCAGCTACCACTTTCCCTATGGGCTAAATCTCCAACTGACATTGGTAAATTTCACAGCTCACCTACCATCAAGATTCTAATAGATCCTTTAAAACCTCTTTCCAGAACCCTTTCTAGGCATAAAGCCCTTAAAGAAGATTGTAAGGCTCAGGCCTCATTATCCCTTGTACCAGTCCTTGTAACACTCCTGTCTTTTACTGGTGAGAAAACTTAAGGGCTGAGGGTGGAGGTTTGTCCAGGTCCTCTGTACAATAAACAACACTGTCATATCTCAACACCCTGTTGTTCCTAACCCTCATATGTTACCAACATCCATTCCCAATGGAAGTAACTTCTTTACTGTAATTGATTTATTCAGTGCATTCTTTAGTATTCCAGTTGATGAAGCTATCCAATACCTTTTTGCCTTCACTTGGGAAGAAAAACAGTTCACCTGAGCAGCAATGCCTCAAGGTTTTACTGAGAGTCCTTCTTATTTCTCACAATCCTGAAGGCTAATCCAGATGATATAAAACTCCCTAGAGGTTCTACTTTGTTGCAATATGTGGATGATTTGCTTCTTTGTTCTCCTTCTCAAATATCTTCGCAGGAAGACAACATCCCCTGGCTAATACTTTTAGCCTTAAAGGGGCATAGGGTCGCCAAAGAAAAATTGCAGTTTGCCCAAACCCAGGTTTGATATTTAAGGCATCTGATATCAGATAGGGCTACACGAAGATCCAGATAAACTTAGGATATCCTAAATTTTCCCAACCCCAAAACTAAGTGCCAACTGTGAGGTTTTTCTCAAACTAGTTGGTTATTGCAGAAATTGGACTCCAAAATTCTCTCTTATAGCCAAACCTCTATATGTTTTAATCAACAATAACAACTCCAGTCCAATTTTTTTTTTTTTTTTTTTTTTTTTTTGCGGTATGCGGGCCTCTCACTGTTGTGGCCTCTCCCGTTGCGGAGCACAGGCTCCGGACGCACAGGCTCAGCGGCCATGGCTCACGGGCTCAGCTGCTCCGCGGCACGTGGGATCCTCCCGGACCAGGGCACGAACCCATGTCTCCTGCATCGGCAGGCGGATTCTCAACCACTGCGCCACTAGGGAAGCCCCCTCCAGTCCAATTTTATGGGAAAAGCATATGACCCAGCCTTCAAGACCTTAAAGGCAAGTTTGATGAACTCACTTGCCCTTGGGCATCCCAATTAGCAGCTTCCCTTTTCCCTTTTTAGTGGAAAAGGAAGGGAACTCATCCCCAAATACGTGGAGCACCACTGACCCACAGGGTATTATAGCCAGCAACTGGACCCTGCGGCACGAGGATGCCCCCCTTGTCTTGAGCCATTTTAGCCACTGCTCTTCTGGCTAAGGCCACTAAGAAAATCATGGGATTCCTTTAACCGCTTTTGTTCCTCATGCAGTAGAAGCTCTCCTGAATTTCTCATCAGGCTCAATGTTAATCAATCAACCACCTCACCTTCTGTGAAGTCATTTTGTTAATTGCCCCTCATATAGCTCTTTTACACTGTAATAACCTTAACCCTGCTATTCTCCTCCCTTCTGTCACTGATGAAGCCCCTCATGACTGCTTAATGTTGGTGGACCACCTCCTGTCTCCTTGTGAGGATCTACAGGAAGCTTCTCTGGGTGACACTGATTTCTCGTGGTTGACTGATGGTTCTTATTTAAAAGGTGACAATGGCAAATTTTGTGCAGGGTATGCTCTGCAATGACAATGCTTTTGAACTGTTGAGGCAGAAATTTTACCATGGCTACTTTGGTCCAACAGGCTGAATTTTACGCTCTAACACAGGCTTGTACTTTACTCAAGGAGAAAACTGCCAATACTTATACTGATAGCAGATATGTTTTTGGAGTGGCTCATGATTTTGGAATGTTGTGGAAGCAATATGGCCTTCTTACTTCTAGCAGAAATAAACTTAAAAATGACCCCTCTGTTCAGGAATTATTGGATGCAATACTTTTACCTGCTGCTTTAACTATTATTAAGATTCCAGGGCATTCTAAACTTGACTCTCTGAAAGGGAAAACACCTTGCTGACATTTCCTCAGGGGTTGCTATCCTTAAAAGGACCAACAGCAGCATAACCTCTGTCATGGTCCAAAGTGGTATTTCCCTAAATGATAACTTAGCAAAACTGGCTAGAGGACAGGAATAAAGATGCAGACATAGAGAATGGACTTGACACGGGGAGGGGGAAGGGTAAACTGGGACTAAGTGAGAGAGTGACATGGACATATATACACTAGCAAATGTAAAATAGATAGCTAGTGGGAAGCAGCCACATAGCACAGGGAGATCAGCTCGGTGCTTTGTGACCACCTAGAGGGCTGGGATGGGGGGATGGGAGGGAGACACAAGAGGGAGGAGATATAGAGATATATGTATATGTATAACTGATTCACTTTGTTATAAAGCAGAAACTAACACAACAATGTAAAACAATTCTACTCCAATAAAGATGTTAAAAAAAAAAAAGAAAGAAAAACTGGCTGGAAAAGCCTAACAACTGGCCTCAGAAAAAGAAAACAAGATTGGAAATTCAACAATTGTTGTTTTGATAAAAAGAGAAGGCTCTGGTTTGGACCAAATAACTACCCAATCCCGCCTGAGACTCTAAAATTTCCACACCTCACCACTGTACATGCATTAAACCATTTGTCTACTGACAAAATGATATCCCTCATGAATCGATATTGGTGGGGAAACATCAACAAGGCTGCAGAAAGTATCTACTTCACTTGCCCACTTGTTTGAGGTACAACCCAGGGAAGTTTGTTCATCCTGCTTCTGGACATTTTAAATTGCCTAGTGGACAATTTGAGGTCTAGCAAATGGATTTCATACAACTTCTTCTGTCTAATGGATATAAATATGCTATAATCATGGTCTGCATGTTTTCACGTTGGACTGAAGCCTTTCCTTGCAGACAGGCTACTGCTTCTTCTGTGGCTAAAGTCCTTTTGGAAAAGATTATCCTCCTCTCAAACTTCACAGTGATTGGGGAACTCATTTACTGGCCAGGTGCTTTGACGAGTCTGTGCTGCTTGTCTGGTTTTACTGCACTTTCACTATGCTTACCACCCTCAATCCTCTGGTTTAGTTGAATGCACTAACAGCATTATTAAGACTCAATTAGTGAAATTTGTAGTGGCCCTCCAAATACCTTGACCCAAAACGCTGCAACTGGTCCTTTTAAATCTCAGCTCCACCCCTTTTGCAACTCATAATCTCTCTCCCTTTGAGATAATCACAGGATGTCCAATTCACTTGGCTCCTTCTTTTTTGTCCCACAACTGATAAAAAAAGAGAATCCAATTTTGTAAAGGCCTAATAGCTTCTATTAAAAATAACCATGTTTTGGTAGACCAATCTTTTCACAGTGTGCTCTCAAAAGACAAAGACCTTAAGCATCATATCTTGCAACCTGGAGATTTTGTCTATTGGAAAAAGACACCTCCAGAAGAACTCCCTTCAACCTTGCTGGAAAGGCTCCCATCAGATACTTCTAATCAACCCTTGTACCAACAGACTCCAAGGCATAGACTCTTGGATTCACTTGACACACATAAGGAAACCACCAAACCCTTACTGGACCTGCACATCATCTGGTGGCCTGAAGGTAAGGATTCCATGGAATTGAAGCAGATGGCATCTGGTGAGACAGCTTTCCCAAGATATCTGGACTAGGACTGTTGCAAGTTTGTCAACAGCCTTTAATAATGATATAATGCTTCTGATGATGACCAGTGTCTATGATCTTAAATATATATGGACTTTAGATTAGAAGTGCCTGAGAGTTCTCCCTCCTACCCCTCCATGTTACTTGAGTATGACCTCAATAAATTTTTAATCTGTGTGCTGTGAGACACAACACCCAGTAAAAAGATTATATTTTTTGTCCATTGAGGGACAAAAATGTCCTGAAACTGGAAAATCTGACTCTTGATCAGCAACATTTTCAGAGGTAGGTCTTGATCAAAGGGGGAAATGTAAACAATTAACAAACAGAAACCTCTATTAAATAGAGTTGGGAGACTAGAGGGTGTGCTTTCACACCCTCTGATAATAACAAAGCACAACAGGAAGAAGAAAGACTCCTTTCCTGGCAAGGACTCAGCCATTGAAAACCATGGACTGTTTGTTTGCCCTAGTCTTCCCAACTTCCTTTTCCCCTCTATAAAATTGTTCTCCTTCCCTTGCCATGTGGAAACCTGCACATGGCTCACCACGGTTGCAGACCCCAAATTGCAATTCCCTGCTGATCCTGAATAAACCCATCTTTCCTGGAGAAATATCTGGTCATCTACTTGTTTTAGGTCAACAGACCCATTTTGCAATGTGTAAATCACAGTTGACTTAGGTTAAATAATTTCCTTCAAAGGCACAGAGCTTATAAATAGTACAGCAGGGATGTTGACATAAAAAACTGAATATTAGTTGCCTCAAGTCTCAGAGACCTTTCATATTTATTAGGGAAGTAATGGTAGCTGTTGTAACAAAAAGTCCCAAATCTCAATGGCTTAATACCTAAAACAGTATTAATTGCTCAACTCTGAGCAACAAGTCTGCGGTTGCTGAATAATCTGCTCCATGCCCTCCTTCAAGGGCTGTTTCCCTTCTATTTCATGCTGCTACCATCTTCAAAATGTGGCCACCAATGTCACCCCAGAAGGAAAGAGAATAAAGTGGAGATTTATATGGGCCAGGCTAGGGGTGGTACACACCACTTTTATCCTCATTCCCTTCATCTTAGTTCAGTCATATGGCTCCAGACTAATTCCCAGGGGGCTCAGAAGTGTAGGTAAACTGTGTTCCCAGGGGAAAAATAAGATTTTGGGAACACTTATATGGTGAATTTTTTCATTATTTATGCTCAGTAAGACACTGTGTTGCACGTATAGCAGGCACTTTAATATGTATTTTCAGACTCAATATATGAAGGGAAGAATGCATGAATGAATGATGGCTCAACCCCACAGTAACAACAAGCTAGTTTTAAAAAACCCAGAAAATCAAAGCTGGATTCATTGGAGCCATTAAAGTTAATGTTGGTTTATTTAAATCAGAGTGAAAGTGTGAGTTAATGAGAGTAGAGGGCTGGGAACCTTAATTGGCATATAGTAACTTATATGTGTTAGCTGGTATAATGACTCACCAATGGGTTTCCCCTGGTGGTCTTCAGTGAGACACATCCAATTTCCACTGGCTCTGGTCTGTTCTTTCTGTTCCTCCTTAACCAAATTCTGGAGTTTTTAGTAATAATTGGTATTTACTCAGTGGAGAGGAGGTGCTCCCTTAAACACTTGGGAAGCTCTGAATCAGTGATGATATTCTTAGTCAGTCAGGAAGAGATCCTGGCTTCTTAATTGATGTTTAGCAAATTTGCAAGTAGAGATCCATTGACATGCTTATTTAAGTCACTCTTTGAGGCCATGAAAATTAATAAATTTTGCTAACAATGGGACAACTTACTAAGTGCTGAAGGTTTTTTTCCTACAAAATTCTCTATGGTTTATGGGGGAAGCCATTTTATCTTCGGAAGCACATGTTCTTACTAGGCTTGTGTCCTCATTGTGGGATGTCTTACTTACCAGTCCCTCTATTTAGCAAATTATCCTTCTCTCTTGGTGTTGATGTTTTCCAGCCAGGACAAAGGGATATGGGTTTAGGGGTCTTGGGAAAAAGGGCTGAAATGCAATTAGCCTTCCTGTGGAGATTGTATGATGAATGTGAAGCGGGGTCTGAGATGCAGAAATAGAGAAAGAACCTGAGAGAATGAGGTTTCATGGAGGGGCTCACATTTGAAATAGGAATGATGGGTCATTCCTGTCAGAGGGACTCTGCTAAGTGGGCACAGTGTATCCAGCAATGAGGTCTGGGTTGGAAGAAACAGGAGATACCTCTTGGTCAGAGAGATCATCTGATGGCCTTGTCAGGGAGTTTGGACTTGGCTCTGTGGACAGTGGGAACCACTGAATGTGTTTGAGCCATAGAGTGAATGACCAGAGCTATGCCCTGAGAAGCATAATCTAGCAGTTGAGGAACCTGGATTTGAGCAAAACAGTGATGTGAGGGTGGCAGTGGTCCAGTGAGACAATGGGAATTTGCACTAGTTGGCACAGTAGGTGGAATGAGGCCAAGAAGCTAAATGCCAGACCCAGGACCAGCTCTTTCTCTGCAGTGCACCACACAACCCCACCTCCAAAGACTCTCAGTGTAGGTCAGTGGTTCTCAGTCTTGAGTGTGTACCTGAACCAGCTGGAGGGCGGTTAAACTCAGATTTCTGGGTCCTACCCCAGAGTTTCTGATTCAGAAAATCTGGTGTCGGGGCTGAGAGCTTATGTTTATATCAGGTTCCCAGGGAATGCTGGGTTGTTGGTCTGGGGCACATTTTGAGAACCACTGGGAAACAGATCAGCTTTGCTGAGAACCTGAATAGTCTCACAGAGATGCAGTACCAAGCTCAGTTCTTTGCACACATGCACATTTGTCTACTCAGGTGTGGTCACACGGCAAAGTGGCCTGAATGGAAGCCTGTGGCTCCTAAAATGGTGTCCCATTCCTCTGGGTCTCCCAGGCTTTTCAATTCAGTCTCCACGAAAAGGTAACTGACCTGCCTTTGGATTGGCTCAGAACCAGTAGGTAGCAGAGCCTCTGAGAAGGGGACATGGCCATGGGCTGAAGAAACAGTGACAGCACAGGGAGAGAGATTGTTAATGGGGAAAAATGGTGGTATTATGGACTGCTTTTGCTGATTTGTTACAAGCTCCTAAGATCCAGGCCCTGTGGAGTGATGGGTGGGGTGAGGAGGAGGGGGAGGGGAGTAAGAAGGAGTGAGGAAAAAGAAGGAATGGATTCAGCAAGAAGAGGAAACCAAGAAGAAGGAGGACATGAGGATGAAGAAAGGAAAAGGAGAAAGTCAGAGCGAGCTGAAAGGGAAAGAGAAAGCTGAGGTCTTGACTGGCTGTGGCCTTGTTCGCACAAAGTTTGAATTTTCAGATTCTAGGGTCACTTCTCTCCATACCCACAACAATATTAAAACAAGGGTGGCTACTATCTCTTGCTATGCGCTGGGGACTTTATATCTTTTCTTCCTCAAAATCTTATACAACCCTGCGAGGTAGGTTTCATTGCCTGCATTTTAATGACGGGGAAACTGAAGCTCAGAGAGGTTAAACTCTGGATTAACTGCTCCCCGCCCTGTGCACTTTCCCTCCTGTCTCACCCTCACTTGCAGGACACTAGGTCCAGAGAGCGGTGAGGGTTGCCAAGCAGCACCATAGACAGCAGCTCTGAGCCATGAGGTAGTTGCCTGGAAGCGGTGGGCAAGACAAGCTAACGCAGAGCTACTTTTTCATACCACACCTGGTTTGGTCAGGATTAGAGTCCTTCAGTTCAGAGCCTGGAGTTGACATCCTTGATCGCTCAGCCATGCCCTCCTTACCACTCAGCTGTTTTTGTTTGTTTGTTTGTTTGTTTTTTGCGGTACGAGGCCCTCTCACTGTTGTGGCCTCTCCCGTTGTGGAGCACAGGCTCCGGACACGCAGGCTCAGCAGCCATGGCTCACGGGCCCAGCCGCTCCGCGGCACGTGGAATCTTCCCGGCCGGGGCGCGAACCCGTGGCGTCCCCTGCATTGGCACGCGGACTCTCAAGCACTGCGCCACCAGGGAAGCCCCCACTCAGCTGTTTTTGTTGTTGTAGTTTTTTTTGTTTTATGGTTTAGCATCACTTCTGTCTCGGCAGAGGACCCCACTTCTCATTTCACAAGCTGTAGGCTCCCATGATATCCTGCATCTCTACCTACAAAAGAATGTTTCCTGGGCTCTTCCTTTTTAAAAAAAAAATTAAATTGAAGCATAGTTGATTTACAATGTTGTGTTAGTTTCAGGTGTACAAGAAAGTGATGCAGTTATACATATATCTATATATTCTTTTCCATTATGGTTTATTACAGGATATTAAGTCTAGTACCCTGTGCTATACAATAGGACCTTTTTGTTTATCTATATTTTGGGGGGCTCTTTCTAATCTGCCTTTCTATTAACTGTTGCTATTTCCTGAGGGCCCTGTCCTCTGTTGAGATGGACATGAAGATGCACTGCCCAGATCTTCCTTCAGGAAAGGATTTGTTGCCCAAACTTCTGAGTGCTTTTGGCCTAAAACCTTCAGCTGTCTTCTGGGATTTCCTCGGCTGCAGGGTCACCTTGGCTGGGGTAGCAAGCAGCCCGTGGCTGATTGAGGCAGAGGTGTCAGGGTTCCCCTGTGAGTGCCCCACAGTGTTGGCTGCATGACTGCCTGACATCTCCCCTGCCCACTCCTGCTCTCATTCCCTTCCTTCCACGGGTGTGGATTCCAAAGGCAACCCCCTGGTGAACATCCTGCCCACACTCCATCTCAGAGTCGGCTTCCTGGGGAACCCAAACTGCCATGTCCATCAATTACTTGGACCTCCCTCAATCCTTTATCTCAATCCTGTTTATCTTAGAGAATCTGAACACAAGTGCAATCTTGTTCTCCTGCCATTTGTCTTACCTGCTCTGATGATACTTATATTTTATTTTTTCTGCTATGAGGAAAGAGCGCTGGCAAGTCTCTTGGGTGGTTTCTGAGAGATGGTAACACAAAGCCAGTCCTTTTGCTTCTAGGGTGTTATCTGACAGATTTTTTTTTACATGTGTGAGATGACATCGGAGCATGGTTATTGCCAGAACACAGTTGGCAATAGCAAAGCAAGGGATACAGGCTGAACGGTCACCAAAAGGGACGTGTCTGCATAAACCATATTAATACATGGTCACAGCACACCTCTAAAAAGAATGAGAATGCTCTCTCTTTCTGATTTGAAATGATCTCCAATTTATATTGTTAAACAAAAAAAATCAAGGTACAGACCAGAGTGTGCAGTCTACTGCCATTTATGTGAGAATATGTTTAAGTTTATGCTGTGTAGCTAGAAAATGCATCTGGACCTATGAACAAGAAACTGACATCTGGCTACCTGTGGGGCAGGGAGCTGGGAAACCTGGAGGTTGAAAGTGGTGGAAAGGAAGATTTTTTTCATGGTTTCCTCTTTGTATTATGTGGATTTTGAATTATGTGGATTTTGTACTATGTGGTTTATCAGCTTGTTCAAGAAATAAGTTTAACACATCCATAATAAGCCATAGAGGCAATTAAACATTTTTTTTGGAGAGTGGCAGGGAATGAACGCTTTTAGTTGCTTGGGGCTGCTAGGAGGGTTGCTGGCATGCATTTCGTGGATGCTGGATATCTGAGTGAGCTCGGACACAGTGGAGCTCTGGAGGAGAATGTCTGGGAAAGTAGGTGAGGGGTCTAGACCCGGATCTGCTGGAACCGAACTTGGCATGGAAGCAGGGGATTGTCAGGTGCACGCCCTTCCCTCAGAGGATTGCGCTGACCTAGACACACAGCTTTGCTGTCATGCAGCTGCTATGCCAGCTCAACAGCCCAGAACTGAGTCTGCCCAGTGCACCTCAGGGGGACCAGTCCTCTCTGCAGCAGAGCCTGCCCACAGGGCTCCTCCTGCCTTGCCCAGGAAGCGGACTGAGTGAGCTACTGGGGCTCCTGGATGATTGAGGAAGTGTGGGCGAAGGTGGCCCAGGAGTGTGAAACCGGACCTCTTGCTGATACGGCTATTAGTGTTTGGAACAACATGTACACACTTCACGCCAGTGGCTACCAGAGCTGTATTTGCAACCAGAGCCCCCTCTTCTGAGCTTTATAGTGTACATCCAATTGTGTCTATGCCGCCTTTGTGTGGACGCCTCACGGAAGCGACGTCATCAACGTGCCTTGAACTAAACTTATCCTGTCCCCCACTTCACCCTCCTCCATCCCCTCAGCTCACGGTCTGTCTCGGCAATGGCCAGACACCGAAGTGTCATTCCCGACACCCTTTCCCATCACCTCTTCTATATTTTTCTAAACTGCAAGTTACACCTCTGCCTCGAGATATTCTGGAGCTGTATTGCCTGTGGGACAAATTCCAAGCCCCTTAGCATTTTTAGCCAGTCCCTTCGGCCTGGCCTCACCTGTGTCTCTCACCCCATCTCCAACACCTGCCCCTCCATGCTTCCCTTCAATTCTTCTGCTTTCTTTTCTTTAAAACCTTTATTTTTTCTATCTTTTTAAAAATTAATTTTTATTGGAGTATAGCTGTTTTACAATGTTGTGTTATTTTCTGCTGTACAGCAAAGTGAATCAGCTATATGTATACATATATCCCCTCTTTTTTGAATTTCCTTCCCATTTAGGTCAGCACAGAGCATTGAGTAGAGTTCCCTGTGCTATACAGTAGGTTCTCGTCAGTTATCTATTTTATACATAGTAGTGTATATATGTCAATCCCAATCTCCCAGTTTATCCCACCAGATATTTCCCCAGTATCCCTATGCCTGTTTTCTGTGTCTGCTTGAGTTCCCATCCACTCCTAACCTGGGAGGCTCTGGCTTGCCTTTAAACACTCAGGGGCCACACCTCTGTGGGTCCTTCCTGACCTCCATTCTGGGGTTGGTGGCCCCTTTCACGTGCCCCTACAGGGCCCCCTGCCACATGCCTCTGCACAGCACTGGTCACCCCATGGGTCATTGTCAGCTTCCCACCCCTTGGAAGCTCTGGAGTGCAGGACACACGGTTGGGTCATCTCTGAGTCTTCAGAGCCCAGCACTGTGCCGGACACCAGATGGGACTCAGCCAATGTCAAATGAATGAAGCAAGTGACCCCTAACCTCTCATGCTGTTGGGGACGAGCCCAAGACCACGCAGCTGGCTGGTGAGGAGGCTGAGTTAGACCCTCCCTCATGAGAGCCCAGGGCTCTGCACCTTGCAGCATGGGCCTTGTTGTTGATTCACAGCTCACGAGGAAGTAGAAATACCCAGTAAAAGTACTTTATCAGGTTTCTATGGTCTGTTTTTTTTTTTTTTTTTTCTATTTCAAGTGGCTTTCTCTGAATTTGCCAAGCTTCAACTGCTATGAAATTGAGGAAGAAAGTAATATAAATGTACTGGGGTCCTTACCTTGAGACAGTTTCTTCTCTCAACTTCACATTAAAAATAACAAACCTCTAGTGTGGGAACCTAGAAGCACATTTCCTGACCTGATAAATCCCATCATATTTCTGGGACTGATTTCACCACGAATTAAGGGTGTATTATAGCTGCCCTGCTCCCACACACCTCTCTCCTACTGACAGGACTGGCCACGGGAGAAAGCAAGTGAGAAACTGTCTAAAAATAAAGCAGATCTACAAGCCCATCCTCAAGAAAGTTGTAGGTTTCCCTTTGGACTTGAGTGGCACAGAAGGGATGCAGAGGGGCGTAGAGCTCCCGCGACTGTCCTTCTCCAAAGCCATCTGGCTTCTCCACTTGACTCCAGGCTCCTATCTTCAAGGGTCACAGGCCCTAGCCCAACAGGGAAGAGACAATCTGAAGAGATACCACATCTCTGCTGTTTCCTCCACCTCATCGGCTAAGGCCACATCTCCTCATGGGTGGGGAGGGTCCCAACCAGCCTATGGTAATTGAGGTCAGGATAGAGGTTCTGTCTTAGCTTGGGATGCCATCATAAAATACTATAACCTGAGTAGTTTAAACAACAGAAATTTATTTCTCACAGTTCTGGAGGCTGGAAGTCAGAGGTCAGGGTGCCAATAGGGTCAGGTTCTGATGAAGGTTTTCTTCCTGGCTTGTGGATGTTTGCTTTCTTACCGTGTCCTCACGTGGCACAGACAGAGAGGGAGAGAGTGAGTAAGGACTCTGGTGTCTCTTATAAGGGCACTGAACCCTCATAAGTTCCCACCCTGATGTGAAATAAAATTCACATTTTATGGCAAGACAAGAAAAATTTAAACATAAAATATTTTTCTGTCCGTTGACCTCCTCTCTCCGCCACTGCTGTGCATTGTGTATCTGCATTTTGCCTCGACCAAATGTCCCCCATCGACAAAAATACCTGCTCAACCGGAAAGAGCACCATTCTCCTAGCAGCAACAGGACAACTTCTTAAAAGATAACACTCCTTCTTGATCTTGTAAGGGGCCATGATGACGCTTAGATCTGGATTGTGTAAACTGTCAATAATGAGTCATTTAATGTACAGCCCTCTGTCTCAAAAAACTAATATAACTGACTTCTAATGGGTGGAACAGTATCCAGGGTGTATACAGTATAAAAAGCCTAAGGTTTGTGCTCTACCTTGTTTGTAAATCACACCTTGATTAAAACAAAAGCATGTGAGAAAGAAGTCTTAAGTTACATTCCAAATACAAATAATTCATTACCAGTATGTCTTGTAGACTTTTGAAGATCTCTGGGTGTCTAAAAGCCAAATGCGTATCTTAGGGTTCGCTGATGCTGAGCGGTCTTTTTCCTGACAAAAGGCAATTATTTGCTCATAATCACAATGTTTAGTGATGAGGAAGCAATATTTTAAGCATTTCACATCCTAATATATTATTTTGGTTGCATTACTGGTTCTGGTATGTTTTAGGAAATGGGGTTTGGGTTGACATGTAACACATAATGTCCAGTTTAAGTCTCATGTTTACTTCACAGGTTTCTTGTGTGCCCTGGAATTCAATAATGCAAAGATAAAATCTTCAGTAGTTTTATTGTGGGGGTTCAGTGAGGTCGGGAATGAGGGCCTGGGGCACATAGTCAGGAACCCAGTAAATCCTCACCTACTCAGGGCCTCAGCCCAATGCCAGACCAGAGCTCCCGAAACCTAGGCCTGGTGAAGTGTATTCAAGATGATGGAGGAAGGGGAGTATTTATTTGTATAAATGTTCATCAGTGTGTTAGTAAAGGTGGCTGGGACCGGATGGAAAATGTATGCGCTGCTTCGTTAAGAACTTTTCCCGTTAATGATTTTCTTTCTTCCTTACGCTAAAGCTCAGAGTGAAGTCTGTTCCACTTGTCAGAGGGCTCCTCACTGTAATAGGTGTTAAGGGTACCTGCTGTGATCTGTGCCCCAGAGAGTAAAGGAGAAAGAGGTGGCGTGTGTGTGTGTGTGTGTGTGTGTGTGTGTGTGTGTGTGTGGCGGTCCTATCAGGACAGCTGCTCGTGTGTAAGATGAGAGGGGTCTTCAGAATTATTCTGAGCTCTGAAAAATCCGCTTTCCTCCTGGATCAATGAGGCCAGGACCCTCTCTCTCCATCGAGCCGATATGGTGGGTGGAGGACACCTGGATGCCTAGGGTGAGAGGCCAGGCCTTCCAGGGCAGGACTGCCCCAGCCCAGGGATCTCACCAACATATTTAGAAGACGGAGCTGGTAAACAAGGAGAATGATAATGGGGCCATGGGTTCACATAAATATCCTAACAGGATCATTTTCCTGAAATGAAGATGGACCGCAAGGTGTTCTCTTCAATTACAGGAATAATAAACACTCTCTACTATTGATCCGTTTTCTTAACTACAGGCAGTGTTGCTAACTATAAAATGCCTCACACGGACTCTGTGTACTGTCCCCATTACTGTACCATAAAAGCTGCAATCAGACGGTTATTGCCGGTGTTAGCTTTTAGCGACGGAAGGGATATTAGATTTATTTTTTAAAAAATCAGGGCTTCCTTGGTGGCGCAGTGGTTGAGAGTCCGCCTGCCGATGCAGGGGACACAGGTTCGTGCCCCGGTCCGGGAAGATCCCACGTGCCGTGGAGCGGCTGGGCCCGTGAGCCATGACCGCTAAGCCTGTGCGTCCGGAGCCTGTGCTCCGCAATGGGAGAGGCCACAACAGTAAGAGGCCCAGGTACCGCAAAAAAAAAAAAAAACCACACACACACAACGGATTTATTGGACCTCAACAAATGTTCTTTTAACAAAAATCATAATTTTAAATACTCTTCAAAAAGTGGCCTCATTAACTCTTATACCAGATCATGTATTTAAAGGAAATTCAAGTTAAGTGGGCTCATTGTCTCCTCTTTTCATGAAAGCTGATCTTTAAAAGGGAGTTAACAATTGCCTTGGAAAATACATATTCTTCATTCTTTTTCCAGATCTGTCTGTCCCTCTGTGCCTGTGGTTTCTTGATGAGGTCCTCATAGTAAAGGGTTTCCTCAGATAAACTTAGTTTTAGAAGGGAGACCTTTTACGTTGCCATTGATCACATTGCAGTGTAATTTGTTCTCAAGTGTGTCTCCTCTAAGCTGTGAACTCTTCCATGTACGAACGCCACAGTGTCTGTGTCTCTAGAGCCTCAGATCATGTTCAGAAAGATAGCCACTCGATGGTTGCTGAGTAGAATTGAATCGCAGTGGTCAATCTACGAAGGAAGCCTGATGAATGATTCAATTACATGTGTGCAAATTCAGGGGCAATTATTATTGATTCTCATTTGCTGCAATCAAGGATGAGCATGAGAGTAAAACAAATTCGTGGTAAACCCTGGCAATAGAAATGCAAGCAAAGCCCTAGCTCATGAGCTTGGATATTTTCCCTGCTGTGATTGATACTTCACCTGACTGGTGAAGATCAGAGCCCTGGAGAGAAAGTCCACGTTGTCAGGGCCACAGCACCAGGGCAGGGATGGACAGTAAGAAGATGCTTTTCCTGCATCCAGAATGCCCTCATGCTATCCACTGGCCTGGTTACTTTTCCACCCTTTGCCACCCACCTCAATTCTCAGGCTCCCTTGAAGTGGTTCATGATTATGTTGGGGCCCAGGGTAGGCTACCCCAAAATGGGCCTTGATGGCATATTGATTATTTTGAATTAAAGTTACTTAAGAAACAGCTGATGCTGGAGGGACACTCTGACCCTCCTTTCTGTCTTCCTGAAAACAGGAAATATGTCTCTTTTGTGACAGATGTGTGTCCCTCCCCCCCCCACCGATCTGGAGGTAGGACACCCTTATCACCAGAGATGGAGAATTCTGGCTGAGAAGGCTGCATTAACAAAACTTGTTATTTCTTTAATTTATTACCTCAAGCCCGAATTCTGTTTAGATTCTTCACTAATTGGGCACCCCAAAACTTAGTTTCTTTGTCCTGTCAATTGCTCACAAATTTATTGTTTCTTTGTCTAAAAAGTATTGTTGTTTAATGTTGTTTTAGGGGTTTTAGGAGAGTTTTGGGAGACAGCAGGGCTAAATGCTTTTTTCAGTCTTCCATTTTTTTGGGGTTTTTTTTTTTTTTTGTGGTACGCGGGCCTCTCACTGTTGTGGCCTCTCCCGTTGCGGAGCACAGGCTCCGGACGCGCAGGCTCAGCGGCCATGGCTCACGGGCCCAGCCGCTCCGCGGCATGTGGGATCTTCCCGGACCGGGGCACGAACCCGCGTCCCCTGCATCGGCAGGCGGTCTCCCAACCACTGCGCCACCAGGGAAGCCCCAGTCTTCCATTTTTAACCAGAAGTTTTGGCTGTGAAAAAACAAACATGATTTTCACTGAGAAAACTGAGATGAAACTGGTTAAATTGGCTGGGTTTTGTTTTGTTTGTTTTTTAAGACAATAGAAATTGTCGTTGAATGGAAAATGTGTTGTGGGGAAGTGAGATTTGAGATATACTTTGAAGGATACAGAGCTGGGCTTCTCAGAGCACAGTATGGACTATCAGGGTGAGGAAAATATCAGGGTTTTTCCTCACTTCGACATTTCCTAATCATAAAGGACTTACTACTAGAAACTCGGAAGCGAAGTAGTTGGTGGCTTTGTTTTTCAGATGGTGTCCTCCGATGGACGTCTGCTCTCCTTCCTGCCCCCAGAAGCTCAAGCCCAAGTGTCACCCCTGCCCCCTTACCCCACGCCCCAGGACCTCCCCCAGCCTCTGCTGCAGCAGCCCCAGGCAGCCCCATCGCTGCCCCAGTCAGACTTCCAGCTCCTCCCAGCCCAGCTGAATCCCACCGGGAACACCAGGAGGAGGGAACGCTTAGGTCGCCCCGAGTTCCAAGCTAAATGGTCCCCTCCTTCTTTCCTGAAGGGCTCATCTTTGACCAACTTCTTCCCAGATGTGAGCTTTGACCAGCAGTCCATGAGGCCAGGCCCAGCCTTTACTCAGCCGGTGAGTGGTCCCCGGGGCCTGACTCTTCCTCGGAGCAGGAACTGCCAAGTCAGGCCTCTTCCGTGCATGGAACCCACACCAAACAGACTCGGTACTGCACTTCTCTGACCTCAGGTGTGCTCAGCGGCTAGGAGAGCCTGGCACCGCCCTGAGTCCTAGAGGCTGGTTCTGGCTGCCTTATTTAATTGTCAGGCCTCAGCAGAGGACCTGTTTGAACAAGTGGTAGAAGACTCGTGATGACACTCTAGCCATAGAATTGTAGAGTCATTGATGCTGGAGGGAACCGTAGCAATTCACAGATCTATCTATCGTGCTGAGGAGACTCAGACCCAGGGTGGGGCTTTGCCTCGGCCTGAGTTGCTGTGCCCTGCACAGTGTGTGGCCTCCTGGGACCTCGTCCTGGCTGGGGCAGGGGTCAATCCCAAAGGTACTTTCATTCAGCCTTTTTCCTTTGCTTTTTAGTTTCTCCCTAACACAGACCATTTTTTAATATCCTTAGATTTTATAGTATTCAATAATTATGGTTTGGGCCCCAGGATATATTATGGAGAGAAGGAAGAGCACTTTCCAGAACTTAATAATAATAACCGTAAAATAAATAAAGACAGATGTTTCCTGAATAGGCCACGGGGAAGCCTCGTGGTAAGAACCAATAGTCCTTGCCTCCCCAATTTCTAAAGAAGCCATTTGAGTCTAAGTGAGTCAGTGTGTTTCTGAAAAAAATGATGGAAACTCCTACTTTTGAAAGATTGTTTTAACTGGTTTAAAAATTAATTTCAGGAACGGCACCTAAAGTAGGCCCCAGAAACTGGGAACTTCATGGTGATCTGTACATATTGAAGTTTCTCTGGTACTCAGAGGTTATATAGTTAATAAATTTTCATTAACAAAAACAAACAAACAAAAAATAAATAAAGTAGGCCCCAGTTCTAACCCATCCTCATAGAGGCTTTCTCGCAGAGAGGGGCTAGCCTGTGGTTCCTCCCTCTGAGTGAGAGAAGGAGAAGGTTCTGCTTTCTCGTTTTTCTAGAAACTAAAGAGGAAAAGAGCCCATCACTTCCTTGGTTACAGACAGGGCCTTTGAAGGGCTCCACAGGTGGTAGTTTCCAGAGGCCTTTGTGTGCTGAGGAGGGGAGGTGGCAGAGACCAGAGGGCCCGCAGAAACCATGGCCAGTGGTGTCTCCTGGGATGGCACAGAGGGCCAGGCAGCGTGCAAGCGGGGACAAGGGTGGCCCTCGGGGCCCCTCCTCTACCGCAGCATCCCCCTGCCTGAGCAGAATGTTCTGTGTAGGCTGTCGCAGCGGCCGGGCGCTCTAGAATCCTAGAGAGAAGGGACCCTAAGAGAGCGTTCACGTCTGGTTTTGCTTCGGGAGCACGCCGCACTGTTCTGTCCTTGGAAACAGAGACCGTCCCTTACAACGTGACCTTTGATGCTTCCAGCTGCCCCTGGTGCAATAAGGTCCCCGAGAACCACAGGACTCCTTTCATTTGAGACCAAACCTGTATTCCAACTGCGGGAATTTCCCAAACACCATCCTGACGGGTGAGTGCTACTTCTTTTATTTCACTGTGTTTCTACAGATACCACTGTAAGATCGTTTAGACAACATAACATGATATAAAGCAGAAAATGAAAGTGCTGCAGCTCAACTTTACCTTTCTGAGATGCAGGTGTCCAGCCCCGGAGATTGTGAGGCAGTGGGGAAGGGGCCTGGTGACCCAAGCCTTTCCGAACCACTTAATTTCCCAAGATTGACAACTGTTCCAAGGGAGAAAACCTGCAAAACTGGGAGTTGTGGGACTGACTGAAAAGAGCATAGATTCCCGAGCAAAACCGTAGGCCCAGGAGGGGTTGGGACACTGGGGCTGACTGTCCTCATTGGGCAGATGACAGGAACGGCGTTTTGCGGGGTGTCATCAGTTGTGTCCTCTTAGTGACCTGGGCCCTCACGCCTCCTCATCAGCATTGCTTTCCCCTCCCGCTGGAGGGGAAACTCAATAGAAAAAAAACCCAAACAATTCAATTAAAAAATGGGCAGAGGATTTGAATAGCATTTTCTAAAGAAGACATACAAATGGCCAGTAAGTACATGGAAAAGGTGCTGAACATCACTAACCATTAGGGAAATGCAAATCCAAGCAATGAGATATCACCTCACACATGTTAGAATGGCTGTTATCAAAATGACAAGAAATAACAAGTGCTGGTGAGGATGTGGAGAAAAGGGAACCCTTGTGCACTTTTAGCGGAAGTGTGAATTTGTGTAACCACTGTGGAAAACAGCATGGAGTCTCCTAAAAAATAAAAACTATCGATAGAACTACCATATGATCCATCAATCCCACTTCTGGTTATATTTCCAAAGGAAGTGAAAACAGCCACTTGAAGACATATCTGCACTCACGTGTTCATTGCAGCGTTATCCACAATAGCCAAGATAAGGAACCAACCCACAGGTCTGTCAACAGATGAATGGATAATGGAATATTATTGAGTCACGAGAAAGAAGGAAATCCTGCCATTTGCAACAACATGGATGGATCATGAAGGCTTTATGCTAAGTGAAATAAGTCAGACAAAGACAAATACTATACGATATCACTTATATGTGGAATGTTAAAAAACCAAAATCATAGAGTAGAATGGTGGTTGCGAGGGGCTAGAGTGTGGGAGAAATGGGCAGATTTTGGTCAAAGGATACAAACTTCTAGTTTAAAGATGAATCAGTTCTGGAGATCTAATGTACAGCAGTACAGCATGGTTCTTATAGTTCATAATACTGTATTATATACTTGAAACTTGCTAAGAGAGTAGATCTTAAATGTTTTCACCACACAAAAAAGTAGTTGTGTGACTTGATGGAGATGATTGCTAATGCTATGGTGGTAACCAGTTTGCAATATATAAGTATATAAAATCGACATGTTGTTCTCCTTAAACTAATACAATGTCATATGTCAATTTTATCTGGAAAGCTGGAAAGAATATTTTTAGATGCATTTATCACAGTTATTTTAAAATTTATATCAGCTCTGACATCTGGATACCTTGTAGATTTGTTTCTGTTGTCTGCTTTTTCTCTTGATCTTGTTTTTGTGTGCCTGATAATATTTGTTTGAATACTGGACACTGTAAATGAAACATAGTAGTGGCTCTAGATGGTATTATTTTCCTTCTGAAAGTATTTACTCCCTTCTTCAGCAGTGATATGGGGTAAGAACAGGCCTCTTCAATTTTGTCAGTGATGGTGGGGCCTTCAGTCTGAGCTCCATCCTCTGTAAGCATCAGTCTGCTGCTGCTACACCCCCTCTTTTAAGCTATAACCTTTCCAACCAATACCCCGGGGTATTTATCAAAGTTCATCTTCCTATGTGTGTCGTGGAGGCCAACTTTTAGTTCCATAGCATACAAATCTCTGATAAATTTCATTTCAGATCCTTTCTGTTTGATTTCTGTCTTTGGAAATTTGAAACCTATGCTGCTTGAGTATAGGTAGGCACCTTGGAGGAGGGGGAGGAAACAGATGCAGTGCGTTTGTTTTATTTTTCTGCACCTCCTTGCTTTCAGGGACCTGGAACCCTCACGTTCTGTGTGGGCAAGCTAGAGCTCCAACTTCGGAATCCACAGTTCTATGATATTGCCAAAGCTCTCTTGGCTTCTCCAAACTTGATGGTCATCCTTGGCACAGCCCCTCACACCTGCCTCTCAACCTCATCTGCTGAGCTGGCCAAGTTTGGGGAAGTGCATGGCAGGACCGGGGTTCACTGCAGAGAGCTCTCTTTACTTGGAGACCTTGGGCGCAGAGGACCTGTTCGTCTGGTGCCCTAAACAGACTTCCTGTCTTGTCTTGCTCTTTTGATGTGCTTTATTTTTAGCTGCCCTAGGTGGGAGTGGTGGTCTGCTCCGAGCTGCCTGTCACGGCCAGAAGTCCTTCAGAGCCCCTGCTTTGCCTGACTCAAAAATCCTTAATCTTTCTTCTCTAGAAGAATGCAATATCTAGTTTTCATGCAAATATGCCCACAAATAATGAAAAATCTGTTAATAGATACATGCATACAGAGAAACACACAAACATACTTCATATAATATACTCAGGGTCTTTTGCTTTTACTGCGATACGTTTGAGGTAGTGGTTTAAGTCCCAATTTGAATAAAAATAGGAAAACAACATCACGGCCAAAGGAGCTTGACCTTTTCTATGTCTTGGGTGGTAACCAGCTTTCACAGACATGCAGAGAACCACAGTTCCCCGGAAGGCCAAGACTGCTGCCTAGGGGCTCTGCCCACTCATTCAGAATGGCTGTAGGTCCTCACCAGATGCTCTCCCCAGACACCTTAAATCTACGGACTCCTCACCTTGGGACATGGCCTGCTTCTGATAAAACCCTCCACTGCCTCTTCCCCAGCCTGCCCTGCCCACCTGCTTTCCCTGGAGTCTGCTGGTGGGTTCTTTTCTCAGGTTTGCTTTGGACCCACATGGGCTTGGGAGCCTCTCATTGGCCTCTTACCTGGGCCTCTCCCTCCAGCCATATTTCTTGGAGTTCCTGACCCTATCAAGGTCACTTGCACCTCCTCTGCAATGCTGAATCCTGGATGAAAACACTCCTCCCTCCCTTCCACCTTCCCTGGCCTCTCACAGTTGAAGACACCACCTCTGGGAGGCCTTCCTGGATTCTTGGCTGGGTGAGCTGGAGATGCCAGCAGCTGGGTACCCACAGCTGCCCTTGGCCATGGTAGTCTCTGCCCAGGCTGCTGTTTATGTTCTGTTTATATCTTGCCTTGGTCTCTGTAGCCACACCACGCCCCCCACGCCCCCCCACAAAGGGAGTGGCTCTCACTGCTGGATAGTGATGCTGAAGTCAGCCTGCTTCCAGCCTGGCCACCAGCTCCAAGGAGGGAGCAAGGGCTGGGCCAAAGGAGACAGGAAACCCTGTTTTAGGAGCTGGGCCATGGGCCCCGGCAGGATTTCAGTGGACTGCAGGAGGCGAAGGGAACAAGGCACTGAACTTGGACCCATAGCATGAGCAAATATAGGATGGCAAACATGAACCCAGTGGGCATACCAACCTGGCTAGACCATCTCATCTCATACTCTGTGCTCAGATGGGGAAACAGATGCAGACGGGGGAAACTAGAACCTCAATGTCGGAGCCAGGCTTCGAGTCCAGGGTCTGGGCCGCCCGCCCACAGCTCTGGCCTCAGACCTGCTTCCTTTCAGCCCCCAGGAGCTGACCTGCAGACCAGGGCCCTGGATCTGGGCGTGGCCTCCCCTTCAGTCTCTGGGGAGAGCCTGGGGAATCAGTGAGGAGGGGGCACAGGTTTGAGGCAAAAGGGCAGAGCCATGCCTGGGGGTCCCGGGGGGTTCCATGTAACTCAGCAACCTTGGGGGCTGAGGAGGAAAGGGATCTGGAGGGAGATGGAACAGGACGAGTGTTGGAAGCCAACCTGGAGCCTCTGTGCCCTGACAGGGTCACGGAACAACAATCCAAGACAGCTCTGCAGGGCAGTGCTGCGCCCAGCAACCTGACTACATCTCCTCTGATCTGCTTTGTAATTTTGTGCTTCTTCCTTGAAAAAGTACATGGGGGATTTGCCCCCCCCCACCCCAAGCTTAACCGTGTAAAACATCCCCTTCCCCCTCCCAAACCAAAACCTATGAATTGGGACTTTTTAACAACAGCCCCTGGCTGGTGGGAGAAAAAACAAACAATCTGGAAATGTAGGGGTGTTTCTATGGAAAACACCAATAATAAAAAAAACAATGGCCCTACATGGGAGTAATAGATGATTATGGGCATTGTTGGTTCTGGTATAAGGATAAATTAATCATACAGAGTCAACTGCCAACACTGGAATTGTTGACTCGTCTATTCAGACAAGGCTTCTTGCCCAGAGGAACACAGTGATAAATTAAATTGTGAAAAATATTGTAGATGATTTAGGGGTACATTGTTAAGACTTGTCCATGCGGACCTCTTGGACACATAGGAAAGTTCAGGAAGCTTCCTCCTTCATAGTTTCTTTTAAAGGCTTGTTACATATTAGCTTGGCTTTGTTATTAGTACGGATTGAACCTACTCTAAGAAAAAACAATGATGTTTTGAGAACCTTTAGAATTATTTTTAAAAGTACATATAGAAATATTAGGTACAATCTATTATAAACATCTCCTGAGGTTTTAGCTAAGCACCTGATGATGTAATCACTTAGGGTATATAAACCTGACTGTGAGAAAATAAAATACGAGACCATGCTTGCACATACACAGTGTTACTGATTTATTCAACCTCCCCTCGCCGACGCTGTCCGTCCCTCGGGTACAGACGAGGCAACATCCTCCCGCAGGCAGAGCAGGTATATTTCATTGTCAGCAGCACCAGTGACCCACCGGTGAGCTGGGAGGCGCCAGGGTGGACGTCCTGGCCGGGAAGTGGGTGAGGTCTGCTACTGACGTGACTCGGAGCCTGTTTTCTGGTTTCTCCTGCTAGTCTCCGCTCATGCTGGGGCCTCCAGCTGGCCCCTTACCACCTCTGTTCCACACCTAGACATGGGGGCGCCTCGAGGGAGCCAGGCCGCTGCTGCCCCCCCCATCTCTGGTGTTGGACCCAGCTGAGGCTACTGTGATCCTGCAGAGCTGCCACTGCTGGGACCAGGAAAGGGATCTTTCTGGAAGGGAAGGGTGGTGGCCTGGCAGGAAGAGGGTGAGGACAGGAGACGGTCCTCGCGGGCGCCCGCCTGGGGAGGATCTCAGTCTCGACTGCCAACGTGCAGGACCCGGTAGGAAGCGGATGGCACAGTCCATCAGAATACTAGGAGGCTGTTTTACTAAAGGCTATTTACAAAGCGTGGGCGCGGGCCTCGGAACTTCGGAACTGTTACCACTCCAGGTTGGAAAGGTCGGGGGAGGGACAGTTACCAGAACCCAGAGATAAGAGAGCTTCCTGACAGCACCCGAGGCCTTTGTTCGGATGAAAGTGACAAGCGGCCCCGCTGGGTCCCTGCTTCTGCCTCTGACCTCCTGCTGGCCAAACCCAACCAGGTGCAGAGGGCAAGGGGGGCGTGTTCGTAGTCTGTGCGGTCAGGGAGCAGGGTGGCAAAGGGTGGAGGGGTCGCTGCAGAGGGACGATTACAGCTATGGGTAGGGGAAACTTTGTGGATCAGGTAGAGACTTGGGGCATGGCTGCTGCTCTGTCCCAGGCGCCTGGCCCTGGGTGGGTCTGCTCACACTGGGGGCTGTTGGGGGCCCTCCTGAGTCCTGGCCCTTGATCCTATACTCCTTTGGATGTGAGGCCCCGGGAGCCAGACTTGGGGTCGCTAGCCTTGCTGCCCCCAGGCGGACACAGCTTCCCCTCCATGGGAGAGTTCTGGATGCCCCAGGACCTCCTTTTCTGCCTCCTGCTCCTTCTTCTTTTTCTTCTTCTCGAACCAGAAAATGTAACATCTGGGCCAGGAATCGGGGTGGAGATGGGTCAGTCTAGGAGTAGGCGTGTCTTCCTTGGGGATGCTGGGGCTTGAAGCAGGCACTCACCCACCTCCAGTTAGGGCCGCCAGGGGCAGAGCAATGCCGAGGCTCACAGCCCACAGGAAGTTCCTCCTGGTCCCTGTGGGGGGTGGGAAAGAGGGAGCCAGTGTTTGGGCAGCAGGCAGGGCCATCTCAGCTCTGAGAGGAGACTGCATTCTCTCCCTCTTTAATTCACCCACTCAGTCACTTGTTTGCAGACACTGAGCACCTACTGTGTGCCCACCTACATCTAAGGATGAGAGAGGCAGGATCCCTGCTCTCTAGGAGGGAGACAAGCAAACGATTCTGCTGTGGTGTCCCAGGGAAGCGGGGCGGGGCAGGGAGGAGGAGTGATCTGGGCGAGCGCCCATGAGCCTGGGGAGTGGGAGCTGGTCAGGGGAAGCTTCTCGGGAAACAGGACTTCTGAGCTGGACTTTGAAAGACCAGTAGGAGTTCAGTTCAGATGGTCAAGGGACCAAACTGTGTTCCAGGCAGAGGACACAGAGTGTTCAAGGACAGAAGCATGAAGCCGTTTCTCCAGCGTGTCAGCAGCTCCATGTGGCTGGGGAGGGGGGAGGTGAGTAGGGCCTCCCGAGGAGGGGGGTGGACTTTATCTGGGGGCCCCTGGGAAAGTTATAACAGGAAGGGTCGGCGGTAGACTGGCTCCTTGGGGAAGGGTTCTTTGATTGCTGAGTAAGATGGGGCCAACAGGGTCTCGGAGGCCAGTTAGGAGATGCTGCCATAATCCAGGTGAGAGGTGAGGCTGCCTGAGGAGTGGTAGATGCTGGAAGGACCACATGGCAACACACTGAAGAATTGTTTAGCAAGACCTGGTGACTACACACACTGAGTAAGGGGGAGGGGACCCCTGGTTTAGGAGGTTGAGAGCTTGAGTGGGACATTTGCTGAGAGGGGTCCTGAGGGAAGAGCAGATTTGGGGGTGGAGATGGGCTTGGACATGTCCCCAGGCATGCTGGTTTTGAGGACCTGACGGACCCCCAGGGGGCATGTCCTAGGGCAGGTGTCTCTGAAGCTGGGCACGTGGAATCCAGACATCTTGGGAGGTGCTACCTTCCCCAGGGAGGATGGAGAGCAAGAAGGGGTATCAGTATAGACAAGAAAGACAGTCCAGACAGAGACAACAATGGACTTGGAGGTGGAGATGGGGAGGCTGCACGCCAAGATGGCTGGTTGGCCACTGACCTGGGCAGAGAGTGGGGTCTTGGCAGGTGAGGAAGTGGGTCTTGCAAGTGGGCACAGCTGATGACCTCCAGTGTGGAGTGGATGTCTGAGAGAGAGAAGGGGCAGGAGACTTAGCGAGGGCCAAGTGCCCCTCAGCCCTCACCCAGGCATGGTCCCCAAAATACTCACCACAGGACTTGTTGCAGGCTGCCCGGGAGGGTGGGACGGTAGAGAGACTGAGGTTCTGGGCAGACAGAGCTGGGAGAGGTCGGGGTGTGAACAGGAAGCGAAGCTGGGAGAAGGTGTGGTCAGGCGCCCTGGGTGAGGGAAGGGTGAGGTGAGGTCTCCTGGGGAGGGGCCTGGGGGCGGGGAGCTGCAGATTGGACTCTGCCTCCTTAGGTCTCCGGGAGGTGAAGGGCTGGGGGGCAGGCAGGGGCCAGCCCCACCTCTCACCCTTCTCCTTCAGCTCTTCAGATAGGTCCTCCAGATGCTTGGAAAACTGCTGCTTCAGGACATGAACCTCTTCCAGAAGTGATGGTTTATCTGGGTAGAGCAGGAAGGAAGAAGCCATCTACATTTCATAGGTGGAATCAATAACTTTCTCAAGGTCGGGAATTCAAACTAGGTTTTTCAGACAGAAAATCTGTAGTGCACACGGATAGTTGCTGTCTCTGACCCCACCCATCACAACCCCCCACCCCCCCCACCCCCACCCCGCTAGTGGTCTTCTGGGAATGCCTTGGAGGGCCAGGTTTTGTCAACCCAAGCCCTGGGGCCCTAAGACACTAGGCTTCCTCACCATCTTGAAACTTCTTAATGGCTTTATCTATGTGAGTGAATAATGTTCCTGCTGCTTCCTCCAAATGGTCTTGACCTGAGAAGGGGATTTGGGACAAAGGCAAGTCAGGGGACTAAGATCCTGGGCCAGGTAAAGGGGTCAGCTCTGAACCCTGGTCTCCTGTCTGTGCCTCACCAAGATACCAGGATTCGAGGAAAGCATGACTGTCCAGGAACAGGGAGTGGAGTCTGTGGGAGAGCTCCGCAGGTGGCCCTGGGGTGCCCCAAAGAATCTGCAGGTCATAGTCTATCAGTGCAGGCAGCTCTGGCCAGCAGTGGAAGCAGCTCTTGCCATTGGCGGTGGGCAAGAGACAGCTGAACAGGAGAAGCAGCGTCTTCGGGGGTCTTCCCTCAGTGCCCTTACCACACTGCCTGGCAGTTCTACGTGGAATGCTGGGACCCTGTCCCCCTGGGAACCACATTCTCTTTGCAGAACAAAAGTAAATTCCACAGGGTAAGGTGAAGGCCAGCCATGGCACAAACCTGGGCTTTGACATCAGAGCCAAGTGAGGACCTTGATAACCTCCTTGGAAGGTGGGGTCACCGATCCTCATGGAGGACGGTTCTTGTGAGGATCAGAGAGATGGCTGTGCTGCCTGTGGCTGGTCCTCAGCGCCCCCGATGGCATTTACTACGTATGGAATAGTTCACAGGCTGAAATTTGGAAGGCCAGGAGAGAGCAGCATAGAGAGAAGGTTAGTTGTTTAAAGAGTCTGCATCACTTTTCCACATAGAAGTGGTCAGCCATGGGAAGCTTATGGAACATGTGTCTTTTTCATGACGCATATAAACTGTCTGCCATCTTGTGCCTGAACAAGCCAGAGGGACTTCAATAGCTATTCCCATCACAGTGTAGGCAGACAGTGTAGACAGAATGTAGACAGAGCGTGCATGAGAGTACAGAGAGAGAAGCCGTCTCTGGGACAGCAGTTCTTATGTGCAGTGGGCCTTGAAGGAAAGCAAAATTCCTTACTCTTCAGTAAAGAAAAAGCCAGTGGGATCCTTGTCACTCCTTAGCTGATTAGCTTTCCCCTTCCATGCCCTGCTTTCAGAACCAGCTTGAGTTCCTCAGGCTGAACTATGGGTAGCTGAAAGCCACCAGACATTTGAAGAATGCTTTTAGTGTGAACTAGAGGCAAAACAATGTCAAGAATTCAAAACAGAAGCAAACAAAAACCACAGGAAAAAAAGAAGGGTATAAAAGATATGGTGGGAAGTGGAAGAAAACTTAGAACCCCACCATAATTAAATAGACAAAATATTGCCTTCCCCAGATGAGAAGAAGCTGCTGTGTGAAAGAAAAAGTCTGAAAATAAGAAAGAGTTATTAGAGATTAAAAATATAATAGCAGGAATTTAAGAATTCCATAGATATGTTGGGAGATAAACTTTCAGAGTTCTCTCAGTCAGAAGTACAAAAAAATAGAGATGAGAAATAGGGAGGAAAAGATAAAATTAGATAATCCATGAAGTCAAGGTCTAACATTGAGGTAATGTAAGTTTCAGAAGGAAACGACAGAGAAAATGGAGGGGAGAAAGTTATTTGCAATAGAAGTTGGGTGGAAGGGATTAACATATACACAGTACCACATATAGAACAGGTAATCAACAAGGACCTATTGTATAGCACAGGGAACTCTACTCAGTATTCTGTAATAACCTATATGGGGAAAGAATCTGAAAAAGAATGGATATATACATACATCTGAATCACTTTGCTGTACACCTGAAATGAACACAATATTGTAAATCAACTGTACTCCAATATAACATAAAAATAAAATTTAAAAAAAGTAGTGTGGGAAGTATATACAGGGAGGAATTCTGTCTTATAGGGAGAGAGATGCAGAGGCCGGGCATCAAAGTTTGCTAGAAGAAATAGCAGCTGAATTGGTAAATTCAGGCCACACTAGTCAGGTGGGATCTGAGATGACAGGATGATTCTGAGTACTGTAGAGCTGTTGCTTTTTCACTGGCTTTGGACGTTTTTGGTGTTAGAGAATTAGCTTGCTTTTTTTCTACTTAGGCAATACTTCTGGAAAGAAAGGCCCTGATTCCCTAGAACCAAAGCTGGGAAATGCGGGAACTACTTCCCCTGATACCCTGGGTGGGGCTCAGACATGCAAGCCTGCTGCTTACAGGGTTCATTGTCACCTCTGTGGTTGCCCCACCCAGCTTGCATGTCGGAGAGGAGAGAATAGGGAACTGACAGAAATGATACAAGAAGGAAATTTTAGAATTGAAATACATGAATTTCCAGATTGAGAGGGCCCACTGAGAAGGCAACCAATGGTTAAAGATAAGAAAAACCGCATCAGGAGAGAAGAGAACCCTCCTGCACTACTGGTGGGAATGTAAATTGGGGCAGCCACTATGGAAAACAGGATGAAGCTTCCTTAAAAAATGAAAAATAGAGCTACCGTATGATCCAGTAATCCCCACTCCTGGGCATATATCCAGAAAAGACAAAAACTCTAATTAAAAAAGACACATGCACCCCAGTGTTCATAGCAGTGCTATTTACAACAGCCAAGACATGGAAGCAGCCTAAATGTCCATCAACAGATGAAAGGATAAAGAAGATGTGATTTATATATATACATTATATACACACAATGGAATACAGCCATAAAAAAAGAATGAAATAATGCCATTTGCAGCAACATGGCTGGACCTAGAGATTATCATACTAAGTGAAGTCATGGCTGGACCTAGAGATTATCATACTAAGTGAAGTAAGTCAGTCAGAGAAAGACAAATATTGTATGCTATCACTTCGAATCTAAAAAATAATACCAATGAACTTATTTACAAAACAGAAACAGACTCACAGACACAGAAAACAAACTTATGGTTACCAGATGGAAATTGGGGGGAGGGATAAATTAGGAGTATAGAATTAACAGATACACACTATTATATATAAAATATCAATAGTTGAATGACAAGGATCTACTGTATAGCACAGGGAATTATATGCAATATCTTGTAATAACCTATAATCGAAAAGAATCTGAAAAAGATATATATGTATTTATATAGAACTGAGTCACTTTGCTATAAACTTGAAACTAACACGGAATTGTAAATGAACTATAATTCAATTAAAAAAGAAAAAGAAAAACCACACCAAAGCACAGAGAAAAAACAGACCATGTACAATGGACTAGTAATCAGAATGTTTTCAGGCTTCTCAAGAGCAATGTAGCAAAGTGGTAGAGAATGGAGCAATGCTTTCACAGTCTGAGAAAAATATTTGCATCTTAGAATTCTATGCTCAATAAACCAACAGTCAAGGAGAAGAAAGACTAATGGTATTTCAGGCAGGCAAGGGTTAAAATTGACCTCTATTACCTTAGAAAGCTGTTGGAGGATGTGCTCCAACTAAACAAACACATCAAGCAAGAAAGATGGCATGGAATTCAGAAAATGGAGACTGTAATCCTACAGAGGGGTGAAGAGAATGTCTATGGTAACAGTCAAGACACCCCAGGATGACAAACAGTCCAAACTGTTTGGCTCTCCCTGGGTAGAGATAGGTCTGGAGTGGGTGGCCTAGCTCAGCTCCCTCTGAGCATCGGGTTCCTTTCCTGGCTTGCTTTGGTCTCCTTTACTCTCTTCTGCTTTTCTCTGGCAGGAATTGTCTTTTCTCAAGTTAGAAGTGGTAAGGTCCAAGACTCAGGCTTTTGTTTTGGAGGTGAAATGATAGGGTAGGTATTTAGAGTGCTTTGGCATTAGGCCATCAGAAAACCCTCACAAAAGTCAAAGGATTATTCTACAAGATGCAGTCGCACTTGGTAGAATTCTATACTGTTGTTTTGGGCTAAAGCTCCAACGTGTTCAAGAGCCTTCCTTTGCCTTGGTTTATGCTCTTCCTTTGGGCAGCTTTTGAGCAGGGCAGGATTCAGGAGTCACTCTGTCCCTGGTACAATATCATTTCCATTCCCCCCCACATTCTTAGCTTCAACCTGTGAAAGTGGTACTGACCCTTTGAAAGGGCATTTAAACATAGAATCATAGAGACTGTGGGCTGGAAGAGCTTTTAATGCAACTCATGACTATGGTTAGTTTTCTAGTCTCCACTTGTTCACCCTGATTTCTCTCCTAGTTTCCCATTTAATTCAATTGTATGTTGTGTACTTGGAATTAATTAAGAATTTGGAATGAATTAGGAGTCTAAATAATAAATGCAGTCCTTTCCATTTCTAGGCATCTTGGGTGTTAGAACTTTCTTCTTTTTTTTTCAACATCTTTATTGGAGTATAATTGCTTTACAATGGTGTGTTAGTTTCTGCTGTATAACAAAGTGAGCCAGCTATATGTATGCATATATCCCATATCTCTTCCCTCTTGCATCTCCCTCCCTCCCATCCCCCCATCCCACCCCTCTAGGTGGTCACAAAGCACTGAGCTGATCTCCCTGTGCGATTCAGCTGCTTCCCACTAGCTGTCTATTTTACATTTGGTAGTGTATATATGTCAATGTTACTCTAGAACTTTCTTCCTTATGTTGAGATCCCATCCATCGTGTGCTTCTGGTCATTTGGGGATGTCTAATACCTCTGACATAGGACAGCTCATTCAGTGTTTGAAGACAGAAATTAAGCCTCTTCTTTTGAGACCAAACATCTTTTCTCCAGCCCAAGAACTCCTTGAGCTCATCTTAGAATCTGGTTCCTTGCCTCCCCCATTCTGATTGCCCTCCTTTTGAACCACCCCATTTGCCTTTGGCAGGATGGAATGTGCAACTGAATAGTCTTTGACCTCGGGGAGGTTTGTGTTTGTGTCCTCCTACTTTCCCTACTGGTACAGATTTTCCCACATGTTCATTTTGTATTGCATACTAATGGCCCCAAACTTAGTGGCCTAAAGCAACAATCATCTATCATCTCATGGTAGAAGTTTGGGCTCAGTTAAGCCAGGTGCTCTGCTCAGGGTTTTACAAGGCTGAAATCGTGATGTAATATATCATTACCTAATCACAGGAGTGAAATCCTCCATATTCACAGTGCTGCGTCCTGCTAAAGTGGGGAGGATTATTATTGGGTGTAGACAACAGGGAACAGAAATCTTGGAAACCATCTCAGAATTCTTTCTACTAAAATGGAGCAGGACCCTGTGGGGCTCCTGGGCATGGAAGCCTTTCTGTGTCCCTCATTTCTTGTTTGTAGGTATTAGACTCCAGCCTCCATAAACTTCTCTGAGTTCCAAAGGGCAGGTTCAAACAGTTGGTAATCAGGAATGGGAGGGGTGCATAGACAAGGGAGGAGCAGTAAAGAAACAGTAGTGCAGCGTCTACTGCACTAGGGGGGCAGGGGCCTGGTTCCTTCTCAAGGGACACACATAACAATATCTTTGAGCTCTTCTACAGGACTAAAATCCCCAAGAAATGGAAGATGTTAGCATTCTTCATTCCAGAGAAGATCACAGTTTGATAACATTGAGAAGCTCATCAGGAGACCATCTGAGGACAGATTAAAGGACACACTGATCTTTATCAGCAACCCCACCTTTGAATCATTGCCATAAAACTCACCAAATCTCCTCTGGTTAGGACACAGTTTTTGAGGCACAAACCCACTGCATCCCCTTTTGCCTGGCAAAGCAGTAGAGCTATTCTTTTCTACTTCACCCCAAAGTCTGTCTCTGAGATTTGATTCAGCACCAGTGCACAGAGGCCCAGTTTTCAACATCACTACCACACCCCCAAACCCAACAATCTACGCTTTGGACCTGTAATGGTGTCACCAACACCTCTCTCTGTGCAATTAGTCACCAATTTGGGTTAGGAAATTGTGTCTCCCCAGAGCCCCTTAGTATGAATATAAGTTAGTTGGAGGCACAGCTGCAATTCAATCCTGACAGTAACTACTCAGAGTTAGTTCACACCCTGTAGGTTAGGGCACCGTCCTTCACAAGGCTGGCCTTGCTTCAGATGGGGGAGGGGGGCTGCCAGGTCACTTTCAAGTCTGACCAATTAGCTACAAATATGGGGGTTTCCACTCCTCAGCTTGGATAACTCACTAGAAAAGCTCACAAAACTCAAAGTACTATACTTGTGATTACAGTTTTATTATAAAGGATACAAGTCAAGAGCAGCCAAATGGAGAGACACATAAGGAAAAGTCCGGAGGGTCCCTAACCTCAAATCTTTCATGTCCTCAGGTGGGTCATCCTCCTGGTACATTGACTGATATGAATCACTAAGCAGGAAACTCACCCCAGCTTCAGGAGCTAGGATTTTTGCTGGGGTTTCCTTATGTGGGCATGATTGATTGAGTCATTAGCCATATGATTGAACTCAATCTCCATCTCCCTCCCCTCCCCAGAGGTTGGGCTGATCTCACGTGCCTCAAAGTCTCAACCCTCTAACCACATGGTTGGTCTCTCTGGCTGGCCAGCCCCCATCCTGAGTCATCTCATTAGCATAAAGCTAGCAATAAGCCCACCCTAAGTAGCAAAGACACTCCTATCTCTCAGAAATTCCAAGGATTTAGAGGTTACCTCCCAGGAACCAGGAACAAAGGCCAGCCAGATTCTCTATAGTCTAACAATAGCACATAAAGTCTTTATTACTCATTAATATTTCTTTTGAATTTACCTGGATCCAGGCTTTGTGTAATGCTTCTGGGGTCTCTTGGAATCTTCTGAGAGGTTCTCAAATTCCAGATAGAAACTGTTGATTCCCAGGTGCTGATTTGTGGGGATATTAGGATAGTAGCAGTGAGAGATCTAGGGACAAGTAGAACATTACGAGGGCATCTATCTTTGCAACGTATACAACCGAATCAACCCACTTGGTTGGCAAAACGGTCTTAGAGGTTATTGATCTGAAAATCCTGTCCAATTGTTACCAGGAACCTTGGTTGAAAGAATGTTCAATTAATCTGAGAGGTTAGTATCTGCTTGGTCAATGCCTTTACAAGAGGTTGGATTTAGTTGTTTGATTTTTTAATGAAAAAATTAGAAAAAATTTCTCACCAGATGACCCACCATAAATGAAATATTTATTTCCTATTCTTCCTGGTTAAAACTCTTGTCTTTAAATGCTTTGTTGTGTCTACTTAGAATGATCAATGGGGATGCCTAGGGGGATTTCTCTTGCAGAATTTGTTGGTGGAGAACATTAAAATTACACGAAGCCACTCATGTAATTTTAATCATCATCAAAATAATTTTGACTGAAATTGAGAGGAATTTAAAGTGAAATGCTTCTTCTGGGAAAGGTTGAGGCCACGTGCCTTTGGTATTCAAGGAGGCAAGGTCACACATCTCTAGGGCACTCTCCCATCCACCCCTGCTGCTGGGCAGAGACATTCTCCATTAGTCAGGGGCTCTGGCCAGAAGGTCTGCAGGACAAAGAGCCCCTGGTCATCTCCTTATTGTGCTTAGAGAACCATGAAGGGATAGCATGGGCATGGCCCTAAACAGGGCTCAGTGTAATCTGTTTGTTCCTCCCAGGAGGAGTGAGATGAGCCCAAGTGGGACCCAGTGAGGGTTCAAGTTTAGACCTGTGCCTTCCAGACCAGTGTCCACCACCCCATACCTCACATCCCCATCTCTTGAATCTTTCATTTAATAGTCATTCAACTCAGCCCCTGCATCCATGAAGCCTACTGAGGTTTCTCCATCCCACCGTGATTTCCACATCTTCTGATCCCTTTGATGTCCATGTTTGTGTTTTTCATTAGGTAATTAGTTGCCTGCCAACATTTTTCTGTTGTTGATTTTAAATGTCATTAAAATCCACTGTAGCCTGTGCTCCTCCTAGACCTTACCAGCCTGCTTTGAAATGTAGAGTCACAATCATCATAACATTTCTTCAGGTCATCTCCTTTTTGTAAGGTCTCAGCTCTCTTCGCGCTCCTGCTGTCAGAGGTTCAGGTGGTCCTCGAGGCACGTCCCCCACGTGGCTGTGAGCACAGTTCATGCAGCTGGCTGGGGACGTCTGCTCCCCTCTGTGGAGGTGACTCCCCCTCCTCCGCCACTCCCCACACACCATGGTCTCAGCTTCTTCTTCCCTGTTTTGGATGCTCTAATTGCCCTTAGGAGAACATGGACCCCAGCCATTGCCCTGCAGAAGAAGGGAGAACAGCTCCTCTCATTCAGCCTCAAGTCCAAAGCAGAATGTTCCAAGGCTCTGGGGTGATTCTGATCACTTGCTCCCTCCTGAAGGAGATGTGCAACAGCCCTTGAAGCAAGTTTGCTCATCTCCCCTCTTGGTTCCTTTCAGGACTTTCCTTCTCATGATGTTCTTTGCACACATGGATGGGGCCTTTCCAGAATTCTTGGAGACAGGTCTAAACTCTGAGGTCGATGTGACAGATAGAGAGAATGGCTGCATTTACGCTGGTCAAAGGTTGTCTTTTTTTTTTTCTTGGCTGTACAGTGTGGCATGCGGGACCTTAGTTCCCCAAACAGGGATCGAAACTGTGCCCCCTGCCATGGAAGCACGGAGTCTTAACCCTGGACCAGCAGGGAAGACCAAAGGTTGTCTTGATGAAACAAGGCTCCAGCTCCAAAATGGGGTGTTTATTTTCCCTGGAGAAGCAGGAGAAGAGATGGAAGACCTTCAGGCATGGGACACCTTCACCCTATACTGGTATGTCCCTCATTTTTTGGTGTTTTCTTGGGGCAGACTAGGGCCCTTGGCTAGGCTGGGGACTAGAGCATCTTTTCTCTGATGAGCTGTCTACTGGGGCTGTTGAGATGTGCACCTGAAGTTGGGAACACTTGCTGCTGCTGGGAGCTTTGGACATCTTTGAAGGACAAAGGGGGCTCCCTGCCCAGATTGGCTCACCCCTTTCTCTGCCATCATGCATTCAGTCCCTGAATCGTACTTATCACACTTCTTCTTTTCCAGGGTACTTCTCCAAAGAAGGTAGGACCATATCTCTTACCCACAGACTCTTGGGCAATGGAAACTGGCCACCCTCTCACCAAGACCATTGGTGAGGCTCCCCCGTCCTTTGATCTGGACTGGACTTAGGGACTTGCTTGTCATGAATGGAATGCAGTAGAGGTAGCTCTTTGTGACTTCCCTCACAAAGGGCCAGGCAGCATTCGGTGGTTCTGTTGGAAAGCTCACTCTTGCTCTTGGGAAGGTCCTTCTTGGAACTCAGCCACCATGCTGGGAGAACCCCACGCCATATGAAGAAGCCACCTGTGGGCGCTCTGGTGGAAAGTCCCAGCTGCTACCAATGTGTGAGTGGAGACGTCCCTGGATGACACTGGACTCTGGCCACTCGAGCCTTCCCAGATAAGGCTCCTGGGGCAGAGGAAAGCCATGCCCTGGCCTGTGCCCGTTTATGCAACAAGATACTGGGAACATGGGCTCTATGCAAAGAGCACAAGGCATAGACTTGTTCATCAACAGGGAGGGACTCTGCCCTATGGCCCAACAGTGCACATGGTGGAGGGCTCTGCAAAGTGGGAATAGAAGCCTCAGTCAGGGCAGGAAACCCAGGTGGTAGTGGCCTGCTCCTGCCTGTGAGCTCCCAGTCCTGGGGACTTGCGCATAAAGTTTTGGGTCTCCAAGTGGGCTCTGATCACACACACCCCATCAGCCACACAAAGGGTCACAGACTTAGGCCCCTAGGTGCATGACACTTTGGCCACTGTCATCTACCACCACCATCCAAGAAGCGGTGGAGATGAGGCAGAGGGGCAACCTGGATTCACTATGACACACCCTCTGTGTGGAAATGAGGAGCGGAGGAATAAATGTGCATGCAGTCTCTGCTGAGCTGGATCTGGGTTTGCAATCTTGCTCTGACATTTCCTTATTGTATGGTCTCAGGAGGGTTTCATCCTGTCTCGGAGCCTGTTTCCTCATCTTTAAAATGGTGATAATTAGAGCGCCATCCCCTGGGGGTTTTGTGAATATAAGTGTCAAGTGCTTAACATAATATAGGTACTTGATTTCTCTTATGTGCTTTCCCTTCTCTTCGGAAGGACCTGCGTGCGGTGGGACCCAGTTGCCAAATAATGATAGCTAAGAGTTGTGAAGTGTGTACTGTGTACGAGGCATGGTGCTCAAGGCATAGATCCCTTTAGATACTCATGAGCCGTGGGAATCCTCCTGCTGGAGACTGGTGTGCCAGGGTCCCAGGAGACAGCTCCTCAACGGAGCATCTTAGCATCACCAGAAAATATGAGCTACCAGACATTAGGGCTTTTGGGCTTCCTTCTGTTGGGAGCTGCAGAGCCACGTGGCTGGCACCCAGGACACAAACACACACACCTATACACAAATGTGTCTACTGGTACTTCTTACCCGAGGGCTAGCCAGCACATATCAATAGCCGACTGCTGTTGACAGTTGCATCTGGGAATCAGTCATTCAAGCACTCATGCCAGCAGGGTCAGAGCCAATGGCAACCTACTTAGCACTGCAAACCGTGAGTGGTGGGACTGCTGTGAGTGAGGCTGGTGGAGACTTTGCTGGTGCCCAGGGAGAGGCCTCACGACAGGGGAGAAGCCTGAGCTCCCGGCTGCTGGGCAAGTAGCTCTCCTAGCCTCCTCCTGTGTCATGAGCAGCACGTGACCTTTCCCACACGTCTGCAAAACGTCATTTATTGTGTGCCTGTGGCTTGCTCAGGGCCATGCTAGGTGCCTCCACAGAGGTGATAGAATCAAGAGCCTTCCTCCATGCCTGGGAGGGGCTGATCAGTTCCGTGGGACTTTTTGCATCGCTGGGGAGGTAGAGTGGACAGTAGCAGATGTGGAATGTGGAGCATGGAGCCTCTAGAGGATGCTCAGTAGGACAGGCTGTTTTGTGAAGTCTGGATCATTGGCTTGGCAGCCAGGCTGAGGGCACACTAGGGGCTGCCTGGACGGCTTGGCCTGCCCTCGCTGGGTGCTGGGCGCTGGGTGCTGTGGGATGCTGTTGTATACCTACCAGGTCCTGTCCTCCCTCTATGCTTCTGGGTCAACTCTCACTCCTCACTCCTCACCTTCTCTCTGTGGCTGCCTCCGGGATTCTGCAGAGCTCTGCGGTCTGTTTTCTGATGCAAAGTCTTGTGGAGTGGTGAGGAAGACCACAGCGCTGAGTGTCCCATGGTGGGCGCTGTGACACTGCAGGATCTCTGTGCCTCTTCCCGTCCTCCCCAGCTCTGCACCTGCAGCCCGCGTGTCTCACAGCCCTCCTAGCCACAGAGGCCTTTTGGGGAAAAATCTGCTCCCCCTCATTTTTATCTCAGTAGCATGAGTGTGTGTCCTTTCTGCTGGGGACATCCAACTTTCTTACCATGGAAGGAGGGGACTTGTCCTTTGAATTTTAAGCTTCAAGGAGACACAGCTATCATTTCAGAATCTGCTGTGAGCCAGGTGCTTTAGGCAAAACATCACCTTTAATTCTTACAGTAATTATATGAGTCCAGGTAGGCAAGGTCAGGCCCTGGTCACATACACCCACCTCTCGGTGGCCTAAAAAAACCCCAAAGACTTATTTGTCCTTTAAGTGATGTATCCAGATGGGCTGGCCACAGTCTCTGCTCATCAGAGCCACTCAGAGGCCTGGGCAATTGCGGAACTGCTCTCCTGGACCTTGTGGACCTGGGCACCAAAGGGAGAGGAGAGTGTTGGGAGGGTGTCTGGTGGGCACTTAAAGGCTCCAGCAGGGGGACTTCCCTGGTGGCGCAGCAGTTAAGAATCTGCCGACCAAAGCAGGGGACACGGGTTCGAGCCCTGGTCCAGAAAGATCCCACATGCCACGGAGAAACTAAGCCCGTGCGCCACAACTACTGAGCCTGCGCTCTAGAGTCCGTGAGCCACAGCTACTGAGCCTGTGTGCCACAACTACTGAAGCCTGTGCGCCTAGAGCCTGTGCTCTGTAACAAGAGAAGCCACCGCAATGAGAGGCCTACTCACTACAATGAAGAGTAGCCCCCGCTCGCCGCAACTAGAGAAAAGCCCGCACGTAGCAATGAAGACCCAACGCAGCCAAAAATAAATAAATAAATTTATTTATTTATTTATTTATTTATTTATTTATTTATTTTTTTTTTTTTTGCGGTATGCGGGCTTCTCACTGTTGTGGCCTCTCCCATTGCGGAGCACAGGCTCCGGACGCGCAGGCCTAGCGGCCATGGCTCACGGGCTTAGTTGCTCCGCGGCATGTGGGATCTTCCCGGACCAGGGCACGAACCCGTGTCTCCTGCATTGGCAGGCGGATTCTCAACCACTGCGCCACCAGGGAAGCCCAATAAATTTATTTTTTAAAAAAAGGCTTCAGCAGGGAAGCAGTAGACATCACCTCCACTCATGAATCATGGCCACATCTAGTCATATGGCCTCTCCCAACCTCAAAAATGTGGTCACCTTACAAAGGTGTCACTTTATCAAGTGGCCAGAAAGAGTGCTCCTGCCAAAGACCGGCTCAGGGGAGGAGGAGCAATGCTTGGAGATGGATGAGGTTGTTCATCATGCTGGCCGGTGAGGCGGCGTGAGCATTCCCCAGGTGCCCAGCGCTGGCTCTGAGTCACACCTGTGGGCGGAGTCATGGAACAGCTGATGAAAACCCAGCTCTCTCTGACTCCCAGATCCACGCTCTGGGTGAGCACTTTTATCTTTCCATCTTGTTAGTCTCTATTAGCCAAAGAGATTTACAGGATTGAAAGAGGATTTTAAACCCACCCAAAGCTCCAGACTAATAAAGACACGGAGCTACTAGAGCATGGCCTTGAGGATATGGGGAGGGGGAAGGGTAGGCTGGGACAAAGTGAGAGAGTGGCATGGACATATATACACTACCAAACATAAAACAGATAGCTAGTGGGAAGCGGCCGCATGGCACAGGGAGATCAGCTCGGTGCTTTGTGTCCACCTAGAGGGGTGGAATTGGGAGGGTGGGAGGGAGGGAGATGCAAGAGGGAGGGGATATGGGGATATATGTATATGTATAGCTGATTCACTTTGTTATAAAGCAGAAACTAACCCACCATTGTAAAGCAATTATACTCCAATAAAGATGTTGAAAGAAAAAAAAAAAAAGAAAATTGTGCTGTCCTCAGGAAACCAAAAGAGGAACCGTTTGGGAGCAAGCAATGACATTGGTCACTATCATCCATCCTGAAGGGGTCTCTGGGTCAGGTGGAGGGCAGCTGAGACAGGAGGAAGAAGGTGGTCTGGGTGTGCACCCCATACACGGAGCCCACTGCACGGGCAAGGATGTGCCGGGGCTGTGACGGTCCTGATTTCATATGTGCAGAAGGCATGCCTCAGAGAGGGCAAGAGACCTGTCGGGGCCACAGTGAGTATCTATGCGGCGAGGCTGTCTGAGCCCCACCCCGAGCCAGGCTCTGCACATAGCCTGGCACTATCCTTTAAGAGACCCTACTTGCCCAGACTGTTAGGCTGAGCAGGAGACTTTGGCTGGGGACATTTGAGGGTGTGGAAGGACTTCTGGCTGTGTCTGGAAGTTTCTGGTCCATGCACCTTGGGGTGAGTTCAGCTGGCCTGCAGCTTGGTGTGTCCTGGTGTTGCTGAAATCTAGGCTTCTGTACACCAGTGCCAAGTAGAAATACAGAGACAGAATCTAGGAGGAAAGAGAAAGAGTAGCTTTATTTCTTTGCCGGGCAACAAGGGAACAGAGCAGGCTGGGGCCTATAAAAACTGTGCCCCTCTTCAAGAGGGTAGTGAGAAGTTTTATAGTAACTGTTCAAAGAGGGCGTGGTCAGCTCGTGGACATTTTTCTGATTGGTTGGTGGTGAGGTAATTGGGAGTCAACATCATCAACCTTCTGGTTCCAACTGGTCTGGGGTCTACATGCTTGTGGGCAGCATACCATCATTAATCGTTAATTTCTCCCACCTGTTTTGCATCTGAAAAACAGCTCCAAGATATTTTTGTGTGTATCCATTGATGGGACACCAGGGCCTTGCCCCAAGGCTGAACTATTGTTTCTCTTGACTATGTTTCTCCCTAGTCCCATATCCCCTCCCTTCCCTAGTTAACAACTGCTTGAATCTGCCCATTGGAACTCAGGGAAGGTCACCAGGCGGAATGAAGGCTGTTTCCTATAATTGAAGAAATGGGAGACACAGAAACGCTTTGCATCCAGGAGCCCAAAGGGCTCTCTGCTCTGTATCACTGGGGCCCTGTGGGGCAGAGGCCAGGACCAAGAGGAAGACTCTGTAGGTTCCCTGAGGCGCTGTGGGGGTCACCAGGGAGTGGGTAGGAGGTGGCATGGGAGCCTGGTCCCTCCCCATGGGCTGTGCCACGTCCCTGGAGCTGGGGGCTCCGACCTCCAGACCCCATTCGGGACACAGCAGCCATCCTGGAAGGCTCCTTCTGCAGCCAGGAGGCCCCATCAATCCAATCAGGCTCCAAGGGATGAAACATTGGCAGCTTACGTTTTCTTTCCTTCCTGCTTTTTCCCTCCTCTGGCCTTTCATCTAAGTCTCCAGGCCCAGGTGAGCTTGGTAGGGGCAAAGATCACAGCTCCTTGGAGCAAGGACCTTTCCCCACGCACTCCCCGCCCTCAGCCTCTTGCACACCCTGCGAGGGGGAGGAGAAGGTTGGCGGTGGGCAGTGATCAAGCTTTAGACCCTGCGGCTCTCGGTCTTCCTGGTAGTTGCACACATGGCAGGCAGGTCTATGTGCATTTTAAATGTGAAGAAACGGAGGTGTAGGGAGATAGAATGGTTTGTCCAAGGTTGCCCTGTTAGTGATGGGCGGAGCACGGCATTGACCCGGGTCTCTGACCTCAAGGTCAGCGGTGCCTGCACTGCTAAGAGAAGAGGGAAAGCCCGGAGGAAAGGGGGGCTGGTGGGGTGCAGGGCAGCCTCCTGCCCAGACCCTGGATGGCCCTCCTGCTGTGCAGCCTTGAGGAGAGAGAGGCCCAGTGAGGAAGCAGTGACTTCTTGAGAAGGAGTGGAAGAGCTGTGAACCTACCTTTTGGGGGAGCTTGGCCCTGCAGTGGGGGTGGGGGGCCCCCAAAGTGGACAGAGTGAGAAGAGCTGCAGTGGGGAGGAGGGGGCGTTCCCTGGCCTTGAGGGAACAGGGTTCTCTGATAGGATTTCACAACACTCTCAGCTCTGCGAGGAACAACTTTCTGATGCCCGGAGTCTCCTGCTCTGGGTGGGCTCCAGGGTCAGAGAGAGTCAGACAGGATCTCGGTGCAGTCCTTAACCAACCACGTGGCCTTGGGCAAGTCATTTACCTCTGGGGATAGTAATAATGCCTAGCTCACACAGTTGTAGTGGGAATTATTTAAAATAGTTAATTAAGAATTAAGCACCGTGCCTGGAACATAGTAAGCACTGCATATAGCAACAATGATAATAACAATAATGTCAGCTGCTAGCATTATTAATATTATTGCAGCGAGTACCCTAGCAGCATCACTCACCAAGCTGTGAGTGGTTGGGAGTCTGGCTGGGTGCTGTATAAGAGACTTCTGCACTGGAAGAAGATTAAACCTCATCATGGGTAGGTCCCTTTACCTGACTTTGATCCTGGTTTTGACAAGAGCTGGGTGAACTTGGACAGGATACATGACCTCTTGGGGCCTCAGTTTCTTCTCCTGTAAGCTTTCCTCTCTTACCAGGGGGATAGGATGACATTCAATCCAACAAAAAGTCATGTCGGTGATGAAGCACCGAGTCTGAGAAGGAGAATGAAAAATGGCTTCTGCAAAGGTAACGGATAAGGATGACTTCGCGGGACACATTTCCTTTGGGGCTTTGAGCTCAGGCCCCTCCGTCGGCTTCAGTGCAGGGCAGTTGGCCACGCATTCCTTTAATGGGCCTCGGTGCTCACTGAAGCAAAGTGCACAAAAACTCCCTGTAAGTGCCTGGTAATGTGGCCCGGAATTGGGCCCTGAAGGATTATTAGAGCCATCCATCTTAATTATGCTGAAAATCACTTATGTGCTTTACATAATAACACTGCATTTACAATTTCCAGGCTCTGAGGAGAGCCTGGCAGGCCCTCTCTCTCTCTGGTGGAGTGTTTCCCTCAGATCACATTTCTTGTTCCCCCTCCCTGGGTGGGAAGATGGTGGGGTGTTTCTTTAACTCCCCCTTTCCTGGTGGGCTATGGGCTCAGGGCACTGCCCAGATGATTCACAGCCAGTACCTTATTAGTCCTCAGCATCACCTGTGAGGTCTGTGTGCTTAACACGTTACAGGTGAGAAGAGGCTCAGAGAGGCTAGGTAACTTGCCCAAAGCAGCACAGCTAAGACGTGGCGGCTCCAAGAAGAAAAGCTCCTCCTGCCATTCACAGGAGTGTCTGCAGAGGCCTTGTCGCTCCCCTTTGACCCCTCCTTCCCAGTGTCGATTCTGTGGTTTCCGGGAAGCAGTGATGAGAAGAAATTATCTCCTCGTCTAAGGCAGCCTACCCTATATAGCCCCAGAAAGCATACACACACATACACACCCCCTGACACACAGCACACACCCCGCACATGCATATGCACACACCCACACCCACACACATGCACACACTCACACACATGCATATGCACACACCCACACCCAACACACATGCATATGCATAAACACACACCCACACCCACACACATGCACACACTCACACACATGCATATGAACACACCCACACCCAACACACACGCATATGCATAAACACACACCCACACACATGCACACACATCCCTACACATGCATATGCACACACACCACCACACACATGCATATGCACACACACCACCACACACATGCATATACACACACCGCACCCACACACATGCATATGCACACACCACCACACACATGCATATGCACACACACTCCCCTACACATGCATATGCACACACACCACACATGCACATGCATACACTCACACACATGCATATGCACACCCCCACACCCAACACACAGATGCATATGCATAAACACACACCCACACCCACGCACATGCACACACACCCCACACATGCATGTGCACACACACCACGACACACATGCATATGCATACACACACCCAACACACATATGTTTATGCACACACATGCATATGCATAAACACCCCCACACATGCATACACGCACCCAACACACATGTGCATATGCATACACCACACGTGCATATGTGCACACACATACACGTCACGTGCATATGCACACACCACACACATGCACCACACATATGTAGCCCCTCCCCATCTCATACAGGCCTGGCTTTCTCCATTGGAGCCTCATCGTCCAGGGTGAAGCTGGGACCCCTCCTCCTTATGCACATGGCAGGGATCCTGAAGATAACACTCAGTTGGACTGTGTGCTAATCGGGAAGAAAATGTGCTCTGGAGGTGGACCTACCCCATGAGAAGGAGCTGGAGGAGGCCCGGGGATGGCTCTTCCAGCACATGTGTGGGTGCTCAGGTCTGGAGGGTGGTACATGGCCGCTGAGTGTTCAGGCCTGAGGGGGCCTCTCCGACAGATCTGGAGACTACTAGGAACCTAAAGTAGAAGCCAAGGGCCAAATACCAAGAGTCAGGAAATAATACCTTTTGGTGTCCGCCAACTGTGCCTGAGGGCGTTGAGCCCTGGAGGGCTTAGGCAATGGAGGGAGGGAGGGAGAGGGAGGCTGGGGGGAAGGGGGGGTCAGGAGGAGGAATGGGGCCTGCCTGCAGGGATCAGCGGGGGCTGGGTGTTCTTGAGGGTACGGAGGGCAGTGGGGGAGGTGAGAGAGGAGAAGCCAACCGGGGTCAGACATCGGAGCTCAGGCACCATCTACCGCCCATGAGAGTGTCCCCCAAAGGGGAGCTCAAGAGAGAGGCGTGGGCAGCACCCGGCCTCTGCTGTGACGGGGCCAGCGGGAGACCGCTGCACCCTGGGGTCCAGACCCATCCAGGCAGGTGCCTGTGGGAGCTGGGCGCGGTCTGCCAGCTCATGACCATCAGGCTGAGGCGTTGGGAGGGGCCCGAGGGAATCTGGGTCATGGGCCGGGCAGCCCATGGGATGGGGGCCTGGGAGGGTCAGAGACTCATGGAGGACCCATCCTGTGGAGCCTGGCTGTGCAGCCACCTACTGTGGAGCCAGCGGCAGGGCAGCCTTGTTGTCAGTGGGCTAAGGCAGGGCAGGCTACTCTGCGGCATTGGAGGTCACTCAGCCTCTCTGGACCTGGCCTGGCTCCTTGGTCCAGCGCGAGGGATGCGCCAATGGCAAAGGCACAGACGTCCCTTCTGGCGCAGTACCTGACGTCCCTGCTTGCCCACTGCATCCAGACACTCAGCAGGAGAAGCAGCACTCCCTCTCCCACCCCCAAGCCACCCTTGGAAGAACACGGGGAACAGTGGGCTGACGAATGAGCTTCTGCTTGGAGCGCACAGGCAGCTGCCTTCGCTGCTGATTCAGCTCAGGGAGAGCTGCCCGGGAAGAACCTCTTCTAAAGAGCAGAAAAATAACGTGTGAGTCTCACGGCTCAAACTGCAAGTACGGGACATGGTTAAGGAGCCAGATATAAGGGAGGCCCCGAACCCCACAGCCCGCCTGGCACAAGGACCCAGGAGGGGCCTGGCGCTTACAATTCAACCCTGTCCCAGCCCAGGGCTGGCTGGAAAATCAGCAGCTGGGCAAGCCTGTGCTTCATGGGAAGTTGCAATCATTCGTTGAGGGCCCTCCAGGCTTCTGGAACTCAGCCCCTGTCAGCTCTGGGTTTTAACATCCTGGCTCCCAAATCAGGAATCCGAGACTCAGCGGAAACCCATGCCAGCCCTCAGGGGAGGTGGGCTGGACCTAGCAGCCCAGGTCTGCCCTTTCGTCGGTGCCCAATGTCTCCTCAGCCCCTTCCTACCTCCTCTTTTCAGCCGCTTCCCAATTTGGAAGCTGGAGGTGTGTGGTCTGGGGGCTTCCTAGAGAGACAGTGTATGAGGGTCCATTAAGGTTTTCTCTAGAGGAACAGAACCAATAGGGCATATATACACATATACCTTTTTGTTGTTCTTTGTTTTGTTTTTAATGCAAAGAATTGGCTCCTGTGATTATGGAGGCTGGCAAGTCCAAAATCTGCAGCTGAAGTCCCAGTTCAGGTCTGAAGGCTGGAAGCTGCTGTAGAACTGCAGCTTCTACAGAAGCCGCTGAAGAGCTCATGAAGAGCTGATGGTGCAGTTGAAAATCCTCAGGCGGGAAGGCTTCTCTCCTACCTGTGGGGAGGTCAGCCTTTTGTTTTACTTATGTCTTCAACTGATCAGATGAGACCCACCCACATCAGGGAGGGCAATCTGTTTTACTCAGTCTACTGATTAAATGTTAATCTCATCCAGAAACACCCTGAAAGAAACACCCAGGGTAACGTTTGACCAACTATCCAGGCAGCTTGTGGCCCAGCCAAGTTGACACATCAAATTAACCATCACAGGTAGCGTGTGTGGGGGGATTGGTTGTATAACCCCTGCAGGTACCTGGGCGTGAAGCCCTGCCTTGCTGAGCCTCAGTTTTCTCATCTGTAAAGGGGGTGTTGTGAGCGGGAAAGGAGTTAACAGATTGGTGCCACTGAAGCCCTTGTGAGGTGCTTAGCCTGTGACATCTCCTTTCAGACTCATGCTGGCTGGTCTCAGCCATCCTCCCAGAAGGAACCCACACGGGTTGTGGGATTAATAGTTTTAATCACTCACCCTCTTCTCCTTGGCCACAGTTACTGCACACCCCCCTAGCTGGTGTCTGTGGGACCACAGAGCCATGATTCTGTGGATGCTGTGAGGTCACCATGACTGCCAGTATCAGGCCCCAGAGGACAGGGGAGCCAGTGAGAGTGACAATCAAGGCTTGAAACACCACCACATTTGCTTCATGGAGAGAGGACTGGGAGGCGCTTCCCTCCCCTTTATTTTGATGTGTCCCAGGCTGGGCTCAGGGTCTGGCTCCCAGGCCTCTGAGCTGTAGGGGAGGGTGATTACTGGGGGATGCTAGGCCTGCATCTCCTGCCCTGATGTGCTCTTCAAACCAAATCAAGTGGGAGAACACCGGGACTCTCCTTAATTACGTGGCAAGATTTAAAGTGATTGGAAAACCACTACATGAAGCTGTCAGAGGGGAGCAGATGTCAAATTAGCCAAAGAAACAACTAATTGGGAGCAGATTTCATCTGTATCCTTGTGCCATCAAGAGGAAAGACATGTTGGAGAATCGGATGAGTTCCAGGGCCCAAGGGAATGTACTGGACTCTGTCATCCTGAAAAAAGAGGCTCCTGTGCACACAGCCATCTCCAGACCGCAGTGCGCCCATCAGGTGAGGCATATACCTGTAAAAAGCCACATTTCTGTCCCCAAGTGCACAGTCTGGTTGGGCAGTCCTGACATGCACATAGCAGGTAATTCTGGACAGGTCCGTGTGCACAGAGCACAGTTCCAACCATAGGCAGCAAGAGGCCGGTTTTGTGGGCAGCTCTGGGACATCCTGTGTCATATTTATCTACTTCAAGGCATAGATCCTGTGCTACCTGTTGGTCTTGCTTTTTCTCTGGGCCCCCGGCACCCAGCACAGAACCTGGCACAGGATAGATGGGAAGGAACATTTGCTGACTGATTAGATGGGATGATGGATGGATGGGTGAGTGGGTGGGTGGATAGATGGATGGATGAGTTGGCAAGTGGGTGGGTGGATAGATGGATGGATGAGTGGCCGAGGGGGTGGGTGGATAGATGGATGGATGAGTTGGCGAGGGGGTGGGTGGATAGATGGATAGATGGATGGATGGGTGAGTGGGTGGGTGGATAGATGGATGGATGAGTTGGTGAGGGGGTGGGTGGATAGATGGATGGATGAGTTGGCCGGTGGGTGGGTGGATAGATGGATGGATGAGTTGGCGGGTGGGTGGGTGGATAGATGGATAGATGGATGGATGGGTTAGTGGGTGGGTGGATAGATGGATGGATGAGTTGGTGAGGGGTTGGGTGGATAGATGGATGGATGAGTTGGCGGGTGGGTGGGTGGATAGATGGATAGATGGATGGATGGGTTAGTGGGTGGGTGGATAGATGGATGGATGAGTTGGTGAGGGGTTGGGTGGATAGATGGATGGATGAGTTGGCCGGTGGGTGGGTGGATAGATGGATGGATGAGTTGGCGAGGGGGTGGGTGGATAGATAGATGGATGAGTTGGCGGGTGGGTGGGTGGATAGATGGATGGATGGATGAGTTGGCAGGTGGGTGGGTAGAGGATGGGAGGGAGAGTGATGGAGGGGAACCATGTCAGTATGGGTGGAGGGAGCTTTGCAGAGAATTTTCCTCCTGTGGGGTGGAGGCTCTCTCCTCTAGGGCTTGTCAGGCACTGGGGATCCTTTGTTCTGTATCTTAGAAAGGCAGAGGTCAGTGAAAAGTCAGGTAGGTCTGGGCTGGGTGGGAGATGCTGAGAAATTTGGATCTGATCCCTTTCCTGCTGTGGGGCTCAATTTACCTTCAAGTAAAACGGGAGCTCCACATCCCACACCTTGGTGCCATGGCAGGGCCAGGGCAGTACAGAACTTCGGGTCCCAGGGCTTCCAGTGAGTGCAAAGCCATGCCAGGGGAGGAAGGTTTTCAAACCTTCAAAGCGGAAGAAGCTGGAGACAACGCAGGGGAATAAACCCAGGGAGGCCATGCATTTGGACTGTGGCTCACAGGCTGGGGAGAGCTTCCTAGACCAGTCTCCTTCCACATGAGATCTGGAGGAGGGGAGCCTGCTAAGGTGGAGGCTCTCACATCTGCCCTTCCTCCAGCTGAAGGTGTCTTCAGGATCCCAACTTCCTGTGTGACGAGAGGGCCCTCCCCTGGGAATTGAGAGGCTCTGGGGCTCCCCTGGAGGAGGGTTTGGGGTAATGCAGGCAAACCTGCCCCGATGAGTTCTGTTTCTCAGATGTAGGTATCAATCCAATCGACGTCATCCTAAGTGTTGCTGGTCAGGAATCCGGGCTGCTCTGCACTGGCCTGGGTGTCCACTCAGCGTGCTTTGCCTTCACGTTTCCCCTGGTTGACCTGTGGCATGCAGACCATTCTGGCATCGTCTGAACTGTTGTGACTTGCTTATTTCACTCGGCATAATGTCCTCAAAGGTCACCCATGTTGCACTGTGTGTCAGCAATTCCGTCCTTTTAAGGCTGAATAATATTTCACTGTATATACGTATCAAATTTTGTTTATTTATCTTTCAGTGAACACTTGGGTTGCTTCCCTTTGGCTCTTGTGAACATGGGTGTGCAAATATCTCTTCAAGACTGCTTTCAATTCTTTTGGATATATACCCAGCAGTGAAATTGCTGGGTCAAATGGTAATTCTATTTTTAAACTTTTGAGGAACCTCCACACTGTTTTCCATAGAGGCTGTACCATTTTACATTCCCAGTAATGGTGCACGAGGGTTCTAATTTCTCCACATCCTCACTAATAGTTGTTATTTTCTCTCTCTCTCTCTTTTTTTTAGAAAAATACAAGAAAATTATATTATTTATATAAATCATTTACAACTTAAAACAATGGCAATTATTCTTTAGAGGCATATATGCATGTTATAAAAATATAAAGAGGTACATGGGAATGATAATCATTCATTTCAGGATAGAGGCTGCCTTTGGTAGAGTGAGAGGGCTTAAGAATAGGGAAGAGCACTCAGAGGGTTTTAATATTTTATTTCATAAGCTGAGTAGGGGGTGCATGGGCGCTCTTTATATTTGTAGCTTTCTTTATGTCTGTAATATTTCATAATAAAATACTTAAAACTTCACAGTGGATTTTGATGCACATGCCCTTATAATCTCTAGACACCAAGAAATACTCATATCTTTTATAATTATATAAGTAAAAATTTCAAAACCCAGAATTAATTGTGTCATCATCTGTTCAAGGAGCTTTTTTTTTTTTTTTTTTTTTTGCGGTACGTGGGCCTCTCACTGTTGTGGCTTCTCCCGTTGCGGAGCTCAGGCTCCGGACGTGCAGGCTCAGCGGCCATGGCTCACGGGCCCAGCCGCTCCGCGGCATGCGGGATCTTCCCAGACCGGGGCACGAACCAGCGTCCCTTGCATGGGCAGGCGGACTCTCAACCACTGTGCCACCAGGGAAGCCCCAAGGAGCATTTTAAAACTCTATTTTGGTCCTTACCCTATGGTCTACTGGAATCCATTAAGTACGTGTCCTCCGTGAGAGCACAGATAGTGTTCTATTTAATCTTCTAGTCCTCTGCTCTCTCTTTTTTTAAATTGTAGCCATTCTAATGGGTGTGAGGTGGTATCCTGGCATAAGAGCTCCTAAAACCCTTGTAATTTCCAGAGTGGTAGAGGTTATCAGGGGTGATAGGAGCTCTTTTGTTATTCATAAAAAACCCCTTTCACGTGCCGGTTGGCCATCAGTATGTCTTCTTTGGAGAACTGTCTATTTAGGTCTTCTGCCCATTTTTTGATGGGGTTGTTTGTTTTTTCAGTATTGAGATATATGATCTGTTTGTATATTTTGGATATTAACCCCTTGTCAGTTGCATCATTTGCAAATATATTCTCCCATTTCGTAGGTTGTCTTTCCATTTTGTTGATGGTTTCCTTTGCTGGGCAAATGCTTTTAAGTTTGATTAGGTTCCATTTGTTTATTTTTGCTTTTATTTCTTTTGCCTTGGGAGACTGATCTAAGAAAATATTGCTATGATTTATGTCAGAGAATGTTTTGCCATGTTCTCTTCTAGGAGTATTATGGTATCATGTCTTATATTAGGTCTTTAAACTATTTTGAGTATATCAACAGGCACATGAAAAGATTCTCAACATCGCTAATTATTAGAGAAATGCAAATCAAAGCCACAGTTAGGTAGCACCTCACACTGGTCAGAATGGCCATCATCAAAAAGTTTGTAAACAATAAATGCTGGAGAGGGCTTAGAGAAAAAGGTTCCCTTCTACATTGCTGGTAGGAATGTAAATTGGTGAGCCACTGTGGAAAACAATATGGAGTTTCCTTAAAAAACTAAAAATAGAGCTACCATATGATCCAGCAATCCCACTCCTGGGTATACATGCAGAAAAAACAAAAAATCTAATTCGAAAAGATACACACACCCCAATGTTCATAGCAGCACTGTTTACAATAGCCAAGACATGGAAACAACCCAAACGATGTTTGACGTAACAAGATACACACACAGACACACACACACACACACACACACACACACACACACACACACACACACACACACACTGGAATATTACTCAGCCGTGGAAAGAATGAAATATTGCCATTTGCAGCAACATGGATGGACCTAGAGAATATTATACTTAGTGAAGTAAGTCAGACAGAGAAGACAAAATTATATCACTTATATGTGGAATCTAAAAAATAATACAAATGAATCTGTATACAAAACAGAAACAGACTCATAGACATAGAAAACAAACTTATGCTTATCAAAGGGGAGAGGGAGGAAAAGAGGGACAATTTAGGAGTATGGGACTAAGAGATACAAACTACTATATATAAAATATATAAATAACCAAGACTGTATAGCATGGGGAACTATATTCAATATCTTATAATAACCTATAATGGAATATAATCTGGAAAAATAGATAACTGAATTATTTTGCTTTATAGCTGAAACTAACACAATATTATCAATCAACTATACTTCAATTTAAAAAAGCCCCTTTCAACCTTACCTGAGTTTATGCTAATAAGATGACACTTGGAGGGTAGAAGCTGATGGCCAGATGAACCAACCATGTGATTAGAAGGTTGGAATTTTCAACCTTAACCCCTGACTAGGGATTAAGGGGAGAGGGGAGGGGCTGGGGATCAAGATAGACACCAATGGCCAATGACCTAATCAATCCTACCTGTGTAATGGAACCTCCATAAACCCCTAAAACAATGGGGTTTGGAGCACTTCCAGGTTGGTGAATGAATCCACGTGCTGGGAGGGTGGCCCATCCCAAACTCCACAGGGGCAGAAGCTCTTGTGCTTAGGACCCTTCTGGTCCTCATTCTATGTACCTCTTCATCTGGCAGTTCATTTGTACCCTTTATAATAAACAGTTAATAGTAAAGAAAATGTTTCCTTGAGTTCTATGAGCTGCCATAGGAAATTATCAAACCTGAGGAGGGGGTCATGGAAACCCATGCTATGTAGCCAAGTCAGATGTGTGGGTAATCTGGGGACTCCCTGCTTGTGATTGGTGCCTGGGGTGGGAGCAGTCTTGTGAGAGACTGAGCCCTTAACCTATAGGGTCTGTGCTAATTCCAGGGAATTAGTGTCAGAGGTGAATTAAATTGTAGGGCATCGAGTTGGTGTCTGCAGAAAATTAGAAAACTTATTGGTGTGGAAAACCTAGATATTTGGTGTTAAGAAGTGTTGTGAATAAAGAAACAGATCCTAGAGTAGGTTATAGGAGTGGGTGAGGGGTTATAGAAGTGTGTGCAGGGCCTGCATATGGTTATAGGAGTGAGTGTGCGTGGGGGGCTTGTAGGAGTGTATGTTGTATGTGTGTGGCTGGGTTATGCTGCATTAACAACCTCCCATCTGTCAGTGGCTTTCTTCACCCCACAGGAATTCAGTGCTCATTTCATGAAGGTTGACAGGGCCTCCACTCTTCATATTCCCCCAGGACCCCAGGCTAATGGAGGCCCCATCTTGGCATGAGTTCCTTTATCACCGAGACATGGAGAGAAATGTGGTAAATTAAGCACTTCTACCCAGAAGGGACACCCATGATATTATTTCACTTTTTATTCTTCAGAACAAATGATGTAGCCTCCCTAATTCAGAGGGGTTGGGTAGCACAGTCCTTTCATAGGTAGTGGGGAGCAAATACTGTGAATGGCCTGATGGATGACGGACCCCTGGGGATGTGCGTCACTGGAACCAGTTAGAGGGATCTTATTTCCTCTCAACATCTGGGAACTGGGGCAGGTCCATGAGCCAGGGATCAGGTTGGGAAGCACAGTTTGGAAAGGCTGAATATTCCACTAGTCTTGTGTATGCTGTCTATCTCTGTTCACTCTATGGAAGTTTAGATATGCTTTGAGGCACCTGGATTAAAAAACTGTCAACATGAAAAATACCAATCTTTTTTGCATATTCTAAGTGGAGAGAGTCCATTTTTCACTTTAGTTCTGTGGATGTCCGCACAGGGCAGGCATAGGTGTGATAAGGGGGGACAGTGTGGGTTGCGAGGGTTGGGAGCCCACAGTTCTTGGGGCTCCTGGACAGGTCAGCCACCGTCTAGCCCTGTGGCTTTGGGAAGCTACGTCACCTCTCCACCTTATTTGCCCATCTGTTAACTGGGGCTGATGACCGTCCCCAGCATTCGAGGAGCCGTGAAGACTGCATGAGATTGTGCCTGGCCTGCAGCGAGCACCAGGCCTGGCCAAAGCAGATGTTCACCATGACGTTAGCTGTTTTGCATCAAACTGTGCTCCAACCATCACACCATGTTAGGTCATAAACAGCCCTGCTTTGTCTTTTGCCAGCTGTGCCAGTGTGGACAGTTGCTACATTCTTCTTTCAGTCCTCAATTTTCTCATTTGAAAAATGGAGAGAATTATACCTTCATTCCCTAGTTGTGGTAGGTTTACAAGACCTGTGTGGGTAGATGCTTGGTGGTCCAGGGAAGGTGCATGGTGTATGGGAGGAACACAAGAAGGGGCGGGTGTGGGGCAGCTGGGGGTGTGCCAGTGCCAAGGCAAAATCGGTTTTACACTTTTTCTTAATTGGAAATTAATTCCTTAATTTCCTTTCCTTTCATTAAAAAGAAAATCCCATCGGGGAGCTGGTTGGTGCTGGCAGCGGCTTTGTGGATGGCACACCTCTCTCCTGAGGGTCCCTCCTGGGTGATGCTTTTGCTCGGGCAACCTAGCAACTGTTCAAAATAAAGGCTCACAACAAAGCCATCTTCCTTTTCTGTCCCGTAGGCACAGAACTGAAGTGTGCTCACCAAAGAGGGTGGGGGAGAGAGGCCGTTAATTTTAGAGTGCTGGGGAGCCAAGATGGGTGCCTTCATTAGAAAGTTCAAAATTGCATTTTATTTCCATTTTGATGAGATTTTTATGAGTTAGAAGAGATGAAGTTGAATCCTATGAGTGTAATGGACCCACAAAGATCACAGATACTGCATTGAAGTCCATGAACCATTAGGAGTTTAGTAAATTAATTAAACTTAAGAAAATAGGGCTTCCCTGGTGGCGCAGTGGTTGAGAATCCGCCTGCCGATGCAGGGGACACGGGTTCGTGCCCCGGTCCGGGAAGATCCCACATACCGCGGAGCAGCTGGGCCCGTGAGCCACGGCCGCTGGGCCTGCGCGTCCAGAGCCTGTGCTCCGCAACGGGAGAGGCCACAACAGTGAGAGGCCCGCGTACCACAAAAAAAAAAAAAAAAGAAAATAACAAATTTTTTGCCATTGGATTAAAATTTCTAAAATGTCTTCTTTTTTTTTTTGGTGGTACGCAGGCCTCTCACTGTTGTGGCCTCTCCCGTTGTGGAGCACAGGCTCCGGACACACAGGCTCAGCGGCCATGGCTCACGGGCCCAGCCACTCTGCGGTATGTGGGATCTTCCCGGACAGGGGCACGAACCCGTGTCCCCTGCATCGGCAGGCGGATTCTCAACCACTGCGCCACCAGGGAAGCCCCTAAAATGTCTTTAAAAGGCAATGGCAATCTTCATTTATGGGAAATCACAGTTACACAACAATCTCCCTAAGCTCTTTCTCATGTTTGTTTGACGAAGCTGTATTAGTGAAAGAATATCTGTGTTGGTGTTAGGGCAGCAGTGGGGTGGAGGGAGTTCCTTCAAAATGCTCCTACTGGGTGGGGTCCTGACCCTTTGGCTCTGGAGCCCACAGATGCTGGATCACAGCTTTGCCTCTCATCATGGAGTAAGAACACTTGTTCAGAATTGCTCTTGGGGTATGTGAAGCAAAAACCCAGTTTATAGAGGAGAGGTTTCTTCAAGAGCTGTGGTTGAGGAAGCAGCCTGTTCTGCCCAGAATCCTACTTTAAATTTCTGTACTTCACATCATCCATGCCTTTTAGTCCCAGGAGGAGGTAGTGCTAGGGGTGGGCTGGGGTTTTCAGGTTGGACAAGTACTCACTTTGTGCCAGACACTCTACATATGATCTCATTTAATTCAACCAACAACCAAATTGTGACCTAATTAGGGGCCTGATAATTGTTGCATTACAGATAAGGAAAAATATACAACTACATTGATATGGCTCATTTTATGTTCAGAACCACAGTCCTCAGGGAAGTGCTTACTTCTGTCCAGCAATTGTATTTTTTTCTGCTATAAAGTTTCAAATGGTAAATATTATAGTCTTAGTAGGCTGTGTGGGCTCTGCTGCAGTCATTCAGCTCTGCATAGTCTTGTGAAAGCAGCCACAGACAATGCCTGAATGAACAAATGTGGCTGTGTTCCAATAAAACTTTATTGGCGGAAACAGAAATTTAAATTTCATGTAATTTTCATGTACTACAAAATATTATTTTTCGTTTGATTTTTATCCCTAACCATTTAAAAGTGTAAAAGACATTCTTAGTCCTGGGGCCATATAACCATAGGCAGTGGGCAGGTTATGGCCTGAGGGCCATTGTTGACTGACTCCTGCCGTAGGAGGTGGTCTACTTTTCTCTAGACCCTCCTTCTGGTGTTTCTTGTCATTCTCTCTCTTTAAAATGGTTTTTACTGTTTATCTTTAAATTGAGGCAGATTTCACATGGAGTAAAATAAACAGATCTTCAGTGTAAAGTTCATTAGTTTTGACAGATGTGTCCTCCTGCTAACATCCACCCAATCAGGATATAGACTATTTCCATCATTCCTGAAAGTTACCTTTAACCTTTATCAGCAAAGGTAACTGTTTTGATTTCTATCGCTAGAGTAGATTAGTTTTGCATGCTCTTGAACATCCTGTTTAGAGATGTGTCTGGTTTCTTTTGCTTAAATGATGTTTTTGACACTGGATTCATCCATGCAATTCATCCTTTTAGTGGTTCATCCTTTTATTTTCCTGGAAATTCCCTTCTTTAAATACATCCAATTTATTTATCCATTCTCCTGTTAGGAAACATTTTTCTTTTCAGTTTTGGGCTATTATCAGTAAAGCTGCTATGAAGATTCTTGTAAGTTTTCTTGTGGACCCACAACCTAATTTCTCTTGGTTAAATTTTTAGGTGTAAGTAGGTATGTGTTTATGTTCAAAAAAACTTATCAAAGTGTTTGGTGCCATTTATCCTCCTACCACAAAGTAAAGAGTTTCAGTTGCTCCACATCTTTGTCAGCACTTGGATTTGCCAGTCTTTTAAATTTTAGCCCTTTTGGCAGGTGTGTGGAGGCATCATTGCATTTCCCTAAGGATGATGTTGATCACTTGTTCATGTGCTTATTGGCTGTTTGTATGTGTTCTTTTTCTCATTTAAAATAATTGCTTTTAAATTATTTCTTGTTTCTGAGAGAAACAAGAAAAAACTGATTACAAGGAGACTAAACAACATGCTACTAAAAACCCAATGGGTCAACGATGAAATCAAAGAGGAAATTTAAAAATACCTTGAGACAAATGACAATGGAAACACAACCATATGAAATCTATGGGATGCAGCAAAAGCAGTCCTTAGAGGGACATGTCTTTAATTGTGGAAAATCTTTTCTGCTTGTCTTCTGGACATTCTTACATATGATTGCTCTGCGAATAGTTGTAATTTGCTCTGCCCATGGGAGAAGGTGAGCTCAGGGTCTTCCTACTCTACCATCTGGCTACACCTCTATCTCTACCTTTCTTAAATGGACAGCAGCTAGCACTGCGTCATGGGAGAGGGGGCGGAGGCTGGGAACAAAATTTGATTGGCCTTGTCTCTTTGAATTCGGATATTTGTTCTCTGCACCTTACATCCTTCACAGTCTCTTCTTGATTGTTGTTTAATTTACTGTAAAGCCCTGGAGTGGCGCAGCGGTGTGAAGGGTGAGAAGTAGGGTTGGTTTGTGGCTGTTGAGTGACAGGCCATCCATCACACTGAGGGGAAATTGCTCTTTTAAGGAGAAGTAGTGGATTGTTTCTGGCCTGGATCTAAGTTAGGCAGCCGCTTGGAACAGCAACAGAGCACACAGCCCTGGGCTGGATCCCTCATCGGTCATTTGTTTCTGCTGAAAGTGTCACACTTTGCAAGTATGCTATGGACAGGCCATTTGACAAGTGGAGAAAAGCAGTCATGGTGCATTTATCTTGGCTTCCTAACAAAGATGTTCCCAGGGCCTTCTGGCTGCAAGCTGACTCATCTGTGTCAGATCAGCGTCTCAGTGGGCCCACTTCTCTTTTAAGATGGCCAATAGCTGTTCAGTCATTCTCTTATTGTCTGATTTATTAGCACAGTGGTTCCAAGCTGGGTGATTTTGCCCTCCAGGGGACATCTGGTAATGTCTGGAGACAGTTTTGACTGTCACAGCTGGGAGGTGCTACTGGCATCTGATGAGTAGAGACCAGAGATGCCGCTAAACATCCAAACAGCCCCCCCAACAAAGAATTATCTGGCAACAGGGCCGAGATTGGGAAACTGCATTAATTCACTGAAGGGTCAACAAACATTGATGGGGTACCAGTGATGGCCAGGAACTATTCAACACAGAAGACAACTGCATCCAGCTCAAGAGTTTTGGGGAACACCTCATCCTCAGTGTCCCCGTAGCTACTCAGACCCAGTCGATCTCATTCCAACATTGGTTCCTTGGTCAAATGGGATGGCACTTGCTTTTCAGACCCCTTCAATGGCTGCTCCCTATCCTACTCAGTTCTGATTATGCATCAGGCCCAGGTCTGGGAGGTAGATAAAAGGAACCCAGCACCCAAGGCCCAGGTGCAGATGGTGTCAGGCAGTGCCCAGGTGTGGAGGCTGACCATGGAGTAGCCCCATGGAGTGCAGGACTGTGGTCATGATGAGGGGGCTGTGTGGTGTGCAAGCTGATAGCAGGAGTCAGGATTTAGTCCTGGCCCACCCCTTGCTGGCTGTGTGGCTCTGGGAATGTTACTTCACTCTTAGGGCCTTAGTTTTCTTACCCATAAAATGGGGGCATTGAAAGCACCAAACGCCTGGTGTTGTTATGAGGATTACACACACCGATCCACATGGAGATGACTCAGTGTCCCAAAGAAGTTTCCCTCTTAACGAGCATAAGCTGGGGATGTGAGTATTTGGAAACATCCTGGCCGCGTCCTTTCTGGGGCTGAGTTCTTCATTAGAATGTTGCCATTTCCACCTTCCCTTGTTTCCTTTGGACTGTGTAAGTGGACATCAAATGATCTTCTGGAGGCCCAAACTCGCCTCATGTATGGTTAGGAATATGGATCCCACCTTTGTTCAAAATTTTGATATTTTGTTCATCATGGGTTTTTTTTGCATTAATTTAGATTAAAACATTATTGTGTTCAGATATCATTTATCTTGATTACTGAGTTTTTCGGCACCCCTAAATTTTGCTCCCAGTGCAAGTGGCTCACTCATCTCACCATAGTCCTGGCTCTAGTTTTGCCAAGTGATTCCAGCAGGCAGGTCTTCCCTCACAGTCTTGTTCCCACACCTGCCCACCTTCCCCTACCTCCCAGGTCCAACCCTCCTCATTTCTGTCTTCGCCTACATCTCCTCCTTCACTATCTCCCTTACCCTCCCCATGCCTACCCCATCTCCAATCTGAATGGAATCCAAACCCAAGTGTGCAGAGCCCTATGTGAGCGCAGACAAGATGAAGCCTGGGAGAGCATGTGGCTAGTGTGGCCTGGACAGAGCTGCCTCAGGACACCTGTTGGAGGACGGTGACCAACCTGGACACCCCACTGCCATCTCATGGAAGTTGTGGGGCTCATGCCTTCAGAACCTAGAGTTCTTAGGCTGGTCTGATGGCTGTAGACTGAAGTGACCATTGGCGTGTGCCTGTCTCTGCATCCCTGACCTCTCTGTCAACAGGGGATCTGCAGTCTAGGGTCTCGAGACCTCACTGGGGAGCCTAGCAATCTTGCTGGAATCGTGGAAGGTTTCCTTTCACTTTAGGGCAGCAGAGTCTGATGTACAGGTCTCACCCCTCCTGCAATGCAGAGAGCCATTCACATGCCAGGGGGTCCTATTGATGCATTTCCACAGCACTGGCTTGTCTGGATGCTCTTAGCAGAGAAATGGCCTTAAACCAGGAGTGGCATGATATACTTAAAATGATGAAAGGGAAAAACCTACAACCAAGAATACTCTACCCAGCAAGGCTCTCATTCAGATTTGAAGGAGAGATCAAAGGCTTTACAGACAAGCAAAAGCTAAAGGAATCCTGCACCACCAAGCCAGCTTTACAACAGATGTTAAAGGAAATTTATAGGTGAAAATGAAAAAGCCACAACTAGAAACAAGAAAATTTTGGAATGAAAAAGCTCACCAGTAAAGACAAACATACAGTAAAGGTAGGAAATCATCTATACACAAAGCTAGTAGGGAGGTTAAAAGACAAAAGTAGTAAAATCATCTGTACCCACGATAAGCAGTTAAGGGATTCACAAAACAATTAGATGTAAAATATGGTATCAAAAGCAGTAATCATAAGGGGAGGAGAAAACAAATGCAAGGTATCTAAAATGCGTTTGAAATGAAGAGATCAGCAACTTAATCATAAATACACACACACACACACACACACACACACACACACACACACACACACACACACATATATATATATACTGCAGTAGAAAAACCTTATGGTAACCACAAACCAAAAACATATAATTGACATATACAGAAAAAAGAAAAAGCAATCCAAAAATATCATGATGCTTTTAAAGTTCATACATGTTGTAGCAAGTATTATTCCTTCTTATTGCCAAATAATACTCCATTGTATGAATACAACACATTTTATTTATCCATTCAGCTGTTGATAGACATTTGAGTTGTTTCTACTTGTTGGCTATTATGAACATTTATGTAAAAGTTTCTGCGTGGAGTATGTTTTCATTCCTCTTAACTAAGAGTTTACTGAGGAACTGCCAAACTGTTTTTCAAAGAAACTGTACCATTTTACATTCCCACCAGCAACATCAGACGATTCCAGTTTCTCCATATCCTTACCAGCACTTGCTATTGTCTGTCTTTTTGAATATAACCAACCTAATGGGTATGAAGTGATACCTCACTATGGTTTTGATTTGCATTTCGCTAATGACTAATGATGTTGAGCTCTTATCACATATATCACATATTTATTTGATTATTGGTCATTTTGTATATCTTCTTTGGAGAAATGTCTATTCAAATCTTTTGTCCATTTTTAAAATTGGGGTATTTGTCTTTTTATTATTCAGTTGTTAGAGTTCTTTATGTATTCTAGATACTAGTACCTTATCAGGTATATTTAATTTGCAAATATTTTCTCCCATTCTGTGTGTGTGTGTGTGTGTTTTTACTTTTTTGATAGCATCATTTGCAGCAAAAATCTTTTAATTTTGATACAATACAATTTATCTATTTTTTCTTTTGTTGCTTGTGTTTTCCTGTGCCATATCGAAAAAAACCATTGCCTAATTCAAGGTTATGAAGACTTGCACATATGCTTTTTAAAAGGTTTTATAATTTTAACTTTTACACTTAGGTTTATGATAGATTTTGATTTAATTTTTGTGTATGCTGAAGGGGTTCAAATTTATTCTTTTGCATGTACACTGTTTGTTGAAAAGACTATACTTTTCCAGTTGAACTGTCTTGGCATCCTTGTTGAAAATCACTTCTCCATACCATAAGTAGAGGGTTTATTTATGAACTCTCATTTCTATTCCATTGATCTACATGTCTGTCTTTATGCCAGTAACCCACCATCTTGATTATTATAACATTTTAGTAAGTTTTGAAATAAAGAAGTGTGAATATTTCAACTTTGCTCTTCTTTTTCAAGATTCTTTTGCTTAATCTGGATGCTTTGTATTTTCATATGAATATTGCTATGAACTGAATTGTCCTCGCCTCCACCTCCTCCCAATTCATGTGTTGAAGTCCTAACCACCCCCACCCCCCATCACCATGTGACTGTATTTGCATATAGGGCCTTTAAAAGGAAGTAATTAAAGTTAAATAAGGCCATACTCCAACAGCATTGGTGTTCTTATAAGAACAGAAGGGGACACCAAAGATCTCTGTCTCTCTCTCTGCACACAGAGGAGAGGCCATGCGAGGGTGCAGTGAGAAGACGGGCATCTGAAACCAGGAAGAGAACCCACACTCACCAGAAACTGAGTCTGCCAGCATCTTGATCATGGACTTCTAACTTCCAGAACAGTGAATAAATGCCTGTTGTTTAAGCCAGGCAGTTGTGGTATTTTGTTATGGAGTATTTAATTTTGATTAGAGTATTTAATTATTGCACATGTAAGTTATTATTGAAATGGTTGGATTTATGTCTGCTATTTTACTTTTTATATTCTATATGTCTCATGTCCATGGTCCAGGGCTGGTACGCTGCTTAACAAAGGATCTAGACTCCTCTCTTTGTGCTCTAATATCTTCAACTTGGAGCTTTCATCATATGGTCCAAGATAACTGGTCCAGCTCCATCCCCCAGGTCCACATTCTGGCCAGTGGGAAAGGTGGGAAGGGTAGGACATATGCTTCTTTTTAAGACACAACCTGAAAGTTGCATTGTTACATTGGCTAGACCTTGCTTACATGACCACAGCTAACTGCAAGAAAATCAGGGACCCAGCTAAAATTTAGGGGTTCTGTTATTCAAGAAGAAGGGAATTATGTATATTGATTTAATGCCAGTCAGTTCCACACTCAGCATGTGCCAGACATTGTGCAGCTCCTGGAGATCCTCGACTGAGCAAAACCAGATGAGTTCTTTCCTGAAGCACCAATTAGAACTATCCATTTTAGAAATTACCCCAAGAATTCCATGTCCTTGTATGTGGCCCTGGTCAGGGTCTGCTTCTTACCTGGTACCCAGAAATGGACATTCACAAGGCTACAGTTTTGGAAAGGATGGGACAAAATCATGTCCTTCCAATAATCTCCTCTCCACTGCATTTGCGATCGCAGAAGTGAAAACCCATGCCCAAGCCCACAGGACATCTTTGCTCTTGATTCAGGGGAATGGAGAGAAAGTGTGAACTTTTGTTGAGTCTCCACTCTGTACCAGGCTCCAGGCTACTTGTTCTCTCATCCTATCCCTGACTCTTCCTACACACACACACACACACACACACACACACACACACACACACAGCTGAGAAGCAGCTACCATTGCCCTTATTTCACTGATGAGAAGCTGGAGGTTCAAAGGTTAAACTGACCATGTGTGTGTGTGTGTGTGTGTGTGCGTGTGTGTGTGTGTGTGTGTGTGTGTGTATGCAGAGGTGGAGAGGAACACAATGCAGACACTCTGCTTACCTGGGCTCTAGGTGTCTGGAGCTGTCTGCAGCGAGATGTGAGTGAAGCACTGGGTGATGTTTGGGGGGTGTGGGTGGGGAGAGGTGGGAGCTGTGGCCTCTGCTGTGAGCTCTTGCTGTCCACCTTTCTAATGCTTTGAATAAATAACATGCTAATTAAATATGCTCAGAGAGCATATTAAGTTGGGAGGGAGCATAAACACCAGCGAGAATAAAGGAAAGAATTCAGTGGACTCTCAGAGGTTATAAAAATGGGCTGAAAACAATGAAGTGAAATTCAAGCTTAAAAACAAAGAGTTGAGAGACTTATAAGGTGCCAGAGGTGATAGAAGCCGGGGGGAGAATCTTATCCAAGTCTTGATATGTGGCCACAGATGCCAGTCAGGCATTATTATGGAGTGCCATTGTGGGCAGGAAGGACAGACACCACGGCAGCCCTGGGCATGCTCTGTGCTTTCTCAGGGTTGGGCGCCTGGAGATCCCCATGTACCCTCTTGAGCCTGGGCGGATGAAACAGGCAGGGAAAGCAGAAGAGGAAGATTTCACATGTTAGCCAAGAACTGAAGGGTGCTGGTGGGGAGGTGATTGTCCAAGGCAATGAAAATATAATCAGATTTCAGAAGTCCCAACTAACCTCTCTGCCTGCGTGGTCTGGGGAGAGGGGCAGATCGCAGTGCAGTGGGATGGCTCTGGCTAACGCACAGAGCCTGGTTCTGCCCTTACATGGCTGTTAAATCTTTCTGTGTCTTAGTTTTCTCATCTGTCCGATGAAGGCTGCTTGGCAGGAGGGAAGGTGAGTGTGGGCTGCCCGTGGGACCTCTCCACGGGGGTGGAGGCAGGGGAGAAAGGAACTGTAGGGGGCAGAGGAGGCGGTACCCACAGGTCTTCTGTTCGGGCTGGAGCAGGAGGGCAGATTGCCTTCGTTTGGGTTCCACCGACGCAGACCCTGAGACAAAGTTTTGTTTCTTTGGGAGGTGAGTCCAGGCGACACTGGTCGGAAGTAGGGAGGTGAGACCAGGAAGGGGAGGCAGCCTTGGTTATCAAACAAGTGAGCTCTGTGGGTGGTTGGATCTGTTCTTACTGGGGAACTCTGTTCCCTGTGCAGAATGGACTCCTCGGAATTACCCTGCCCCAGGGGCAAAGGATCTGGAGTGCGTAGACACCAACTCCTGTCGTTGGTAGTAGGCTGACGGCTGCCCTCCAGGAGTCATGCGTTCCCCAGCCCCCTTGTGTGCTGGCAGTGAGAGAAAGGCCGCAGACAAAGGGATGCAGATGCTGGCAGCTGGCGTTGGCCAGGAGGCCCTGAAGTGGCAAGAGTGAGAACCTGTGTGTGTGTGTCGGGCAGGGTGGGGGAACGGGTAGCGTCTGTAACACTGGAGCAGGCAGAGGGCAGGCACCTGAGAGATTTGTCCCAGAGGTCAGAGTAGCTATCTGGCCAGAGGACACATGACTGGGGACCATGCTGTCCTCCTGTTCAACTGGTAAGAAATGAGAGCGTGTATTGCAGGAATCCAGATACTGTGAGCAATGACTTGTGTGTCCGTTTCACTGGGGAAATTAGACTCAGAAAATATCGTCAAGAGTGGGAGTCTATCAATCACTGGCCCAGCCACAGCTAGGCATTCCGGTCATCTTGGGGAGCCAGTGTGGTGCTGTGGTTAAGAGGATATGCCTCAGATACCTAAGCGTGCTCTGGCACGTCCAAGCTGTGTGCCTCAGTCAAATCACTCCACTTGCTCGTGTCTCTGTTTCCTTATCTACAATATGAGGCTAATGATAGTCTGCACTTTCGAAAGTTTTTGTGAGGACAAAAGAGTTAAGCGTAAAGCCTTTCGAAGAGAGCCTGGTATAGGGTAGAATGTCCTCAAGTGTTCGCTGTTGTCGTTCAAGAACATGGTGGTGCCTTTAGGAGATTGAAGCCCAGTGACCTCATCCTGAGGCCTGGCCTGTGACCAGGCTGGAGCAGAGAGAAGGATGCAGGAACAGGAGTCGGCTTCCTACCGGTTCCCGCTCTGGGGCTGGGGAAGCTAGTTGGGTGTGGGCAGCTCGGGCCAGGCTGTAGGTTCTGCGGGGGAAGGTTGTGTGAGCATCACAGGGTGGGGTCACTGCTCTTCACTGGGGTTGGGGGGGACCCTGACCTGATGGGCCTACCCTTGGCCTGCTCTGAGTGATGACCTTGCAGCTTCACCTGGAGGGAAGGAGGGGAGGAAAGAGAGAGGGGGCGGGCTTCATCACTGCACAGGGGGGCTTCACGGAGAAACAGAGCAGAGCAGAGCGTTTTCAGGGGTGCAGGGAGAGGGGCAAAGAAAACAGCTGGGGCTGACTATGAGGGGCTCTTCTAGAACATGGCTGAAAGGGCCCATGGAGGCCTCCTGGATCTCCGAGGTTTCTTTAGAAGTGAAAGCTTTGGATGGGGGCCTGATGACAGGCTGTGAATGCAACATTCCAGCTCAGATAAGATTTCTTTCTCCTTCCATCACCACGTTTAGCTGTGCACTCCCAGACTCCTTTCTGTCCCTTAAAGACATCTCACGTGGGCCTTTTAGCTTTCTGGTCAATTCAGTGATTCACCATCAGTGAGAGCAGTTGAAACTCCAGTCTGAGTCTGATTGAGGTCCCCTCGTCTGCCGTGTCGCAGGAGCCAGGCCTGAGTGCCCGGGGGGAGGCAGACGTTGGGGCCGGCAGTTCTGTTCGTTTGCTCCTCTTCCCCCTCTGTCACCACACAGGGAGTCTGATTCTGGGATGGCTCCTCCCCTCAGGAACACCTTTGCGCGTGAGGAGGGGGAGAGTGTCAAGAATTGTGAAGGATTTCAGTTTTTGTCCTCATCACAAGCTAACATGTTAGTTTGTCAGTTAAGTGGATGTCAGTAAAAGACATGAGACTCCCGGCTCAGAGATGAAGGACAGGTTATTACTCACAGCAATGGCAATAGCCAGCGAATCAGCACTTTTGTGCCTGTTCTCTGAGCCCCAGTTCTCACAGGACACCATGAAGAGGACCAGGTGGGCCCTGTGTGTACAGTGTGTTGCATTACAGGCAAGGAACCCTGGGCTTAGGGCACCTACATATCTTATAATGGGCAGTAAGCATGCCTGTCCCCTGTTCCAGAGTGAGACATTCTCTATTTTACTGGACAATAAGAACGCCTGCCTTTGCTTTGGAGGACTGCTATCTTGATCTTTCAAGGCTGTTCTGCATCTAAACATCCTTGAAAATATAGCCTAGAACAAAAGAGCCAGAGAGCACTTCACTTAGGCTGAAATATGATCCACTGTGGGTCTCCTGTATTGCAGCAGAGGGATGGCCCGAGAACTGTCCCAGAATGGGCGGCCTGGCCCTGGCTGGGTCTGGTTTCATCTTCTGCTTGTGGGCCGCACAGCTGTGGTGGGCTTTACGTCCATGGTGTGTGTGGTTTCCAAGGGAACGTGTCTGCCTGGCCCTGACCCTCTCCATCTCCAGAACTCCCTGAGATAGAGGACAGCCAAGGTCCACATCCCAATCCCACCCTGGATGGAGCTTCACCTGCCTGGCCCAGCAGCCACCTAGGATTCTGCACAGCCCTGGCCTCTTCCTCTCTTCTAACCCCTGCTCCCCGCCCCCGGCATGAAGTCTGGGAGCTGCCAGAATCTTCTTTTCTGCCTCCCAAGAAACACAGAGATCTGGGACATGGTGGGGGGGGGCAGGAATTTTACTCTCAATGTGTTTTTGTTTCAAACTTTTAATTTTATATTGGAGTATAGTTGATTAACAAGCTAGTGATAGTTTCAGGTGTACAGTAAAGTGATTCAGTTATACATTTTCCCATTTAGGTTGTTACATAATATTGAGCAGAGTTCCCGGTGCTATACAGTAGGTCCTTGTTGGTTATCCATTTAAAATATAACAGTGTGTGCATGTCAATCCCAAACTCCCTAACTATCCCTTCCCCCTACCTTTCCCGCCTGGTAACCCTAAGTTCGCTCTCTAAATCCATGAGTCTGTTTCTGTTTTGTAAATAAGTTCATTTGTATCATACATGCACCCCAATGTTCACTGCAGCACTGTTTACAATAGCCAAGACATGGAAGCCACCTAAATGCCCATCAACAGAGGAATGGATAAAGAAGATGTGATATAATGGGATAATACTCGGCCACTAAAAAGAATGAAATAATGTCATTTGCAGCAACATGGATGGACCTAGTGATTTTCACACTGAGTAAAGTAAGTCAGACAGAGAAAGAGAAATATCGTATGATATCGCTTATATGCAGAATCTAAAAAGAAATGATACAAATGATTCAATGGGTTCTTTTCAGATCCTTTTAGCCCCCATCATTATAAGCTTCAGTGAGTATCTTCCCTTCAGAGATCTTCAAGTGGGGACCTCCCCCGTGGTCCAGTGGTTAAGACTCCTGTGCTTCCACTGCAGGGGGCGTGGATTCGATCGCTGGTCGGTGAACTAAGGTACCGCAAGACATATGGCACGGCCAAAAAAGAAAATTAAATTAAATTATATATATAAAAAAATCTTCAAGTGAGAAGTCAGCCCTAGTTTCCATGTCCACATTCAACCCCAAACTCTGGGGCACTCATCAAGCTCCCCCAGAACTGTTTCCTAGCACCCTGTCTAGTCAGGGCTAGCTCTAGAGGGGCCCCTAAGCTTTTGCCTCACCCAGTTTCTAGCCGGGCAGTCAGGTGTCAGGCTCTCACTCTAGGGGTGGCTTCAGTCTGGGAGGGGTTCTCTTGGAAACCCCCCTTCACTTCTTAACTCTTCTGGGGAGGTGGGCAGTGTCTGTGGGCACTGTATCTCTCCATGACCTCTGTTTATCTTGATTACTACAATGTATCCTACTGCCTTCTTCCCTTCCTCCAGTTATCTCCTTACACAGAGTCGGGGGTGTGTCAGCCAACAAAAGTGACCTATGATTGCTTGGGTGACCTGGCCTCAGCCAGGACAGGGAACAGGTGTGGCCCAAAGGCCAGGGACTTGAGAAGACAGATCAGTGGCAAGGTGTGCAAGTAATTGTTTCAATAAAATTGTGGGAAGAAGAGTTCTCCCAGCTGAAACATCCCCATTTTGTGGGAGGGGTTGGGGGAGAAGTAGGTCAAGTGTTGGTCCCCGAACACCAGGAAGCCACCTTCCACGGAAATTACATGCCTAGAAAATTGGGTCATGCTTACACAGTTGGGACCTGAGGGCTCCCCAAGCTGATCTACTCTGTTCTGCCACCCCCCCAACTCCCCTCAACAGCAGTGACAGTGTCCAGGCTGGACTATTTTTAGCCAGCTCATAAGGTGGTCATGTGCAGAGTGCCCTAGAGCTGCAGGGGTCTGGCCTGGCCCTCTCCCAGGCCTTGAAAAGATGGTGGATGCGACTTTACTGTGTCGGTGGGATCCCAGGGTGAGCTTCCTGAGGAGCTGAGCACCACACCATCCCCCGGACTTAAGCACACATATGATCCTTATTTCCTCGGCTGGAAAACTTCAGAAGCTCCAGATCCTGAACCGGCTGCTGATGCACTCCTTGACTTGGGTGCTCTCATGCATGGCGTCCTCTCCTCCGCATGCTCCCAGGCTGTGTCCGACTCCACTCTATCCAAACCACTCAGAGCTTCCCAAAGCTGCCGGGCTGTATCTGGGCACATACCGGAATGCCCTTCTTTCTCACATCTGCCTGTCACATACTTATTTCTACTCCCAAAGTCTGTTCAGCCATCTTATTTTCTGGCTATTTCACCCAAGCGTCATGCACTCAGAGAACTTGTTTCAATGTCAGTCTCCCCTGTTGGGCTGGGGCTCCTCAAGGCCTTAAGTCAGAGCTTGGCATGTAGTAGGTACTCAAAACATGTGTATTTGGCAGACCTTACAATGATCATCTATAGAGTGAGTATAATAATCTCTTGGTTTCTGGTCCCAGCAGAGTTCCTGGCTGACAGCTTTTGTAAAGGGAAGAAGGGTGGGTTTACACTAAGGCTTTCTACAGCCTTAGTGTAGGGGGTTCGAGAAATTTCAGGGCTGATCAAAGGAAGAGTTATGACCACGAGGGGGCAGTAGCACACGCAAGCTTGACTTGGAAGACAGTGACAGGTTTGCATTTGAGGACGTCTTTCATGGCAGGAGACTCCGTACCCTCCCTGAGTGTCTGTGGCTCAGGACCACCACCCAGAAGAGGAAGGGGGCAAGGGAATTCCTGAGAGGGGGATGGGGGGGAGTTTATGTGTCCAGGTGGTGTTGCTCAGCAGTCTGGAAATCAGAGTGCTCCAAAGGGTGGCAGGATCTTGGGGGTGGTTACAGCTTTGGGGTTTATCTTACTCATGGCTAGCTGATGGTAAGTGCAGTTTCACCTAGTGTGCAAAGGAGTCAGACTCTAAGTGGTTAAAAATCTGCTCACCGGGACCATGCTTAAAACAGTTGGATGTACAAAAATGTGAGTTTGGCTCTGGTGGGCTTTTGAGCTAAGGGGTCTCAGAGTGCTGTGAAGAAGTAAATAACAAAGGGGCCAAGATACAGAAGCTATCTTTGGCTCATTTAGATAACACTTCGCGGAGGGAAGGGCTCAGTGGGGGTCTGCATCATCTGTTCCTGTTCCTGATTGCTCTGCAGGCTACCTTGATGTGGTCCAGGGAATTCCTACATTTATTTACTATGTATTTTTTTTTCTTTTTCTTTTTTTAACATCTTTATTGGAGTATAATTGCTTTACAATGGTGTGTTAGTTTCTGCTTTATAACAAAGTGAATCAGTTATACATATACACATGTTCCCATATCCCCTCCCTCTTGCATCTCCCTCCCTCCCTCCCACCCTCCCTATCCCACCCCTCTAGGTGGACACAAAGCACCAAGCTGATCTCCCTGTGCTATGCGGCTGCTTCCCACTAGCTATCTATTTTACATTTGGGAGTGTATATATGTCCATGCCACTCTCTCACTTCGTCCCAGCTTACCCTTCCCCCTCCCCATATCCTCAAGGCAATGCTCTAGTAGGTAGGATGGGAATAAAACACAGACCTACTAGTGTATTTATTTTTTAATTGAAGTATAGTTGCTTTACCACGTTATATTAGTTTCGGGGGTACCCCACAGTGATTCGATATTTTTATAGATTATACTCCATTTAAAGTTACTATAAAATACTTGTTGGATTTCAGGACACTTCAACACATATTTACCAAGCTCCTACTATGTACCTGGCAGGAAGAAATGCAACAATGATTAAGATACAATGTCATCCCACCAAGGAGCTCACAGCTGGTAGGAGTAACAAACCACAAATAGCTAATTACAACTCTATGTGATGCATGAGGTCCATGAGGAGGGAGTGACAGTGCTTGGGCAGCAGGGGCCACCGCACCCAGGGTCATGCAGGGGCTGGGGCATGACCCACTTTCAGAATTTAGAATGTAGAGCTGAGGGGCTCAGACACAGCAGGCTCAGTTCAGAGCAGGGGCTGACTCTGCTGCGTTTCAGTGCCGTAGTCTGTATCCCATGCCAACCCCCTAACATCTCCTAATCCAGGCGGAGGGCCCGGAACTTGCAGCTTGCAGCTTCCTGTTAGTTGCATCCCAGCTATGCAGCCTTCTGCAACCCATTTGCCGTCTGTGAGTGTCAGTGTCCATTTCTGTAAATTTGGGATAAAAGTCTGTACTTCTTCTGAATGACCTCTAACTGTTGGTGCGTCCCAGAGCAAATCCTGGGCCATTTCTCTATTTATAGTCTCTCCCAAGGTGAAGTCTGGTCTCAAAGCTCTGACTTACGGTCCTCCAATTTGTATCTTCAGCCATGAGTCCCTGGCCTCGTCCTCGAGCTTTAGACTTATATTTCCAACTACATTCAGCTTCATAATTCCTTATCCTGCACTTGGCACTGGGTATGTTTTAGAATCCAGAATCTCTAAATTGTAGAAAGATAATGTCTCCAGCAAGATCGATAGCATCCTGTAATCAAACATATTGATATTTCTGCAGAGAAACATGAATATTTATCCTAAGTGGCATAAAAAAATCTGTAAATCTCCTCATTTCATATCACATCAGAATTTGCTAGTGAATGAATTATGAAGCACCTTTTGGATTTCTGAGCCTTTTGGATTTCAGAATTGCAGATAAGTCTATGTGGACCTGTACTTTCTCTCCATTTAACGTTTGATAGGCGCTCCAAACTTAACATGCTCAAAATGTGACTTTTGATATTACCCACCTCCCACTCTGGGAAGGGGGTTCTAAGGCTGGGGGTGCAGGCAGTGCCTGGGTGAGGGAGGGAGTTCCAAGCAAAAAGGCACAGTGTCTGGGATCTCATGTGTTGCAAGAGCAGGACTGGGCTGGGCACCTGGGTCTGGGGTTTTTCTTGGGGTGGCCACAGGCAGATGCATCCTGAGGGATAAATGTCGACAAGGACCTGGCTGTCTTTGGGGCAGGGCCAAGTGATGAACCAAGTGCCAGACCATGGCCTGGAATTGAATCCAGAATCCATAGCTTGGGAGAATAAGACCATTTGAAAAACACAAAAGCAAATATGGAGGACGTGAACAAGCTCAGGGCGTGTCAGGATTGGGGCAGGATGGAAGTAAGCAGAGGGCTCTTCTTCCTGGGTGTTGCTTCATGGCATGGGAGCTCAGCAAGGCTGGATGTGCAAGATGGGTTCAACAGATCAGGGTGGATGGGGAAATGGATCGCCGGGGAATGAAGAGAGGGTCCTGCGGTGAAACCATGAGCAGCCAGCTGGAGGAATCCTTTCTTGGAGGATGGCCATGGTGACCAGAAGGGATCTGAGAGCCAGATGGGGGAACTGTGGGGAAAAAGACCCCTATAAAAAATTAAGACTCATGCTATTATGAGAACTGCATTGCAAGAAAGAGGAAAAGATGCCCACCACCTAGCCCCAAGGGCTAATACAGCCCCCAGCTAAACAAAGAAAAATTGCAGGCTTGGGATTAGCAAACTTCAAGGAAGTAATTAGAAAGAGGTGCTGTAACATATCTTGAAATGAGTCATGGTACTTGTTTAGCAGAACACTGATGACTTGTAAACAGGGACAGTAGTGTTTCAGCCTGGAGCATGTGTGCGGAGCCCTGCCTTGCATAGTGGGTAATGTTCTCACCAGGGTTCATGACAAACGTGTGCATTTCCTCAGTGACTCACAAGCAGGAGAGACTCTCTCTGAAGGATCCTGATGCCCAGGGCTCTCTCTGAATAACTCCACCCACTCCCTCCTGTGCAGTGAGAAGACCCAGCACATGAGGCCTCGGGGGGCCCTGTACCCTCTGCTGGTTCTCCCAGAAGGGCCTGAGGTGGCCTCTGCCCCACCCAGCAGGCCTGTCGGCTCTGCACTCAGGGAGACCCCAGCAACACTGCCCCGGGAGCCAGCCGTGATCTCTGCTGCCTCAGCAAAGCACCAATCACCACACAAAACACAGTCCTTCCCTGGAGGCTGCCTGTCATTGGTGTATAAATGGGCTGTCACGCTCCATCAGTTCTGCGTATGGCTGTGTGCTGCATTTACCACCCCATTCTGGAATTTTCTCTCTCTCTCTCTCTCTCTGTCTGCAACCCCATCCTTCTTGTCTTCCAAGGTGGTTCCAGGTCTGGAGTCCTTGAAATCAAGCTGCACAACCACAGCTCCATCTGTGCTGGGGCAAAATTGATTGCCTTGCACGTGTTCCCAGGCTCACAGCTCTTTCCCACCCTTTGGGGACAATTTAGAATCTGGTCTTTGGCTGACACCTGCTCAGCCCCTCCCTCCCCTGGCCTGTGGGGAGGGATTTCCCTTCCCCAGTTATATATACTCTGGCTCCAGTGATGCAGAGTCACAAGAATGGAGAGAAGATAAGCAAACTGTGGACTCATGGACACTGGTGGGTTTAATTTATGTGAAAACCATATTGGAGGTGGGGGGAGTAGATGGGGAAGTGGCAGCCGGGAGGGGAAAAGAGAGGTTTGCTCTGGTGGCTGGCGGAGACAGGGGGAGAGTAATAGAGTGACACGTGTTGACTTTGGAGTCTGATATTCTGCAAGGAAGGAGATTAAAATAACTTCCCCCTTCACTTACTTGTGGTTTCTGAGCTCTGGTTCTTGGAAGAGGTGACTTGGGCCTCTGAGTTCCTTGGAGTCACCATCCTGTCTGGTTCTCTTAGTTCCGGGCCAGCTGGACTTGTCCTTCTAACCAGACTACGGGTTGCTTTGAGGGCAGAACCCAGGCTTCATCTTGTCCACCTCAGGGAGAGACCAAGACTTCTGAGAGTGCTTTGCAAAGCCCACTGATGTCTAGAACAGACTCTGTAACACTTCCATTCCTGGGCTTGGCATCCCCTGACTGGTCAGTCCCCAAAACTCCAGAGCACCAGCATTAAATGACATAGATCCTTTGAACTGGAAATCCTCTTTTCGTTTGGCAGTTCTTGAGAGATGTGAGTGATTCCAGAAATCAGGCTCACTTACTTTGGGAACAGTCTGTTGGAGTTGGTGTTATGGACTGAATGTATGTGTCCCCCCCCAATTCATATGTTGAAGCCCTAACCCCCAGAGGGATGGTTATTAGGATGAGGGTCCTTTGGGAGGTAATTAGGTGTAGATGAGGCCATGAGGGTGGAGCCCCCATGAGGAGATTAGTGCCCTTTTAAGAAGAGAAAAAGTCTAGAGCTCACTCTTTCTACCATGTCGGGACACAGTGAGAAGGTGGCTGTCTGTAAGCTGATAAGAGGGCCCTCACCAGACACTGAATCTGCTGGTGGCTTGATGTTGGACTTCCCAGCCTCCAGAACTGTGAGAAATCAATGTTTGCCATGTAGTCCACCCATTCTATGGTGTTTTTGCTGTAGCTGCTCAGCTACCAAGACACATGGCATGAGGCAAAGAACTGAGAAGATGGTTCCATCTTTTTCTTGTCACTGAGAGACCACCCCTCCTCTTGATCTTCCTCTGCCATCTCTCTCTCCTCTACTGTGAGACAGGCACTTGGGAGGGTTTCAGGGGGCCCAGGGGTGGATCAATCTCAGGTCTGTCCTTTGGGCTCATGAGGCAAAGAGGGGAACCAGCTAGACCTGCCTGTGGGCTCCAGCAGGGGCCCAGTGCTTGAAAACATCTCCCCAACCTCCTCCCACCATGACATGGACATATCTTCTATCTCAGCATCAGCTTCAAGGGACCCAGCTGGAGGGCTGCAGAATCTGCAGTGCAGTGCTGTCTGAGCCTGGTGCACCTACCTCGGTGCTGCTGCCTCACTTTGTTTCTGTTACTTGAACTCTGTTTATGCTAAACAGGGTTTCTCACTTTGTGAGGATCTTTAAAGGTGTGGAGTGCAACAGAGAGATGGTTCCTGATTCCCTATCACCAATTACACTAACTCAGCCTATGGAGAGGCTGTGGGGTGGAAGCTGCTCTCTGTCTGACCCTGGGGTCTTCAGGGGCCAGCGTCTGCTCCTATATCCCTGGGGCTTTCTCTGCCAGAGGTGTCTCTGCTTTGCTACCTCTTGCCCTGGTGATAAAAACCAGACAAAACCAAAAGAAATCAGGAAGCGGCAGTCATGAAGTCTATACCTGAGATTTGTGAAGAAGTTAGCTGCAATCTATATTGCATCTAAGTTGTAACTTTTTACATCCTGTCACACCTACATCCCAGGCTCCGCTTATGAGCTTCTGGCTCTTTCCTTTGTTTTTTGTTTTCCCCAGGCCCCTGCAAGATGGACCGTTTAACTTCTACCTCTCTAGCAGGGTCCAGCCCCACTCACTCTTCAGGAATCAGTCCTTTATGAATGCCTGGAGCACATCCTCATGGTCTGCCCTGCCCACTGGGCACTCACCACACTGGAATGCATCTTGGGCTTGGCTACCCAGGATCCAGAGTCATCTTCTGTTCAGCAGAAGGGCCTCTCTCAGCTCTGGACACCATGGAGACATTGCCATCTGTGGGGATCACCTGAGTGCCCAGAGAGTGCTGGAGAGAGGAGATGGGGTGGAGAGGGCTCCCAGGGAACCCCCACAAAGCCCCAGAGAATTTTGCATCCTATCAATATTTTATTTAAATCTGATGACCACTGTCTCCACATTTTAGAGATGAAATGTGGTATGGAGAAGCTGTAGGAATTTGGGGTTTGGAGCCCGATGAAACCACAATCTTATCATTTCCTAGCTAGGAAGCAAGAAAATTGACCTCTCCATGCCACAGTTTCCCTATCTCTTAGATGGGACCGTAGTATAGAGCTCACAGAATGTTGGAGGACACAGTGGACGACACCCGGTATGGTGGTACCTGGATGTAAAATCCCTGGCACGGAGCACATAGATGTTTATTCTCTGTCTTCATCACATGTTCTCTTAAATATCGGTCATGGAGAATCCATTGGGAAAGAGTAGAAAGGACACAAAGTTGGACACTACCCTTGCACGGTGCCTTTGTCTCTTCAGAGATTTTCTCTTAAAAGCTTCAGATGTAGCCATTTTACAGATGAGAAAACTGGAGTCTAGTTTCCACAATGAATTAATAGCAGACTTGGGTCTCAGAACAAATGCTTCAGTTCTGATCCCTCCACTTTCACAGAACTTGTGCTTAACTGGTGCCTTATAGATGCTGGTTGAATGGCAATCCAGGGCAGTGATTCTTCCTGTGTGGTCACTGGACCAACAACATTGGCATCCCCTGGGAATCCGTTAAAAATGCAGTCTCTTGGGCCCCATCCCGGACCTAGTAGATCAGAAACTCTAGGGGTGAGGCCCAGCCATAAGTTTTTAAAAGCCCTTCAAACAACTCTGATGCAGACCCAGAGCCTATCCACCTATCACCTGACTACACACACAGCCTCACCCGTACCTGCTCCCTTATTAAGTGTAACCAGCCCCCAGGCCAGCTGCGGTCCCCCGTGCTTCTACAGGAACTAGCAAAAGCAAAGGAGGTTTTCTCCCTATCTTCTCTCTCCCCCACTTCCAACCACAGAGGGGAGAAGACCCCCAAACTATCTCCTCCTTTCTCCTTTCCTTAGTAATAGTGATGCCTTCTGATCAGAGCTCCCCCTGTTTGCCCAAGCTTTTTTATTTTCATTTTTCTACTAGGTTCTCCCTCCATCCCTTGGGAGCTTGCATTTTCATTCCCACTTTTGTGAAGATGTGGAGCTGGAGTCCAGAGACATGGGGAGATCACCCAGATGCACCACTGCAGAAGGCAGCACGTTGGGAACATCTAATCCACACCCTTTGTTTTGTACTTGATGAGACTGAGGCCCGGAGAGGGCAAGGGCATTGCTCGTAGTGGCACAATGAGAGCCAGCAGAGGGGCACTGAGTCCCAGGTCTCCTGGCTTTCTCTCCAGAGCTCTTTCTATGACTGAAGAATTTAACTCAGATGCCATAGAAAGTGTACTCACAACAGAATCAAGGCAGGGTCTGCCAAGGTTAGCTGCATATATTTCTGGAATATTCTCTGCACTTAAAAAATTATTATTATTTTACATAATGGCTTATTACTGTATTTTGAATGTAGTTTCATGTACTATACAATAGGACATTCTCTATCCATTCTGTATATAATAGTTTGTATCTGCTAGTCCCAAACTCCCAATCCATCCTTCCCCCACCACCCCTCCCCCTTAGCAACCACAAGTCTGTTCTCCATGTCTGTGAGTCTGTTTCTGTTTCCTAGATAAGTTCATTTGTGTCATATTTTAGATTCCACATATAAGTGATGTCATATGGTTTTTGTCTTTCTCTTTCTGACTTCAGTTAGCATGATAATCTCTAGGCCCATCCATGTTGCAGCAAGTGACATTATTTCATTCTTTTTTTTTCCGGTACGCGGGCCTCTCACTGTTGTGGCCTCTCCCGTTGCGGAGCACAGGCTCCGGATGCGCAGGCTCAGTGGCCATGGCTCATGGGCTTAGTTGCTCCACGGCATGTGGGATCTTCCCGGACCGGGACACGAACCAGTGTCCCCTGCATTGGCAGGTGGACTCGCAACCACTGCGCCACCAGGGAAGCCCCTATTTCATTCTTTTTATGACTGAGTAGTATTCCAATATATATATATATATGTGTGTGTGTGTGTGTGTGTATATGTGTGTGTGTGTGTGTGTGTGTGTGTGTGTGTGTGTGTATGTTTTCTTTATCCATTCATCTGTTGGTGGGCATTTAGGTTGTTTCCATGTCTTGGCTATTGTGAATAGTGCTGCTATGAACATAGGGGTGCATGTATCTTTTCTTTGGATATATGCCCAGGAGTGGGACTGCTGGATCATATGGCAGCTCTGTTTTTAGTTTTGTAAGGAAACTCCATACTGTTTTCCATAGTGGCTGCACCAATTTATATTCTCACCAGCAGTGTAGGAGGGTTCCTTTTCGCCACACCTTCTCCAGCATTTATTATTTGTAGATTAAAAAAATTAATTTAATAAATGATTTACCCAGGAATCTGTGCTTAATCACAGGGCACTAGTGCCCATGGCTCTGCTTTCAAGGCTCTGTGCAAGCTCTGCAGGTGACGGTGAGGGATGGAGCTGGGCACACCGAGTGATGCTTGCCTCTCACCAGGGAGAGAAGAGCCTGAGCTGGGAATGAGACACACGTGGCATTCCTGGACATTCTCGGCCCAGCAGGGGAACACAGAACACAGCAGGACAGTCCCAGCAAGATCTCCTGCCCTTGGCCCTGCAATGAGTGCCTTCCTTGGCCGTTAGCTGCTTCGCCTTGCTCTGTAGGAGAATCTTCCTTGTCCATTTCTGCAGGAGAACCGATTAGATTCCTAGGGCTGCTGTAATAAACTTACCATAAGATGAGAGGCTTAAAAGGACAGAAATCTCGTCTCTCACAGTATTGGAGCCCAGAAGTCCAAACTCAATGTGTGGGAGGACCTCACTCCCTCTGGAAGCTCTAGGGCAGAAGCCTTCCTTGCCTCCTCTGGCCCGTGGTGGCTGTCAGTATTCTTCAGCTTCCTTGGTTTGTGGCTGCATCACTCCAGCCTCTGTGCCAGTCTTCCTGTTGCCTTCTCCTCTGTGTCTGTCTCCTCTTCTGTCTCCCTTGTGTGTCTCTTATTAGGATACTTGTCACTGGATTTAGGGCTTTCCCAGATAATCCAGGATATGTCTTTATCTCAAGATCCTTAACTCAACTGCATTTGCAAAGGCCTTTCTCCAAATAAGGTAACACTCAGAGGTTCTGGGAATTAGAAAGTGGACATATCTTTTGGGGAGTCACCATTCAGCCCATGGGCAGAGGACTTGGGGAGGACTTCCCTGTCGAGTGCTACATTGCCTTAGGCCCCTGATTCTCACTGCTGTGTGTCCTGCAACCTCCAGTTTGCCCTAAGGCTTGAGTAATCACAGGCTCCTATTTGAGGGAACTGGGGTCTCCTTGGCAATATGATCCTGTTATATGACTTTGATTGGCTGCCAGTTTGTTACAATTATGCAAGCACGGAGGCCTGGAAATCAACACAGAGAAACTTGTTGCCATGGTCCCTGATTCTGGATCCAGCCTTAGTACTTTTGTCGTGCCCAGCCCCTTGGTCCCAAATTATTGCTTCTACCTTGGCAATGCTGTGCCAGATGGACCCCCTTCTGGATCCTAGGCTTGCCCCTCTGGCTGGTTCTCTACAAAGGGGTCAATAGAAATGGTGAGTACAGTGTGAGGAATGGATAAAGAAGATGTGATACATATATACAATGGAATATTACTCAGCCATAAAAAAGAACAAGATAATGCTATTTGCAGCAGCATGCATGGACCTAGAGATTACCATACTGAGTGAAGTAAGTCAGACACAAAAAGACATATATCATATGATATGGTTTATATGTGGAATCTAAAAAAAAGTGTCCAAATTAACTTATTTATAAAATAGAAGTAGAGTCACTGATGTAGAAAACAAACTTATGGTTACCAGGGGATATGGGGGAGTGGGGAGAAGGATAAACTGGAAGACTGGGATTGACATATACACACTACTATATATAAAATAGCTAATAAGAACATGCTGTATAGCACAGGGAACTCTACTCAATACTCTGTAATGGTCTATATGGGAAAAGAATCTAAAAAAAAATGAGTGAATATACATATATGTATAACTGATTCATTTTGTTGCACACCTGAAATTAATTATAAATTAACTATACTCCAACAATTTTTTTTTTTTTTTTTTTGTGATACGCAGGCCTCTCACTGTCATGGCCTCTCCCGTTGCGGAGCACAGGCTCCGGACGCGCAGGCTCAGCTGCCATGGCTCACGGGCCCAGCCGCTCCGTGGCACGTGGGATCTTCGCGGACCGGGGCACGAACCCGTGTCCCCTGCATCGGCAGGCGGACTCTCAACCACTGTGCCACCAGGGAAGCCCAGGAATTCACTTCTTGATGGGAAAACAATGTTTTTAAATCAGGTTCCAAAATCCTAGGTGGCTTCTCTCACAAATTCCAAGAAAGAACTTATGGAACTAAGATTTGGCGAACTGGTCTTCCCCTGCCAGGAACTCCTGATCTCTCAAAGCCTAGACAGAAGGGATGAGCAGGGCTGCTGTTCTGCCCACATTCTGCTCAATCCTCCATCAAATGCACATTGAATGCCTCCTATGGGCAGACCCTGTGCTGGTTGTGGGCTGCATTGCACTGAAACATGTGCAGGGCCTGCCTGTGTGGCTTCTGCGAGTGGAACTTTCTGGTGTTGGTGAGCTCAGAGGGGGCTTTGTGTGTGTAGGAGTGTGAGGGCAGGAACTGCTCATTCAGACTGAGGAGGTGTGTCCTTGGGGACCTGACAGCACCTGGTTTGCACTGTGGCTCTTCAGGGGACCGAAAGTCCATGTGCAGCTGTCAAAAGCCCTCACACGTGTGTGTTGTGTGTGCTGTGTGCTGTAGTGGATGGGCGTGGCTGTGGCTTGGGCAGGGCGTTGGTCGGAGTGACTGGATCTTCGCCAAGTGCATTAAATGCTCAGAACCTTAGTTTTCCTTATGATAAATGTATACATGCCCTTTATATTGTTCTTGTGATTCCAAGATAATGTCGGCGAAAGCATGTTCTAGTAACCAGTGTCTAGTCGATGCTCCATAGATTCAAGTATCATTTTTTATGTTACCTTTATAGCATGGTTCCTCCATCCAAATTCATGAACAAAAAACAAAAAACCTTCCCCCTAAAAGCCTAGACTGAACGTTATTAGGAGAGAAAAACATCATTTCCTGAATCACCCCTGCCCTAAATGGCGAAGTTTAATCCCAGAGATTTATTGGCCTGCCTTGTGCCTTTGGGATCATGCTGTCATTACAGCAGTTGGTGTGGGGTCAGCTGAGGGGAGGGTTAAGGAGGAATGAGCTGACCTGCTCTAAACATGGCTCTGTGCTTATCAGCAGCTGCGTGACCTTGGGCAAGACATTTCATCTCTCTGAGCCTCAGTTTCCTCTTATGTAAAGTGGAGATGATTTTTACTTACTGCTGTGAATTTTGGCAAGGGTTTTGCTAGAGTTGGGTAGAGGTCAGATTTTTCCAAAAAGGCAGCCTCACTGGATCAGATGTATGTTATCTGTTCTCTTAGAAGTAAATGCATCTTTCCCCCATCAGAACACATTGGGATTGATTAGGAGCAAAGTAACTTGAGAAAAAAAGCCCAAAGGAATAGGCGGCACCAGGCCATGGCAGAACTTCAGCCACATTTGTGACTCTGGATGGCCAGCACAGCTTTGAGCACTTCACCTGCTGGGTAAAAGCACAGCTTCCCCCAGGACTAGCCACTCTTCCAGGGCTGGTGGGAGGCTGCAGCCTCAAGCAAAACACAGGCTCTGAAGAAGGTGGCCATCTCTGCTCTACTTAACCCTCTATATGAGGCCTCTCTGGGGAGACTTGAGGCAGCCCAGCTTCCGGTTCCCATCGCTAGTGCTGTTGCAGTATCACATGGGAGATGGATGGGAATGCACTCAAAAAATGCCAGGCCTCCTGTCTTCTCAACACTTGAGATTTGACTGCAGGTGGTTGCCTGTGGGTTCCTTCTCCCCACATCAGCCTGGAGAATAACTCACTCTCCAGAGATAGGGAAGACTTTACATCTAACTTAGAAATTAGAGTACCATGTTATAAACAAAACAAAATGAAACAAAATGCATTTTCTTGTCATTTTGACTCATTGGGGCAGGGACGTGTGTGTAGGTCGTGAAGGGTTGGGTCGGCTGGGAGAACATGGTCCCCACGGGATGGTGGTGAGTGCATCCCCTCAGGTTATGCCCGCTGCAACAAGAGCTCATGTCCAGTGGCTTTCGGAGCTTAGTGCAAGATACCAGATGAGTTGGGTTTCTCAGTCCAAGGCCAAAGCCTGTGCTTCCCCTCCAGAGTCTTGGGAGATCCCTCAGATATGTAAAGTGGACCCAGACAACAAAGCTTTAATATAGTTGCACCCCCCAAATGGTAAGTGTCCGAGTGTGGGTTTTAGTTTTCTCATTTGCAGGTGGGGGTGGGAGGGGCTGCTGGTTCTTTAGAGTCTTTTCATTTCCAGAAGAGGATTTATCCCCACTTCCCTTCTTTAAATGTGGGCAAAAGGGAGGAAAAAATAGAAACACACACAGTGATGTGTCTAGGTGACAAAAAGAGAAGGGTACAAGCAGAAAGTCAGGGAGGGGAGAAGAAATCTAAGAAAACAGAAAAAAAAATTGTCAGAGGAAGCTCAGAAAGAGGAAAAGCCTCTTTCGACTGACTTCAGCTCCAACAGAGACCTCAGCAGATCCCCTGGGGCCACTCTGAAGCTGGGCTGGCCCTTCAGAAATGCCCCAAATTGAGGACAGGGGGCTTTTGTACCCCAAGTCGCTGGATGTGATGTGGGCTTTCTCCAGGGAGGGTATTGCCTCAGGGGAGGCAGAACCTTTTGGCAATACCCCCGAGAGCATCTTGGCTGTGAGCACCCCTTAAGAGAAGACACTCGTCAGCCCTCAGGCCCTGAGGGGGATCTGGGAGCGTCCTCAGCACCCACTGCGCTGCCAGTGGAGCCTGAAATGAATGTGGCAGAGCTGTGTCGGTCAGGGTTCCTGAGTGTCTCCTGTGTACTCTCACTCGAGGTGGCGCAGAAGAGGGAGGCGTGAGGGAAGGCACATGCTGCTCTGTTTCCCAGGGAGATTGTCCCTTTAATTTTGTAAATATCCAGTGAAAGGATAAGTCTGTCATAAAGAAAAGCAACTGCGGTGGAAGTTGCTGGAAGAAAACTTGCCGGTATCCAGGGATTGCCATCTTGTGGCTTCCCCCAGATGGCCAGGTTTGGGGGCCGACACGTGGATACCTCTCTTTACCTCTTGTTATTCACAAGTTAGATGTTAGCCTGTGCTTGGCGGACTCATCTCCTGAGTTTCTTCTGCTGTTGTCTTCCATAGCTCTAAATAATAGGCTGAACCCCACTGTTCTTTATTAATTTATCTAGTATTTATTTATTTCCCAGTATGGAAGGTAAGCTTTTAGTACTCAAACATCAGGCCCTGCGTCTATTTCTCCTCTCCCACCATCTCAATAAAGTTAAATCATTATTTTGGGTTCAGTCAGTATTCCCTTGTTTACTACTATGATTATGTAAATATTGCTCATAGGTGATCTTACTTATGTTCTATAATTACATTTCATTTCTTGTGCAGTGTTTAACTTTTCTAGGAGTTAATTGTTGACTTAAAATTTGATTAGTTTTCTATGTATTTGTGCTAATTCTCCCCCTACCTGGGAGCTATCTGCAAGTCCCTCTCAATCTGGTCTGGCAATTAGGTGCACTGTTAGTTCTTGGCAACTTCCCTCTTGGAGCCCTCCACTCTCAAGCATCCATCTGGACAGGCTGCTGCAGGTCACCTACACAGCTGCCTCCCAGACACTTCCCTTCACTATTCTTTTCTTTTTTTTTCTTTTTTGCGGTACGCGGGCCTCTCACCGTTGTGGCCTCTCCCGTTGCGGAGCACAGGCTCCAGACGCGCAGGCTCGGCGGCCATGGCTCACGGGCCCAGCCGCTCCATGGCACGTGGGATCTTCCCGGACCGGGGCACGAACCCGTGTCCCCCGCATCGGCAGGCGGACTCTCGACCACTGCGCCACCAGGGAAGCCCCACTATTCTTATCTGAGCTTTGCAAAAGCCTGAGAAAATGTTTGAGATATGAGAAAAAACTACTGGCTCCCCAAATAAAGTTTCAAGTTAGAAATAAACAAACATTTAATTAAATTGCATAATCTAGTGTCAGCTAGTCAACTGCAACTCAACTCATTCCTCTAAGCAGCTCTCTGACTCTGATCCAACCTGCACACATGGCTGGATCTGGAGAGGTCCCTGAAGGCACCCACAGTGCAGCCCTTCATGCAGGTGGAGCTGCCGTGGCAAACAGAAAGTTCTTCACATGTTTGACACTGATTCAAACCCATTCTCACAGAGAAGGGTTACCAAAGTGAAGCCCAGACTTTTTGGAGTTATCTTCTTGTTACCCCATACTAACTCCTTGCTTCATTTTCTCACCTGCCACTGTAACCAACCTCGCTTCTCTGGTGTGATCCACCATGCACTTTCTAAGATGGGTATCCATTTCTAACTCCATCCTTTATCTCTCCTCCTTGGACAGGGATTCTACAAATGATCTTGTGGGTGTCAACTTTGCTGGCCAAAGTGGCCTCCAACTCCTCCCTCCTCCTAGGCTTAGCTCCTCCTTCAGCCACAAGGTAAAGGCAGATCAAGAAAGCAATCTTTCCAACTGTTCTCCTCCCGGGGGGCACCTTCTCCTTCCAGTGTGACTGTCCACTCCTTTTCACTGGCCGGTTCTATGAACGAGTCCCATTTGCTGCTTGTGGATTAAAAATAAGGAATGGATGGAGGACCTTCAAGGTGGTGGAGGAGTAAGACATGGAGATCACCTTCCTCCCTACAAATACATCAAAAATACATCTACATGTGGAACAACTCCTACAGAACACCTACTGAACGCTGGCAGAAGACCTCAGACCTCCCAAAAGGCAAGAAACTCTCCACGTACCTGGGTAGGGCAAAAGAAAAAAGAAAAAACAGAGACAAAAGAATAGGGATGGGATCTGCACCTCTGGAAGGGAGCTGTGAAGGAGGAAAGGTTCCCACACACTAGGAAGTGCCTTCACTGGCAGAGACGGGGGTGGGGTTGAGGGGGAAGCTTCAGAGCCACCGAGGATAGCGCAGCAACAGGGGTGCAGAGGGCAAACCAGAGAGATTCCCACACAGAAGATCGGTGCTGACCAGCACTCACCACCCTGAGAGGCTTGTCTGCTCACCCACTGGGGCGGGCGGGGCTGGGAGCTGAGGCTCGGGCTTCAGAGGTCAGACCCCAGGGAGAGGACTGGGGTTGGCAGCGTGAATACAGCCTTAAGGGGCTAGTGCACCACAGCTAGCTGGGAGGGAGTCCGGGAAAAAGTCTGGACCTGCTTAAGAGGCAAGAGACCATTGTTTCGGGGTGCACGAGGAGAGGGGATTCAGAGCACTGCCTAAATGAGCTCCACAGACAGGTGTGAGCCGCGGCTGTCAGCACAGGCACCAGAGACAGGTGTGAAATGCTAAGACTGCTGCTGTAGCCACCAAGAAGCCTGTGTGCAAATGGGTCACTATCCACACCTCGCCTCCCGGGAGACTGTGCAGCCCGCCACTGCCAGGGTCCAGTGATCCAGGACAACTTCCCTGGGAGAACGTACAACATGCCTCAGGCTGGTGCAACATCACGCTAGCCTCTGCTGCCGCAGGCTCACCCCGCATTCTGTACCCCTCCCTCCCCTGAGACTGAGTGAGCCAGAGCACCCTAATCAGCCGCTCCTTTAACTCCCTCCTGTCTGAGCTGAAGAACAGACACCAGAGGGTGACTTACACACAGAGGCAGGGCCAAGTCCAAAGCTGAACCTCAGGAACTGTGTGAACAAAGAAGAGAAAGGGAATTCTCTCCCAGCAGCCTCAGGAGCAGCAGATTAAATCTCCACAATCAACTTGATGTACCCTGCATCTCCGGAATACCTGAATAGACAATGAATCATCCCAAATTGAGCCGGTGGACTTAGGGAGCAACTGTAGACTTGGGGTTTTCTTTCTGCATCTAATTTGTTTATGGTTTTATGTTGATCTTAGTTTAGTATTTAGAGCTTATTATCATGGGTCGATTTGTTTATTGATTTGGTTGCTCTCTTCCTTTTTTTTCTTTATATGTATACATATATTTTTTCCTTTTTCCCTTTTTGTGAGTGTGTATGTGTATGCTTCTTTGTGTGATTTTGTCTGTATAGGTTTGTTTTTACCATTTGTCCAAGGGTTCAGTCTGTCCTTTTTTTTTTTTTAATATACTTTTTAGCACGTGTTATCATTGGTGGATTTCTTTATTGGTTTGGTTGCTCACTTCTTTCTTTTTAAAATTATTTTAATTTTTTAAAATAATATTTTTTAATTTTTTTACTTTAACAACTTCATTTTTCTTTCTTTCTTTCTTTCTTTCTTTCTCCCCACCCCCCGATTTTCTTCTGAGCTGTGTGGTTAGGGTCTTGGTGCTTTGGCCAGGTGTCAGGCCTAAGCCTCTGAGGTGGGAGAGCTGAGTTTAGGACATTGGTCAACCAGAGATCTCCCAGACCCACATAATATCAATTGGCGAGAGCTCTTCCACAGATCTCAATCTCAACACTAAGGTCTAGCTCCACTCAACAACCAGCAAGCTCCAGTGCTGGACACCCCATGCCAAACAACTACCAAGATAGGAACACAAACCCACCCATTAGCAGAAAGGCTGCCTAAAATCATAATAAGTTCACAGACACCACAAAACACACCACTGGATGTGGTCCTGCCCACCAGAAAGACAAGATCCTGCATCATCCACCAGAACACAGGCACCAGTCTCCTCCACCAGGAAGCTTACATAAGCCACTGAACCAAAATTACCCACTGGGGGCAGACACCAAAAGAAACGGGAAATATGAACCTGCAGCCTGTGAAAAGGACACCCCAAACACGATAAGTTAGTCAAAATGAGAAGACAGAGAAATACACAGCAGATGAAGGAGCAAGGTAAAAATACACCCGACCAAACAAATGAAGAGGAACTAGGCAGTCGACATGAAAAAAGAATTTGGAGTAATGAAAGTAAAGATGATCCAAAATCTTGGAAGCAGAAAGGAGAAAATATAATAAATGTTTAACAAGGACCTAGAAGAACTAAAGAACAAATAAACAATGAGGAACAACACAATAAGTGAAATTAAAAATTCTCTAGAAGGAATCAATAGCAGAATAACTGAGGCAGAAGAACGGATAAGTGACCTGGAAGCTAAAATAGTGGAAATAACTACCACAGAGCAGAATAAAGAAAAAAGAATTGAGGACAGTCTCAGAGACCTCTGGGACAACATTAAACACATCGATATTCAAATTATAGGGGTCCCAGAAGAAGAAGAGAAAAAGAAAGGGATTGAGAAAATATTTGAGGAGATTGTAGTTGAAAACTTCCCTAATATGGGAAAAGAAACAGTCAATCAAGTCCAGGAAGCACAGAGAGTACCATACAGGATAAATCCAAGGAGAAACACACCAAGACACATGTTAATCAAACTAACAAAAATTAAATACAAAGAGAAAAATTAAAAGCAGCAATGGGAAAGCAAGAAATAACATACAAGGGAATCCCCAGAAGGTTAAAAGCTAATTTTTCAGCAGAAACTCTGCAAGCCAGAAGGGAGTGGCAGGACATATTTAAAGTGATGAAAGGGAAAAACCTACAACCAAGATTACTGTACTCAGCAAGGATTACATTCAGATTCAGAAAAATTTAAACATTTAGAGACAAGCAAAAGCTACGACAATTCAGCACCACCAAACCAGCTTCATAAAAAATGCTAAAGGAACTTCTCTAGGCAGGAAACACAAGAGAAGGAAAAGATTTACAATAACAAACACCAAACAATTAAGAAAATGGTAATAGGAACAACATATCAATAATTACCTTAAACATAAATGGATTAAATGCTCCAACCAAATGACATAGATTGGCTGAATGGATACAAAAACAAGACCCATATATATTCTGGCTACAACAGACCCACATCAGACCTAGGGACACATACAGACTGAAAGTGAGGGTATGGAATAAGATATCCCATGCAAATGGAAATCAAAAGAAAGCTGGAGCAGAATTCTCATATCAGACAAAATAGACTTTAAAATAAAGACTATCACAAGAGACAAAAGAAGGGCACTACATAACGATCAAAGGTTCGATCTAAGAAGATATAACAATTGTAAATATTTATGCACCCAACATAGGAGCACCTCAATACATAAGGCAAATGTTAACAGCCATAAAAGGGGAAATCAACAGTAACACAATCATAGTAGCAGACTTTAACACCCCACTTTCACCAATGGGCAGACCATCCAAAATGAAAATAAATAAGGAAACACAAGCTTTAAATGATAAACTAAACAAGATTGTCTTAATTGATATTTATAGGACATTCCATCTAAAAACAACACAATACACTTTCTTCTCAAGTGCTCATGGAACCTTCTCCCAGATAGATCATATCCTGGGTCACAAATCAAACCTTGGTAAATTTAAGATAATTGAAATTGTATCAAGTATCTTTTCCAACCACAACAGTATGAGACTAGATATCAATTACAGGGAAAAAATGTAAAAAATACAAACACATGGAGGGTAAACAATACACTACTAAATAACCAAGATATCACTGAAGAAATAAAAAAGGAAATAAAAAAATACCTAGAGACAAATGACAATGAAAACACAACAACCCAAAACCAATGGGATGCAGCAAAAGCAGTTCTAACAGGGAAGTTTATGGCAAAACAATCCTACCTCAAGAAACACCTCAAATAAACAACCTAACCTTATACCTAAAGCAATTAGAGAAAGAAAAACAAAAAAAAAAACCCAAAGTTAGCAGAAGGAAAGAAATTATAAAGATCAGATCAGAAAGAAATGAAGGAAAAGATAGCAATGATCAATAAAACTAAAAGCTGCTTATTTGAGAAGATAAACAAAATTGATAAACCATTAGCAAGACTCATCAAGAAAAAAAGGGAGAAGACTAAAATCAACAGAATTAGAAATGAAAAAGGAGAAGTTACAAAAGTCACCGCAGAAATGTAGAGCATCCTAAGAGGCTACTACAAGCAACTCTATGCCAATAAAATGGATAACCTGGAAGAAATGGACAAATTCTTAGAAAGGTATAACCTTCCAAGACTGAACCAAGAAAAAATAGAAAATATGAACAGACCAATCACAAGAAATGAAATTGAAACTGTGATTAAAAATCTTCCAACAAACAAAAGTCCAGGACCAGATGGTTTCACAGGTGAATTCTATCAAACATTTAGAGAAGAGATAACATCCATCCTTCTCAAACTCTTCCAAAAAATTTCAGAGGAAGGAACACTCCCAAACTCATTCTACGAGGCCACTATCACCCTGATACCAAAACCAGAAAAAGATACTACAAAAAAAGAAAATTACAGACCAATATCACTGATGAATATAGATGTAAAAATCTCAACAAAATGCTAACAAACAGAATCCAAGAACACATTAAAAGGATCATACACCATGATCAAGTGGGATTTATCACAGGGATGAAAGGATTTTTCAATATACGCAAATCAATCAATGTGATACACCATATTAACAAATTGAAGTGATCATCTCAATAGATGCAGAAAAAGCTTTTGACAAAATCAACACCCATTTATGATAAAAAAAAAACTCTCCAGAAAGTGGGCATAGAGGGAACCTACCTCAACATAATAAAGGTCATATACAGCAAATCCACAGCAAACATCATTCTCAAAGGTGAAAAACTGAAAGCATTTCCTCTAAGATCAGGAACAAGACAAGGATGTCCAGTCTCACCACTATTATTCAACATAGTTTTGGAAGTCCTAGCCATTGCAATCAGAGGAGAAAAAGAAATAAAAGAAATATAAATTGGAAAAGAAGAAGTAAAACTGTCACTGTTTGCAGATGACATGATACTATACATAGAGAATCCGAAAAATGCCACCAGAAAACTACTAGAGCTAATCAATGAATTTGGTAAAGTTGCAGGATACAAATTAATGCACAGAAATCTCTTGCATTCCTATACACTAATGATGAAAAATCTGAAATAGAAATTAAGGGAACACTCCCATTTACCACTGCAACAAAAATAATAAAATACGTAGGAAAAAACCTACCTAGGGATACAAAAGACCTGTAGGCAGAAAAGTATAAGATGTTGATAAAAGAAATTAAAGATGATACCAACAGATGGAGAGATATACCATGTTCTTGGATTGGAAGAATCAATATCGTGAAAATGACTATACTACTCAAAGAAATCTACAGATTCAGTGGAATCCCTATCAAATTACCAATAGCATTTTTTACAAAACTAGAACAAAAAAATCTTAAAATTTGTATGGAGGCACAAAAGACCCCGAATGGCCAAAGCAGTCTTGAGGGAAAAACGTGAAGCTGGAGGAATCAGGCTCCCTGAGTTCAGACTATACTACAAAGCTACAGTAATCAAGACAATATGGTACTGGCACAAAGACAGAAATATAGATTAATGGAACAAGATAGAAAGCCCAGAGATAAACCCACGTACCTATGGTCAACTAATCTATGACAAATGAGGCAAGGATATACAATGGAGAAAAGACAGTCTCTTCAATAAGTGGTGTTGGGAAAACTGGACAGCTACATGTAAAAGAATGAAATTAGAACACACCCTAACACCATACAAAAAAATAAACTCAAAATGGATTAGAGACCTAAATGTAAGACCGGACACTATAAAACTCTTAGAGGAACACATAGGAAGAACACTGTTTGACATAAATCACAGCAAGATCTTTTTTGATCCACCTCCTGGAGTAATGGAAATAAAAACAAAAATAAACAAATGGGACCTAATGAAACTTCATAGCTTTTGCACCGCAAAGGAAACCATAAACAAGACAAAAAGACAACCCTCAGAATGGGAGAAAATATTTGCAAATGAATCAATGGACAAAGGATTAATCTCCAAAATATATAAACAGTTCATGCAGTTCAATATTAAAGAAACAAACCACCCAATCCAAAAATAAGCAGAAGACCTAAATAGACATTTCTACAAAGAAGACATACAGATGACCAAGAAGCACATGAAAAGCTGCTCAACATCACTAATTATTAGAGAAATGCAAATCAAAATTACAATGAGGTATCACCTCACACCAGTTACAATGGGCATCATCAGAAAATCTACAAACAACAAATGCTGGAGAGTGTTTGGAGAAAAGGGAACCCTCTTGCACTGTTGGTGGGAATGTAAATTGATACAGCCACTATGGAGAACAGTATGGAAGTTCCTTAAAAAAGTAAAAATAGAATTATCATATGAGCCAGTAATTCCACTACTGAGCATATACCCAGAGGAAACCATAATTCAAAAAGACACATGCACCTTAGTGTTCATTGCAGCACTATTTGCAATAGCCAGGTCATGGAATCAACCTAAATGCCCATCGACAGACAAATGGATAAAGAAGATGTGGTACATATATACAGTGGAATATTACTCAGCCATAAAAAGGAACGAAATTGTGTCATTTGTTGAGACGTGGATGGATCTAGAGACTGTCATACAGAGTGAAGTGAGTCAGAAAGAGAAAAACAAATATTGTATATGAACACATATATGTGGAACCTAGAAAAATGGTACAGATGAACCGGTTTGCAGGGCAGAAGTTGAGACACAGATGTAGAGAACAAACATATGGACACCAAGGGGGGAAAGCGGCAGGGGGTGGTGGTGGTGGTGTGATGAATTGGGAGATTGGGATTGACATGTATACACTGATGTGTATAAAATTGATGCGTAATAAGAACCTGCTGTATAAAACAATACAATAAAATTCAAAAAAAGATATATAAATGGTCAATAAGCACATGAAAAGCTGCTCAACATCATTAGTTATTAGGGAAATGCAAACCAAAACCAGTGAGTTATCACGTCACACCCACTAGGATGTCTATGATTTAAAAAAAAAAAAAAAGGAAAACAACAATTGTTGGTGAAGATATGGAGAAACTGGAACACTTATACACTGCTGGTGGGAATGTAAGATGGTGCAGCCACCTTGGAAAACAGTTTGGCAGTTCTTCAGAAAGCTAAATGTAGAATTACTCTATGACTCAACAATTCTACCCCTAGGTATATAACCCAAATAATTGAAAAGAGGAACTCATACAGATACTTGTATGCAATGTTCATTGCAGCATTACTCACAATAGCCAACAGGTGGCAAAAATCCTAGTGTCTATCAACAGAATAGATAAATTAAATATGTATATACATAAAATAGAATATTTTTCAGCCATAAAAGGAATGAAGTTCTAATGCATGTGATGACATAGATGAATCCTGAAAACATTATACTAAGTGAAATGAGCCAGACAAGTAGTGTATAATTCCACTTACATGAAATATCTTGAGTAGACAAATTCATAGTGACAATCAGTAGATTAGAATTCAGCAGGGGCTTGGGGTAGGGAAGAATGGGGAGTTATGTCTGATGGTTACAGAGTTTCTCTTTGAGATGATGAACACATTTTGGAAATATATAGTGGTGATAATTGCACAATATTGTGAATTTAATTAATGCCACTGAACCGTATACTTAAAAATGGTTAAAATGGCAAATTTTATGCTATATATATTTTGCCATGATTTAAACCATTAAAAAGTTAAAAAAAAATTCTGTCATGAACATTGTCAGTTGTTTCCTTCTTCCCAGTACATGCTCAGTTTGGTTCAGGAGGCAAATCCTCCTGAGTGTATCCATGTAACCAGCAGCCAGGACAAGACAAAGGAAAGAGTGGTCCAATCACCATGGTCCCATCCCTTTTGCCCTCTTGCCTGTGATTGGCTTAGGAAGACAGGTTTAAGCCAATCAGTGAATGGGATTCCTTGAGGACTGTTATGGGTGCAGCAGGAGTAGTCAGGTAGCCTAAACGGCCCAATCAGACTGAAGGGAAGAATATTCATTCCATTGTGAGAGGTTCATTTTCTCTCTCCTTTCCTCCTGATGAATATTGAGTGGGGTATATTTTCTAGATAAATGCTTCCTTATGGAGATATATATGTGGGGTGGGGTGGGAGTAGTTATTTGAAGAGTGAATAATCTTTTCTCTTCTATTCCTCCACACCTCGCTATGAATATTCTAAAGACAGTCGAGGTCATTCATGTTTGGGATTTGTATCATGTAGGTTCCACTGTATGTCCTACTTTGCACAAGCCAGGGGAAAGCATAACTGAGACTCTTGTCAGGGAGCCCTCCTGAGATGGGACCTGTTATTTCCCTGCTGCTGTAGAAGGTGCGATCACTTCTTTCTGGAGCCTTGGGGATTCTCTCCATAGCTGAAAGTCAGAGTCCCTGCAAAATAAGTCACAGGCACTTTGGGGAAATCGTTTGCTTATTTGTTATGGCATTGCAGAATAAAATGCAGAGGGAGAAAGTGGGAATACTGGCTTTGTTGTTCTAACAACCTCATATCTTAAGTACTACAATATATGCCTCAGCTGAGCTTACTGCTGTGTGATTGATTCTACCTGACTAGTTCTCCACTGGGTCCCCTCCATCGGAGACAGGCCATCAGGGGTCTGTCTGGGCATGCGTATCTGGCTTCTCTGTTGGGGAAATGGCAAGGGGGCTCACACCTTCCCCGTCTATCCCAGCGCCTCTTACTCCGCTGATGTTACCAGTGAACAATGGAGGTGTCACTCACAGCTCTCCCTCTGACATCAGTCAGCTTCCCTGAGGAAAAGATGTATTATTGAATAACGAATGTGGGGACAACTGGGTAGCCATGTGGGAAAAAAAAATAAGGTTAGAACCACTATCTCACTTTACCACAAAATAAATTCCAGATGGGTAAGAGTTTTAAACAGAACAGAATAAAACCATGAAATTACAAGAAACTATGCCAATAAACTTGAACACTCTGACAAAATGGAAACACTTTAAAAAATTATAAAATGCTATCATTGAGAGGGAAGAAGAAATAGAAAAGCCTAACATTCCAATAGACACTAAATAAAGAGACAGGATAGTTAAACATTCCCTTCCCCCCAAAAGGCCAAAAGCCAGATAATTTGTGAGTTTTACTAAGCTATTAATGTTGAGATATTTCTTATCGTATTCGTTATTCCAGAAAGTAGAAAAGGATATCAAGTCACCCAGCTCATAGTTTAACCACAATTCCAAAACTTCATAAGTACAAAACAAGAAAACTGTAGGCTCATTTCACTTTTTAAAATAAACAGAAACCTTTATTTGATTTTGGAATCAAATTCAATATGCATTAACAAGTTCATTCAACATGCTCATGGAAGGTTTATCTTCTGTGTAAGGATGGGTCAAAATTAAAAAATGAAACAAAACCCCTCAATGTCATTATATCAATATAGGCAGGAAAAAATTGATAAAGTTCAACACATCATTATTTTCTAATTTACAAAATGTATTAATGAATAATGTACTTACAAAAATGTATACAAACCATAAGTGTACAGATCAAATAATTTTCATAAACTGCAAAGCAACCAGCACCCATAATCCTAAATGTCACCACTTACACCCCTTTCCTTCAACCCTTTCAAACGCAATATTTGATGTCCCTGTCTTTTTCAGTTTAGCCATTCTGGCAAGCTGACAACCATCTAACAATGAAAAACATTTTAGCAAGGTATAGTGTAAGGAAAGAAAAACATTTTAGCAAGATATAGTGTAAGGAAAGAGACTTCCTCAATTTCATAGAGTTTATAAACCAAAAACCTTCAGCAAACATCATACTCAATGCAGAAATTTTAGATCCGTTTCCTTTAGAATCAAGAAGAAATTAAGAATGACCTCTCTTGCTGCCAGATTTTACATGATATTGAAGGTTCTGGAAAATACCATCAGATAAGAAAAGGAACAGCAGTTATAAGAATTGGAAGGATGGGTTAAGACTCTTTATAGGTGATTTTCTACATAGAAAACACAACAGAATCAACAGAAAATAATTAAATCTAATACGAAGACTCATTGAGGTTGCCAGATACAAGGTCAATTTATAAAAATCCATAGCATTTACCTTCAACAACAATAACCATCCAAAATACAATATAAAATAAGATATTCACAGTAGTTATAAAGACTATAAATTATCTAGGAATTGAGAGAAACTACACAAAGTATCAACAGAGGATAATGTAAAACTTAAAGGACATGAAACAACTGAATAAATACTCATGATTGAATAAACTAAGGTCATAACTTCTGTTAATCTAACAATTCAATACAATCCCAACAAAAATTCTAGCCTGATATTCTGAGGGCTTCAACAGAATTACTATTAAATTTATAGAGAAGAATACTTATTCATAAACAATTAAGATGATTTTCAGAAAGAAGAGCATGGAGGGGGATTTATCCTACTACTTACTTATGAAGAGGATTACCATAGTAAAAACAGTGTGATACTGGTGTAAAACAGGCAAATAGGAATGCTTGATGGCTCAGGGACAAACTCATACCTACATGATAGTTGATGAAATATACATATAAATTAACAAATAGAAAATATTGGGGAAACTGGCTACTTACCTTAACTCATATACAAATGAGGAATCCAGCTGCATTAAAGACCTAACTGTGAAAAGTAAAACTATAAAGCTAATGGAAGAAATAAAACGAGAATAAGTATGATGAAGGGGGTCATACCTCTTAAAAAAGACCAGATTGTTTGCAGAAAAGGAAATACAAATGCCTCTTAAACATAGAAAAAGACTTTCAACTTCATTCAAGATTAAATTAAAACTATAATGAATACAATTTTTTTTTCATTTATCACATTGGCAAAGATGCCAAAGTTCAATAAAGGTTCAGTTGCAGGCAACAGAAACCACCTCGCTGGTTTAAGCAGAAATGGTTTTCATACAGAGAACTGGGTGCTGACAAAACAGTTCAGAGATCTGTAGGAGGAGAATCGAGGTCAGTTTCCCAGGAAACATTCCCAGCCCCCAGAATCCCACTGCCAAGATGGAGAAGTCTGTGGCTACATGATGGGGGGTGGGGGCGTGTGGAGGAAGGAGGTGTGGGAAGGCAGTTGAGAAGGCCAGGTGGAAGAGGTAGGAGGAGTATCATGCCTCACCCTGCATCCTGCAGGAAAGTGGGGGCGGTCAAGGAAGTGAAGGAATGAGAGAGTTTCAAGAAAATTCAGATTAAGTAAAGGACTGAAAGGTACTCAGATTCCACCTGACTATTACTTCTGCAAAGAGCATATTTCTCCTCTGGACATTCTCTGAGGGTCCTGCCTCCTCCTAGGTACCAATATTGTCTGCCTGGGGACCGAATAATCCAGCTTCTCACTGGACAAAAGTCACAACTTCCATCTCAGAACATAAGCAACATCCCACCAGAATCTGCGATTTCACAGCAGGCACCTGTGAAGGTGAATGCATATTTTTCCCTACAATATTTTTGTGACTTTTCCAAATAGCCATCCTTTAGCCATGGACTGCATTTTTAGTTGGGAAGCTTACTCTGGGCAAGAGGACCTAGTGTCCTCTGTGACCCTCAGTGTACCATGAAGTAGCCCTCTGTTAGCATACAGCTAACCAAAGTGGCAGCCTCATTTTTCTTTTCAATTTTATGGTGATTGTAGGTCACCTTTGATCTGCCAGGGCCTGGAACTGAACTCCAGTCGTTCCTAGGGATCTGAGGCTGTTCTTTGAACATGTTGATAAATGCCAAGATTTAAAACAGGCCTTGGGAAAAGATGCACAATAAATACTTAATTCAAGCTGGGACTCAGGCATCAAATGTATTTACCTGGGCAGTGAAATATTTAAGTGACATGCTGCTAAGCTGTTGGTGATCACGGATGACATACTTATTTATGTCCATAAAGGAAAAAAAAAAGACCCCAAGCACTTCAAGCTGATTGTTTATCTGAGCCTAGAAGAGTGAAGAGAGATGAGCAAAACTTCTGTGAGCTTGTGGAATTGTCTCTATAGATACATTAAAGCTACGCAGCTTGTGACATCTTTTCGAGAGCCCACCTGCTTAGCGGTGACGGAAGGACTGATGAAGAGGAAAGTATTGCATGATGGGGAAGCCTCAGAAGCAGTCAAGTGGCTCAAATCATTAGTGCTGGAGCTTTGAACTGGTTCAAGATTGGCCTTAATTATTAACCTTCTTTAATATTTCAGAGTATCCATAATAAAAGAAGCTTGGTGCATTTAATTTATAGTTATGCAGTCAGAGGCTGTTAGACCTGAAAGGGACTTGGATCATCGTGGGCAGCTGCTGGCTCCTTTTATCTCCTTCAGAGTAACTGAGAAATACCACTGTTTCTCTCGGTAGCAGTGCTCTTGAAGGCAATGGTTCTCATGGTTGAAGGGTGGAGGTGACCTAAGGGGACGGGGTTGCCCATATGAGTAACAAAAAGTCTCCATTGTTGTGTTGAATTTGAAAAATGCCCCATTTAGGAGATCTCAAATTAAAAAGAATTCATTCAGAGTAAATTTATCATTTGTTTTATTTTATTTATTTATATTTTTTGTCTGCATTGGGTCTTTGTTGCTGCGCGCCAGCTTTCTCTAGTTACCGTGAGCCGGGGCTTCTCTTTGTTGCAGTGGGCGGGCTTCTCATTGTGGTGGCTTCTCTGTTGTGGCTCGCGGGCTCTAGAGCGCAGGCTCCATAGTTGTGGCACAGGGGTTTAGTTGCTCCGCGGCATGTGGGATCTTCCCGGACCAGGGATCGAATCCATGTCCCCTGCATTGGCAGGTGGATTCTTAACCACTGCGCCGCCAGGGAAGTCCCACATTTATTATATGTATTCGTTTCTTAGCATACAAACAAGCAAGGGACCAATGTCTCCCTGGCTGATACTTTCATCATTAACCCCTTCCCTGAATTCCAAATGCATGGTGTATGTCCAACAGGCATCTCCCAATTATTTTGGCTGAAACAGGACTCATATTTTTTTTTTTACAGTATCTTCCGATTTATTTTTTTCAATTTTTATTTTATACTGGAGTATAGTTGATTAACGATGATGTGTTAGTTATAGGTGTACAGCAAAGTGATTCAGTTATCCATACAAGTATTGAAACAGGACTCTTGATTTATTCTCTCCACTCATCCAGTCTACTCCTCTGTGAGTTATCACCACTGCAGGAAAGGATACCACAGTTTTAAGTGGAGACTGGAAGGATGGTGGCCCATGTCATGTGCTGGTAAAATATTTGGTAATAGTACCACCTGTGATATCTCAAAAATAGACAATTACCCAAGTAATTAAACACTCCTAGTTTAAAGGGAACAGTTCATAAAGCAGAATGTTAATAGTGTGTGTTGGCTGCTATTGGCTGAAAATAAAAGAGAAGAGAGGCAAGAAATCTGGGGCCTTGTACACTTGGATGAGGCAATGGATTTTCAGTTCCAAACAGTAAAAATTAACATTGAGAAATGCTTGAGCAAAAGAGGCAGTTAAAACTCAGACTCGTAGCAAGGACCAAAATAAGGGTTTTCTCATCACATTCATCGTTTAAGACATCTGAATGGAATTAAGATGATAATCCATAAAATTTTTAGGTGGCCAAAATAGCTCATGGGAAAGAGACCAAGTGTCTAGATATCTGAAATTAAGGAGGGGTGGGGGGAAAGCATTTCTCAAGAATGCTGGTGTGACAATGGCACATGGAGTTGATTAGAATTAAATCAGTAAATCAGAATTAAATCAGAAGATGACTATGCTTTTAAGTTTTAGAGAGTGATGTACTGCCAAAGAAATGAAAATCTGGACCAAAGTGGTTTGTAACTGAGACTTTATGATCTTTGGATCCCAGACCTTCTAAGGAAAAGAGGTAGAGTCAGATGCTCAGCCCTGAAAAAAGGCACATTCTCTAGCACCCTCTTTGGATGCAGCCAGTGAGAATAACAGACAAGGAAGGTCCTCCCCAAAGGGCAGAGCCAAGGGTCCCTGGAAGCCCCATGTCTGGAAGAGAGTTAGGACCTAATTAAGGAATATTTGCCTTCCTGGGTAGGGGGTTCCCCTTGAGTCTCCCCAGCAGGATTTCAGAATCCCAGTGGATCGGTGTGGCCATGTGTCTCTCACCCTTTCCTAATGGAAGCATGTGTTTTGGTTGCTTCAATCCCTGTCTCTCTACTGTGTGTCTGTGCAGTGGGGGAGGGTGGACAGCTTTTACTTGGGGTTCATGGATCCTGGATCTTGAGGAGTCACATCTAGTCTGGACTCCAGCACTGATGGCCCCACATCACTGCCTGGTATAGAGACCCCCCGCAGGAGCCTGGACTTTGTGTCTGAGGCCCCGAACTGAATGGGCCCCTGGGACATCACTGGCAGCATACGGTCTAAAGGTGATCCTTGAATAAATGAGTAAAGGACTAAGGGAATTAATGATTGGATTTCTCAAAACCTGCTCCAAGGCCCTGGAAAAACAGAGATGAATGAGGGGCCCAGGACGGACTGACGTCAGAGGAGGTGGAACGTGGGAGACAAAGTCTCAGAACACAGGGACTAGAGGAGCTGGGTGTGAGCAGGTGTGGCTGGTGGGTGCTGCTTTGCTTTGCCCAGAGGAGGCAGCCCAGGGGTCCTCATAGACAGAGGACTACTGTCTTTGGGTTGAAACTGGCTCAAGGGTCCAACACCTTTCCTTCTCTGCAGTATGAGCTTCTTCCAAAGGCCCCAGTAACCACCCTCCAGGCCATGATGTGTGGCAGGAGGAGGGGTAATATTGGGGGGTTGCAGGAGAGGGTAGAACCTTTAACAATGCTCCTTAGAGCAAAGTTGTGACTTGGCCTGTGGTTTATGGACCCACCCTGCTGACTTGTGTGTGAAACTCCTCTATCCTATGGGATGATTCACTTTAGGGTGGTGCATACGTGGTGACGCCCATGCTGGGTGATTTACACTAATGTGACTCACACACAGGAAGTAACTCACCCAGGATCTCTTGGCGCAGAAGTTGTTTGAGCCCTATTTTCCTTTGTTTATTTGTTTGAATTTTATTTTTATCTTTTTCTTTTTCATCATGGTTTATCACAGGATATGAATATAATTCCCTGTGCTATACAATAGGACCCTGTTATTTATCCATTCTCTATAATAGTTTGCATCTGCTAATCCCAAACTCTCAATCATCCCTCCCCCAGCCCCTCCGCCTTGGCAATCACAAACTGTTCTCTATGTCTGTGAGTCTATTTCTGTTTCATAGATAAGTTCATTTGTGTCCTATTTTAGATTCCACGTATATGTGGATATATGGTATTATGTGGATAGTGGTATCATATAGTATTTGTCTTTCTCTTTCTGACTTACTTAGTTTGATAATCTCCAGGTTCATCCATGTTGCTGCAGATGTCATTGTTTCATTCTTTTTTATGGCTGAGTAATATTCTATTGTCTATCTATCTATCTATCTATCTATCTATCTATCTATCTATCTATCATCTATCTATCTCAAATGTCCTTTATCCAATTCATTTGTCGATAGACATTTATATTGTTTCCATGTCTTGGCTATCGTAAGTTGTGTCTGAGCCCTATTTTGATATGGTTCCCAGCACTGCCTTTTCTGGGTTTTCTTGGTGATGGACATGGTGGCCTCCACTCTCAGGCTGGTGAGTACCCGACTGCAGCCTGGACAGTTCTGGACCACCCACTTCATTTTCATTTTGTCCCGGCATTACTGGTCCTGCACAGTAAGGAGCTTTGTGAAAAATATCGTCTGGGCCTGAAATAGCTGCTTGAATTACAACCCAGGCAAGAAAAGAAATGAAGGCTAATGGTCCCGAGCCACAGGCTCCCCCAGTCAGGCATGGGGTGTTTCAGAAAGTTCTGGAAGACCTGCAGTGAGAGGTCTTATGATGATTTATCGTATGAGTACTTCAGCGACCAGATCCCATGGGAAGCTCGTGGGGTGCAGAGCTTATGGAAGGGTATCAGAGAAACCCCCTCACTCAGTCCCGTGGCTTGGCCGCCACAAGTCCCATTCTCAGGAAACCTCCGCATCAGGCAGGACCAAGCAGAGCTGTGGAGTCAGGCAGGCCTAGGCTCATGATTCTACCCTTATGCAGCTGAGAGGAGGTCCTGCAAGGTCATGTTGGCTCTCTGACCCTCATTTTCCCCACCTCCGATTATATTTTAATTGTATGGTTGTGGAAGGATTGTATGAAAAGTGCTGGATACAGAGAAGATACTCAGTAATTGCCCTCGGAAAAAGGACGAGGCATTAAAGGCCCTGTTCCAGGAATCAGGGGATGTGGGCCTTGAGTAGATCTTAAAATTCTCATTGCAAGAAAAAAAAAATTGTAACTAGGTGTGGTGATGGATGTTCACTGAACTCATGGTGGTGATCATTTCACAACACGTGCAAATATTGAATCCTGTTGTACACCTGAAACTAATACAATGTTATATGTCCATTATATATCAATTGTTCAGAAAGGAATGTATTGGATCCTAAAACTGGAAGTCCAGGGAGAGAGGGCTCAGGCATGGCCAAGTCCAGAGGCTCAGAGGATGTCACCAGGAGGCTCTCCACCCTTGGTGGCTTGGCCTTCCTCTGGGTGTACTTTTCCCAGGTGGGTGGCACAGATGGTCCCCACAGCCCCATCCCTGGTGGGTTCTGAGCACCTGTCACTCCTCCACCCAGTCACCATGGAGACCTGCCCAGAAGGTTCTGACTGGCCACATGGCAGCTCTGCCGCAGCAGTGATTTACTCTGATTGGCTGGCTCGGGTCACATGTCTGCTGCATATGTGGGAAAGGCAGCAGGGGATCCAGCTGTGCTCAGAGGCTGGGGGAGAAAGTGCTGTCAGGCAAGGGGGGCGCCCACGCTTTGGAAGAGGAACCTCACAACCTCAGCCACATCCTCAGAGAAGGGAGCAAGTGACTTGGGAAGCACACATTTCAAGGAAAACAGAGAAGCTTGATGGAGTACAGGGGTCCTTCCTATCAGCTGGACACTCAGAGAGAAGAGGAACTTAGGATTTGGGGGCAGAAGAGAAAGAGACTGAGTTGAAGAACAGAAAATTGAGATTTTTTTCTAAAACCATCCAGATGTGAACTCTGCAAAAATACTCCATGCAACCCTGAGAAATGTCCCCAGAGACCAACAATCCTAAGACCACAATTTAAAACTTTCTGCCCTAGGACTGTGGCTTCTAGCACTTACAGTTAAAGAGAGAGTTTTAGTTTGCATTTTGCAAACTGTTTCCTCCCTCGTTTTGCTTTTTCACAGTGACTCAGGGACTTGTGCTCCTTATGTAGTATCTTATGGTGGCTGGTTTCCTTCCATCTTTTTAAAATAATGCATTTCCATTTAGCTTGGACTGTCTTCTGGGATTAATTAGTGACTGCACAAGTACTCGAGGCTTTGGTGGCCAGTGCCTCTTGACAGATGGCACCTGGAAAAAAATGGGAAGTGATTGCAGAGGCGGTAATTATGACTTTCTGGGTGTGAAAATTTTATGAAATACCTTCAGGGTTGAAGCTCCCACCTAGGTTCTTGGGACCCCTGAGCCCCATGGCTGGGCAGAGGCCATTCGCCCTCCTTCTGAACTCTGGTTGGAAATGGTATTTCCTATTACATGGAAGGCAAGGGGGACAAAAAAGAAAAAAAAAGGGAATTTGATTTATACACAAGACTTCTGTTCCATAATTATGGTCTAGAATTAATTGAATACCCTGTAGCTTTTTGTACCGTATATGCTAATGATGACCAAAAATGGATTCTCTTCTATATTTCTGTATTAACTTATCTTAAAGTGACATACTGTGAATAACAACCCCCTGTATTGCTGGATTAGGCAAGTTCATAATTTGCAGTTCAAGCTTTTATTCTATTCAATTTGGTTAGGTAATTTATTGTTCTAGGAAGGGGAAAAAAAGACCTAAATTATAGGAACTAACAGTCTCTGTTGCCAGAAAGTGCCAAGGATTTGGAGTGAATAAATACTCCTGAAATGAGCCGATTGTGACATTGTATAGGGAACTCTGTGAGCAGTCACGCTAGTTTTATTTTATGGACCATATTGAATTAATTTAATTATGGAATATCAGTGCTCTGCCTGGTAATTAGCACTGCAGAGATTTCTCCAAGCACGAGCTCCAGTGATGACCAGGGCTGTGCGGGAGCCGGGGTGCTGTCTTGCAGAAGTGGACACTGACCCGAGGTAGCCCCTCTGAGACAGGAGGCCAGGTGGTCAGCTCCCCGGGATGACAGTCTGGGGGTTCTCACTTTATCCTCTCACTATTTCAGCCTCTCTCTTCCCTGAGAAATAGACGCAGGAGTCAGTCAGAGGGATGTCAGTACAGCCTCTTATTTCTTGCCTTATTATGGTTTATTGCGATGTTATTGTGTAATCTAATCGTTGGCTTTCACCTATGGGAAAACTTAACCTTTCATGTCCAGCTCAGCAGGCATCTCAGCACTTCACCCCCAAATCAGATGGTACCTGCCTGAACCACAGCTGTGCCTCTCCCACCCCCTACCCCCCACCCATGGAACCCAGTCTTTCTAAAAGCAGGATAGGAAAGACCTTCTCTGCAGGCTCTGGTCACTTCCTTCTGTCGCCACGGTGGTGACCATTTAAAACCTTCTCATGTTTCTCCCTTCATCTCCGCGGATGGCTGACTTCTTCTTTTGCGAGTAATTGGAAGACTTCATTAGATAGGAATTCCCTGCACCCCAGCGAGTTAGCAAGCTGAGCTGTGTCCCCATTGGCTCTCCCCTCCCCCTCCCCTCCCCCTCCCCTCTCGGTGGGGAGGACCCAGTGCTCAGAGACAACCCCTCCACATGTCCTGGGTTCCAACCCTTCCTGCCTCCTTGGAGATGTGACTCCTTTGACTTTATCTCTTCTCTATCCTATATCCTCACACCTCTTTGTGTTGGTTCCTTCCCAACAGCATTTAAATCCACTCAAGTCTGCTAATATTAAGAAAATTCCACTCTGACCCATCTTTCCCCAGCTCCCGCCTTCCTCCCAGTTTCCCTTTCACAGTGGTGGACTCTCTCTCCTCACATCCTTTCCTGCATCTGTGAAGTTGGCACCTGGCCTCATCTCTCCCATGAAACCAGGACCAAGGGCCATTCTCAGTCCTCCTCTTACTGATGTCATAGCCCTGGTCCCTTGTAGATGGGAGTGTAGCATAGTGGTTAGGAGCTTGGGGTCATAACCTCTCTGTGCCTCAGTTCTCTCAGCGGTGAAAAGGGAGTAATAATAGCATACATGGAAGTGCTCAGAATGCTACCTGGCTTCTCATAAGCACTCAGTAAGTGCTTTTGATTATGAATATTGACCACTCCCGCCTAAACGCCATGCTTGTGCATCCAGCGGTCTACTGGGGGTGTTTCCTTCTCGATCTTAACCCTTCAGCACCGAGCCATCACCTTCCTCCCACGCCTCCTCTCCAGCCTGCCCTTTCCCCATGATTTCATCCACGGGATCCTGGCTCTTCGCCCCACCTTCTCCTTTAGCACCCAGGGCTAATCAATAACCAAACCCTCTTCTAGAACTTTCTTTTATATTTGCAAATTCTGTCTGCTGTTCTTCGCCGTCACTGCCAATACCTGGGAGCGCACTGCCCCCTGTGTCCTGACTGCCTGTCTCCTCTCGATTTTGGATCTGTTTTTGGAGTGGCTGTTCTGTGTTCACGTACTGCATGAACTCTTCAGCGGCTCCCTGCTCCAGAGAGGAAATGACATTCTCCGGAGGCCGTGCAGGGTGCACTGACCTGCCCCTATTGTTCCTGCAGCCCAGGCCTCTCCGTTTGCCCCTCAGCCCTGCTCTGGGAGTAGCAGCATTGAGCTGTCTGCAGTCACACGAGTATATTTGTTGTTGGAAATGTGACAGTACCGCAGACTCAGCAGAGAACCACGCAAAGAAAGTAGAATCAGGGACAGTGCCTGTGTTGGCTCCCTGTGAAGGAGGCTTCTTGGACGTCCCTCATGTTATTTCCACACTCGTGGAAGAGGGGGAAGGCTCGCTTCTAGGATCAGGGGAAGCGAGGATGGGTGACCGTGTGCCAGCTATGGGTCAATCTTTACGGAGGTCGAAGGGGAGTGGGTCCTGGAGACACCAGCCGTGCAACCATGTGTGCTGTGGCCCTTCCAGGCTGGCATGGACTGTGGAAAGGTGAACTGTGGCACCTTGGTCTGGTCTACGAGTCCTGTTCAGCTGACTCTGTGGGTCTGTCCCCTGTGCCCCTGTGCATGGAGCACCGGGGCTGAGGACCTCTTACTGCAGTGCCTGCACCCATGTCCCACTTCCCATGGCCACTGGCTCTGAGTGTCCTCTGTCGCCCCTCCCCCTCTGATCTCCTTTGGGTTCTCTGGGTAGAGAAGCTTCCAGATGACCCTGCTCTGACTCCCCAGGTCCCCCATGTGGCCTTCAGGGAGGTTCACCAACTTGCCAAAGGTCACACTGCAGTTAGATGGAGGAGTTGGAATTGGAAATTTGGTCATCTGGCTTCTTCTCTACACCTCCTATTATTTAAAACATTAAAAAAATCTCATAAAGACAATTCTCTTTCTGGCCAAAGCACTTGGGTTGTACCAGTGCTTGGTATTTTGAGGGAGAAGAGACTGGTGCAGTTGCTGGCTTTTGGATATCTGAAAAGAGGTAACAGCCCCAAAGATGCTAAGTCTAGACCATAAAAAGTGTGGAAGGTGGAGAGGAGAGGTATAAAGCATCTTTTGCCCAGTACAAAGGTGAATGGCGGCAGGCGGAAAACTCAGGCGAGTAGGGTGGCTAGAAACCCAGCTAAATCTGGGGTGTCCCAGAGCAGAGGAAATGTGGAGCTGTTGCTGCCTTGTCTCCCCCTCCGTGGACCCCTTGCTGCCCTCGGGGCATCTATTGGTGGGGCTGCAGGCCTCCAGCAGTGTGGATGGGAGTCAGCAGGAGGCAGGAGAGGCCTGGGCAGGGGGCCTGAGCCAGCCTCACCGACCTGTGCTCAGCACCCGCCCCCCCTCGCAGTGACAAGGAACAGTCCACAGACAACAGCGACGATGATAGGCGGGGGGCGCCGCAAAGAACCTGAGCTGGTGAAAGACCGTGGTGAGCTGAGATCAACTCAGGAGTAGCCAGTAGGGGAGGTCCCAGGATTGAGTGGAGACAGAGGAATGTCCCCTGGCTCCTGAAAGGCAATGCAGAGAGCCCTGGGGCCCCACCTGCCATGCCTAGATGCTCAAGGCACCTATGGTACCCAAGCCTCGTTTTCTGCCATTTTCATTTAAGGGAGATAACTTTCGACGCTGCAGCTTCGAGCAAGGTAGGGCTCAGGGCCAGCTGGGCTGGGCAGGACGCACAGCTCGTGAAACTGGGGAACCCGGTGATCCAAGGGGGCTCCCTGGTTACCCCATCTCCACCCTAGGCTGAGGACTCCCTGAAGAGGGAGAGAGGGAGGGGAGAGGAGAGAGCGAAAAAGAGCCTGAGAACTTGTCTTTTTTTTTCTCCTTAAAGGAGCAATCACCCGAATAACACTGGGGCCAGGGATGGAGTAAAACATTTCTGATGCTCACTCATCCTGAAATACCTGGGTCAGATGGCTGTGGATGCTGCCAGAATTCACCTCAGAGAGAGGCACGTTCAGAGAAATATTCCAGCTGCGCAGAGCCACAGGGAAACGGGCACCCCAGAGGTCGGGGTGCTGAGGGCGAGAATGCAGGTGAGTCCCTTCAGCGACAGGGCTGCCCTGGGTTGGGCCCGTCCCCAGCCCTCCCAAGGCTCAGGCAACCCCTGGGGCGAGCTGGGCAGGTGTCCAGTGCCGGGTGGAGGGCCCACTGAACCTCTTCTCCCCCTGCAGGGCGGGTGTTGTGATCCCCGCTGAAGGGTGAAGAAAGCAAGGCTCAGACAGGTGAAGGAACTCATCTGGGCAGCGGGGACTTCAGACCAGATTTTTCTGTAAAGCCCGTGTGCTTCCTACTGCTTTGAACTGTCATGCCCAAGTCCCCAAAGTCAACAACTCAAACTTATGTCTGTACGATGCTGAGTCCTTGCAAGTGGAGAGCGTCTGTTCGTTTAGCTGCACAAACTACAGAAGCTGGTTTCAGTTCCCTCTGCTGAGCCAGGCCAGCAGAATGCCAGGGACGGGGCTGTGGCATCCTTGCTCTGCCGTGTGCCCTGAAGGCTGCAGTATGTGGTCTGGCCCACAGCGGTGGCTGCCACGAAACAGGCTGCTGTTTTAAATCACCCGTGGGCATCAGGGAGGGCTGGGCTGGGGAGTGGGGTCCCCTGTGGCTCACAGGAGGCTCTGAGGCTGTGCCCCCAGCCCTCACTGGGCTGCCAGCCTCGGGTAGTGTGAAGGGCTAATTTCATGGCTGATAAAACTCTCTGTACACGAGACTTCACAGACAAATGAGAGCACTGCTCTTCTCCTTTTATTATGACATTTATTTTCTCCTTTCCTTGAGAGTGGGACATGTTCCAGCCTCCCTCGGTCCTGCCTCCTGTGGCCGTTGTGAGAGGGATCAGGGCTTCAGGGATGAAAGCAGGACACCAGAGGGTGATGTACTGGCTCCCAGGTGCCCAGCTGCACGGGAGCAGAGCCGGTCCTGATCCCCACCAGGAGAAGATGGGACTGACGCGAGGGTCCCAGGGGGTCTGCCACAGACCCCATGTCATCCGGGATGGTTTGTTCTGATGGGGTATGAAACAACGGGCCTTAGTTTGATGGAGAAATGGTCTCATCAGCCTGTTTCTTCTTATGGCCGTCCAGATATACCCGGCATTTCACGAGATCTCCAGAAGCCAGCTCATCTTACCTCATCCAGGAGGCCCTCTCGGGTGCCCTGGCTCACAACTGTCTCTTTTCCCAGAAGCCTGTCCGAGGCCAACTCTCTAACCCTGCTGGCTTTATCCCATGGGCCAGCTGCGCCATTTCAGTACATCCTCCCTGGCGCCCGCATCATTTGCCCTGTAGTAGACATTCGGTCTGGTGGCTGAGCCCCCCAGCTAATAAGTGATGGAGCCTGATGAGGTCTGAAGCCCGTCTGGTCCGAGTACAGAGTCTGATCCAGGCTGGGGTCACATGACAACTTTTCACAGGCAACACTTTACCATCTCGGAGAGTTTGGTTTTTCTCCCTACTTACACGGGAAACTTCTTGGGAGCAGGTACCATATTTTATTTTCTGTTCCCTCTCTCAAGTATGAAACGCAGACACACACACACACACACACACACACACACACATAAATACACACACAAAACAAAAGCACAAAAAGCCACTGACAGATCAACACACACAGGACACACACACAATGCATGGCTGCCTAGACGCGTCTGAATCTTCATGCGAGCCTATGTGTGCATGACCTCTGCTCGCAGCACACAGAGACACGGTCACTTTCATGCAATTCCCAAGCACACTGGAGTGATGAGGAAAGAAGTGTGTAAAAGGGGTTTCTGCAGAAGGCAGGACTCATGGCTGCCTTGTGTGTATTCGGCCCCTTCTGCAACCTCTGGGTCTGGCCTGAGTCATGGGGGTCGGGGGCCGGGAATCACAGCTCACTGGCTGTTCATTGAAAAAGTGCCAGGAGCTCTCCCAGCCTCATGCTGTGTTCAGTGAAAAAAGTAAAGTGTGATCAGCCTGCCTTGCTCCCGAGTTGTGTGATGATTAGATGAGAACGCATGCCACAACGTCTGTTTTGTAAGAAAGAAGAGACCTATCATTTCTCCCTGAACTGCCGTGTGGCAAAGCACGTATTAGGGAGTTAATTTTATGTGCCCACCCGTCTGGGCCCTGGGATGCCCAGGTATTTGGTTAATTTCTGTCTGTGAGGGTGATTCTGGAGTTGAATCAGTAGGCTGAGTAAAGTAGATGGTTCTGCCCGGTCCATCGAAGCCTGAGCAGGAAGGCACTCTGTCCTCTGCCTGGCTTCCAGCCAGGGCTTGGTCTTCTTTTGCCTCTGGAAGAGGCAACTTACACATTAAGTGTAAGTTACACATTCCCATTACGACTTAATGGGAACTTACACCATCAGCTGTCTCGTCCTTCATACTCTAGATCTTGGGATTTCTCAGCCTCCATAATCTTGTGAGCAGATTCTTTATAACAAATCCTTTATCTGTCTATGTATTTATGTATGTATCTACTATCTGTCAATCTACAATCTATCTCTATCTATCTATCTATCTATCTATCTATCTATCTATCTATCTATCTATCTAACATCTATCATCTACCTGTCTATCTATATCTATCATCTACCTATATCTATCTATCTATCTATCTATCCGTCATCTCTTTCTATCATCTATCTTTCTATCTATCCATCATTTATCTTTCTATCTATCGTCTATCTTTCTATCTATCATCTATCAATTATCTATCATCTTTCTTTCTATCATCTATCTACTATCATCTATCTATCTATCCATCATCTGTCATCTATCTATCTAACATCTATCATCTACCTGTCTATCTATATCTATCATCTACTTGTCTATCTCTATCTATCATCTATCTATAGATCTATTTTATTTATCTATCATCTATCTATTATCTATCTATCATCTATCAATCTATCATCTATCTAATATCTATCTATCTATCTATCTGTCTATTATCTATCTATCTATCCATCATCTATCTTTCTATCATCTATCTATCATCTATCTATCTATCTATCTATCTATCTATCTATCTATCTATCATCTATCTATCTATCTATCTATCTATCTATCTATCTATCTATCTATCTATCCATCCATCCACCTATCTTCTATTGCTTCTGCTTCCCTGGAAAACCCTGACCAGTACAGGGAGGAAACTGTCTTTTCAAGGAAAAACCTTTGGGCAGCAGATGGAGGACCGGGCTGGTGAGCGGGTCCAAGGCTGTGATGGAGGGGCTGCCTCCCTGGCCTGAGTGTCAGCAGCTGGGAGTTGTCCAAGCAATGCCTCACAGAACAGCCCTCGACAGGCTAGTGGCCTGTGTGCCTGGCTGCATTACTTTTGCTCTAAGAGAGCCAAGAGGTCAGTCTTTCCACCCCGTTTGTTTGCACCGTGAAAACAGATGCCCAGGGGCACAGAGTGGAAGTAAACACAGGTCTCTGACGTGTGGTGAACTCACTCCACGGGCACCTGGTAGTAGCTGGCTCACACTGTCCCAGGATGTCACGATGAGTTCCTGGAGTTGGCGTCCCGAGAAAGGGAGCTCTGTACACTGAGTGAGGCCCAGACTGGTGGGGGTCAGCCCCCCTCTTGCTTCCCGAGGTTGGCAGTGCAGAGTGATGTACGGGGGGGGGGGCAGTGAGTGTGTCTGCAGGGCTCGACAGGGTTCCGGAATGTTCGATGCTTCCTTAGATGACACAGGTGTGGTAAAACAAAGTAAAGAGTTCCAAAGCAGGATGTGGGGAGTGGGGAGGAGGAAGAGGAGGTGCGGGGGCTGGAGACCATCCCAAGTGCTGTGGGGTGAGGGTGCGTCTCCGCCTTTGCCCGCCCGGATCACTCGGTGCTGGGCAGACAGAGCTGAGTGCCAACACATGGGTATTTCCAGCCCCTGTCTTGAGCCGCACCCTCAGTGGACTTCACGCTCAGGGAACACAAAATCACCCTCTGTTCCCAGAAAGCATGGAGCTCCCTCCCCATTGTCCCCAGTCCTCCTCCCCCTCCCTTCCTCCTTTTTTCCATGCAGTCAAATACAATATTTTAAGGGCTTCTGTCCATGTCACATCTACATGGAAACTGTCCTTGGGCCCCAGGCCACCCTCAGCACCGCCGTGAACCCTTGTATGTTGACAGAAACCTGTAGCACTCTGTATGGCAGTCCCTCCTCCTCAACCTTTTGGGCTTTTTCAACTAGACTGTGAGCATCCGGAAGCCAGGGCTGAAGAGGTATGCATCACACACCCAGGGGTGGGCACACAGACTTCACACCTGAGAGGCCACCTCCGAGCCAAGAGACCCAGGGTCAGAGGGTCCTTGCTGAAACACAGCTTAAATGCTTGCAGCCGCCACAGGCAACACCTTGGATTTCTGTTTCGAGTGGCACCCAGGAGCAAGAGCAAGTGGTGACGCTACTCAGTGGCTTTGAGAATTTTTGGCAGTAACACCACCGTAGAAAGGTAATGCTCCATGGTGAGCCAGGACGGGCGTGCACGTAAATGAAAACAACGTTTCGCCAGCTGGTACTTACTTACTCTCATGCTTTTAGATAGTTTTTATCCTTTTTTCTTTCTTCTCAAGGAACTGGTCACCACCCATTAAATCAAGTTTGGAGCCAGTACTGGTGACCTGCGCTGACTGGCAGATGAGTCCCCGCCCATGTACACTGTCTACGGATTGCATCCGTGACTAAATCCTTCTCTCCAGAATAGATGGGCAGTGCGTGCGTGTGTGCGTGTGCGTGTGTGCGTGCATGTGCGTGTGTGCGCGTGTGTGCGTGTGCGTGCACACGTTCCTTTATGTGTGCAGGACTTTGTGATTATAGGGGTATGTGAGTGTCTCACGTGTGTGCTGGTGAACGTGCTTGCTGGGGTGTCTACTGAGTTGCGTGGGTTAACGCTGCCCTTAGAGTAGGGCAGGTTGACAACCTTTCATCCACCCACCCATCCATCCATCCATTCCTCATCCATCCATCCATCCATCCATCCATCATTAGCTGGGTCCTTGCCATGTGTCTGGGGCTGTGCTGGGTGCTAGGAAAAGTGCGGTGCGCAAGACACACACCTTTTAACACACTGTTTACAACCTGGGCCTGTTCTGGTCTCAGTTTCTAAATGTGATTGACGCCACGTGGTGAGAGGTTACTACCCTAGGTGCGATTTCAGACTCTCCAACTCAGTACTTTGCAGCCACCCTAGGCTCCGGGGGCCAGGAGGAAAGGGAGTGAGTGCGGAGAGGACCACTGCAAGGACCTCCCACCAGCACATCAGCCAGCTGGGGGCAGAGGGGCTGAGCACCAAAGCCTCATCCGGAAGAACCTCACCCAAAAGTCATGATTCCTCCGGCCCCCAAGGGGCTCAACACCTGCCCAGAGCTTGTCCTAGGAACGTCCCGGGGTTCACTAGTCCCTCCTGCCCACTCACTGCTGCTTCAAATGCCTCCCCACGCCTCTGGGCACCTCTGGAACTGCACACACATGCACAGGAGGGTCCTGACCCTCAGGGTTCATGGCCAGGCCCTGCTCGTTCTGCACACCCAGATTGTCCTTCACAGACCGTCCCCGTGGGAAGCCTGCCTCCCCTCCACGCCTCCCCAGGGCTCCTTAGCCTCGTTTCTGCGGAACAAGCCAGAGTGGCGCCGGTGACGGGCAACCCCCCCCCTCCCCCGCCAGAGCCGGAGTCAGGAGAAGCCACGTGCTTCTCCACGTCCCTCACCCCTGGCACGGCGCAGAATCACGCACATCCATCTAATAGAGTTAACGCCCATCAGAGCTGATGCTGGGGTGGTAGGTGGCTCTCAGTGGGTGAGGGGTGTCTGGGGATCAAGGGCTTTATTCTAATCACACCCTTGCTGTCCTCACAGACCTCGGCTGGTCAGCCCGGCGTGAATCCAGCCTCCAGCCAACATTAGCTCCATGGCCTCACGCAAGTTACTCAATTTGTTCGTGCGTCAGTTTTCTCACCTTAAAAACGGGCAGCGGCTGTCCTCCCGCAGTGCCATGTGTGTGAGGTCCTGCACCTGTGGCCTTCACTGCTGCTTAGGAAGGCGTGCGTCTGGGCCACTCCAGCCCCTGGCACGTCCAGCCCGCCCCCTCTCGTTACCCACATCCATCTTTTTGCACTCAGGCCTCCCACGCAAATCATCGGCTCGCTCTTGGATCTCTGTTTCTCCTCGGGCAGAAAGGACAAAGCTGATTTAAATGTGGGGAGCCTGTCAGTGGGGCAGAAGTGGGAAATGAGGATGCAAACAATTACAAATTAAAGCCTGTCTCTTCTGCTGCGTCTGACCCCCCTTCTCATCGTAATTGAGGTCAGCTGCCTTCTGAGAGGCCCCTGTACAGGAGTCGGGTGCGTGCCCTCCGAGGTCAGCTCTCCCCTTCCTCTGTGGGACTTGCCTGGTGGCACTCGCTCATTCATTCATTACACAAAGATCTGTGGAGGGTGTAACAATGTGTCTGGTAGTGGTCCGGTGCCTGAAGGTAGCATCACGATGAAGACCCATCTGATTTAGCTTGATTGGGGATAGTGACAATTAGATCCTTTGAACTCCCAGGTGTTGTGAGGCGCTGGCTCTTGAGAACAGGGAGGCTTGTGCAATCCATTCACCAAGACCAGGTACAGAGTGACGGCTGATGGCTTCTGGAAGGCCTGGAGGCAGAGAGCTCAGGTAGGGCAGCGAGGGGCCCCGCGGACAGCTGGGTAGAGGATTCTCAGGATGGATGTGTCGGACTGATGGAGGTGGGAGGGAGAAGCCTTGGCGGAAGGGAAAGAAAGAGCAGGACAAGGCGGTGGGATCTCCAGGCCACGGTGAGATCTGACGTTGTCTCTGCTCGCCCATGGGAGCGGGAGTGGGGTTCCAGAAGCACAGGGTCTGTCTCTCCAGGGTCCTGTGCTGGGGAAACACCAAGCTCTCATTCCCCTGCAGGGGGCAGCCTAGAGAGGAGCGTTACTTTGACTTGAAGGCTGAGAAGACCTCAAAGAATTAGTGGGGCTACCAGACAAGCCCACTCTGGGCACTGAGTCCTTTCTGGAAGGGGGCTCGAGTGGTGCATCTCTGTGTCTGCCACAAAAAGCAGTGAGCTTCGGTGCTTTGTGACCACCTAGAGGGGTGGGATAGGGAGGGAGACGCAAGAGGGAGGGGATATGGGGATATATGTATACATAGAGCTGATTCACTTTGTTATACAGCAGAAACTAACACACCATTGTAAAGCAATTATATTCCAATAAAGATGTTAAAAAAAAAGCAGTGAGCTTTGTTGGTCAAAAAGAGGGGAAGCACCCCTTCCCCCTTCCCCCTGGTCGCAGCCCCAGCAGGTTCTGAAGACGGGTCTGCCTGGAGTGGAGGGAAGGCAGGCAGGAACACAGCAGCCGTGCAGCCTTGGGCTTCCCAGAGGCCGGGAGACAGACCTCAGGGTCTTCACCCCACTGCGGGGTTCCCGCTGCAGGACGAGACTGGAGTTGATGAGCTGGGGCTGGGAAAGAAGTCCTGGCTGCCTCCCAGCCTCAGGGCCCGCCACGGCGTGCTGGGTGCTGCGGTTGGACGGGGCATCCCAAAGCTCCTATACAGGTCAGGGATGAGGGGACTGGTCTGTGCAGACTGAGGCCACCGGGGACCTCCCAGGTTGACGCACTTTGGGTTGGTATAGGTGCTGGAGTTTCTGTTCATTACATTTTAAAATAAAATAGGGAAAACGCTGGGTTCTTATTTTAGATATGGGGGGGTGGTATGTCGCCTGTCATTGTTCCTTAGAACCAGTTACCTGGGGGGGTTGCTGTAGCACATGTGCCGACCAGTTGAAATGTTCAGAGTGTGGGCAGGGAATGTTACCTGCGTTCCAGTTCTACAAGGATCAGGCCACCTGCCACTGTAGCCGCCCCCAAAGGAACACCCTGAGGGGAATTCAGGAAGGAGAAAAACAGGACACTGGCCCTAGATAGTTAAGATGCATATCAGAGGAATCATTTCAATGAGCCCAGACTCATATCAGGGAGATCAGATATGGCCATCTTCCCATAGAAAAGCACGAAAATCATTAACTTGAGGTGTCTGGAGTTTTGTGTGTGTGTTGTGTGTGTGATTAGCTATTGATGCTCGACTACCTTTTTTTCTTTTCCAACAAAAACTCCTATATATCCTGGCTCCACCCCTACCTCTTTGGAGAAGTTCCTCAGAGCTACTGAGAGCCTGTCTCCCAAGCTATAGTCCTCAGTGAGGTCCCCGAATAAAACTTAACTCACGACTTTTAGGTTATGTGTTTTCCGTCAGTCGACGAGACTCAGGGTAGTTTATGAGAAGAAAACTGAAAACTGAGGGTGTGTGCACTTCACGTAACAGTGAGGGTGGAACTCCTGCTGCACTAACTCTGCCACAAGGCCTAATTGTAAGCTTTGGGTACAGTATTGAAACAACTGCCTGAAGGCACAGGAGAGTCAGCCAAAGCGGGTGGACACTGCAGTGGGAGGAGAGAGGCCAACTGGGATGTGAAAGCAGGGACAGAAACCCAGAGTCTCCCTGGCTGCAGAATGAGGGACTGACTCGGGGCAACCATATCTGCAGGAAAGTGTGGGGAGAAATCTCAGAGAGGAGAGAGACTGGGGGTGGGGGACAAATCCTGTGGATAAACTGCCCAGATGTCCACGCAAGGAGTCCAGTTGAGGCTTAAAGAATCAAACAGACATTTCACGGCCCCCATCACCATGGAGACAGCTCTCAGTATGACGCTGTGGCCGTACTGACCACCTGCTTGAAAACAAAATCTGTTGTGGGAAAAGTGGATGCACAGGAGGAAGAAAGTTCACCCTGAGGAGCCAGAGAGGGTCCTGGGGATGCTGAGCTTGGAGAAGAGAAGGAGGGGAGGTGATTAGTGGCTAATCATTCCTTCAAGGTCACTGTGTGTAACGGGAGTAGATGAGTCGTGGGGTCTCGGGGGTGAAACGGGCTCTCTGAAGGATGTTACAAGCAGACAGTTCCCAGCTCCACATAAAGAAACATTTGCTAAGAAGGAGAGGTTCAGTGACATGGCAGGGGGACTGCTGTAGGTAGCACAGTGATGGAGGAAATGAGACAAATATTGTGGAGAGGCTCTGAGGTCAGGTGGCTCTGGGTTTGAGTCCCAATCCAGCTGTGGATACCTCAACCTTATAAAAGAGAAGTTGACCTTCTTGGGAAGTGGATTTTCTTGGGCCTGGTACACACACACACACACACACACACACACACACACACACACGAGATGCTTAGTGAGAAATGAGACTAAATGGGGCAGCAGCACTTTTGCAGAAGCAGCGCATTTGCAGATGCAGCGCGGCTGGTCCCAAGCTGCCACTGGATCCTGGATGGGAATCCACTCTCGGGGCAGCCCTGGGATTGGTGAGGTCAGACTCTGGGTACCTGACCCCGAGACGGGACCCAGATCTCCCACCTCCCAGCCAGGCTGCCTTCTTCCCCGCCCCGGGAGCTGCCCACCCAAGGCACCACCCCTCCTGGTTAAGTGAGGCGTGGAGGTTCCTCACATCCACCCTCCCGTGAAGAAATGCAGAAAGGGCAAACTAACCGGAAAATTACGGTGACTGGAGATGCTCACAGGACAGCAGAGATGAAACGGATCTGACTGCACAGACGGGGAAGAGAAAATGAGCTCTGGGGCCTCATCACCCCACTTTGATCAGCGGAGAGGCTGTGAGGGTCACAGACAAGGAACCCTTCTGGAATCAAACACTATTTTTATCTGTTGGAGCTCCTTTGAATTGTACCACATTGAAATCTGCCAGGCTCTCTGGATTCAAGGGAGCGTGACTTGGGGAGGAAGGAGGTTGTAAGCTGGAGGCTGAACAAAGCCATCCTGAGCTCTGCTCTGTGATGATCATCACAGCTAATTAATACAGCCCCTTGAACCACTCTGTCCCAGGGGAGGCCCAGCCTGGAGGGGGCGAGGCCAGCAGGAGGAATGGGCTAGTGGTTAGTAACCCACGTCTCCCCCAGCTGCTGCCCCACCCCCAGGACTGAAGGGGGCAAGGCTGCCAGCCCCAGGAACCCCAGGCTGGACTCTCCTAGCTGGGATCCCCTGCCCTGGCTCCGCCCACCCCTCCTCCTTGTCCTAGGTCCAGAGGGCTGGTGTCAGCTCCAGGGCAGGTGGATGGGTCCAGGAGAGGGAGCTCACTCCTGGGAGCTTCTGTGCCAAGTCAGGTCACCAGCAAACTGCCCTCTCACCCTCATTTGTCTTGAGTACCTACCGTGGGCTGGGCACTCAGCAGACCCTGGGAACATGCCCATCAGCTGTGCCTGGTGGTCACAGAAGAGACAGACACTGGAGGTGACCTGGCTGAGAGGGGAGCTTCCCAGTAGGGACTGCTGGGAAGAGAATGAAGCAGCTGGACTCCCAGGGCTGGGGTAGTACCAGGAGCCAAGGAGGAGGAGTGACAGCCACAGGACAGATTCCCAAAGAGGAAAAGGCAAGTGCAGAAATGAGAAGCAAGGGAAACACCTGGCGTGTCTGAGGTACAAAAGACAGGATGAGAATGGGCCGGGTCCATGCCCTGCACAGGCCTTGCGGGCAGGATAAGCAGTCTGACTTTTTATTCTAAGTGAAATGTTTGAAAATAGCCACAAACAGTCCCTTAATTGGCTTGGCTCACTCGGTGCAGGCATTCATTTCGCTGTCCATTCATTCGCATGCTCACGCACCCATTATACTCACCTGTTATCTATGCACCCTGAGGTTTGTTTATCCCATTCCCTTCCCTATTGATTTTCTTTTTTTTAAAATCAAGAAAACAATTTTATTTTTAATATTTATTTATCTATTTATTTATCTACCTATCATCTATCTATTTATCTACCTATCTACCTATCATTTATCTACCTATCATCTATCTACCTATCATCTATTTATTTATATATTTATATACATCTTTATCGCAGTATAGTTGCTTCGCAATGCTGTATTATTTTCTGTCGTACGACAAAGTGAATCAGCCATATATCACGAAGGGGCGCTGGGGGCTTCGCTGCCTGGGAGGCGCAGCAGCGGGAAGTGGGCACTAGAGGGCGCGCATAGCACGCGCATCTCACGGGCCGCGCCCCGGCCCCGCGGCACCGGGGAGAAAAGCCCTGAGCCTTCCCTCCCGCAGAGCTGTAATCCATGCCAGTTCTTCCACCCCTCGCAGCACAGATGGGGAAACTGAGGTCCGGGAAACGGGCGTGGCTTGTGCAGGGTTACCTGGCGAGGAAGGGGCTGAGCAAGAGACCGGGAAGGAGAGGTGGGGTAGTGCCGGGTGGCCTCGGGGTGAAGGACGAAGTCGCCGTGAGGCCCCCAGAGCGGGCGCGGCCCCGAGCCCAGGGGGACCCGAGGCGCCCGCGGTGGCTGTTCCAGCCGGGGTGGACCCCTCCGGGAAGGGAGGGGAGTGGGGGAAGCCTGGGCGGCTCGGTCTCCGCAGTCCATGCAGACTTGCGGAGCGGGCGGTGCGGGGCAGGCCCGGGGAGGTAAGGGCCGGAGGGCTCGCGCCGCCCGCATCCCTGCCCCTCACCTCCTGCCGCGCGTGGCGCCAGGGCTCAGAGCCCCTGCGCTTCCTCTTCAGCGAACAGTGCTGTCCCGGCGTTAGGAATGGTGGAGGCGCCCGAGAACCAGAGAAGTCGGGCGATTTGCCCGAGGCTGCACAGCGCGGAAGCAGCGAAAGGCCGAACCTCCTAAGCCTCGCAGCCGGAACTCATCGGGGGCGCGGGTGGAGGTGCGGCACGGGGTCAGGGCCTGGGCCGGTTCCGGGGAGCAGTGACCCGTAAGGGTGACGACTGTCCTGCGCTTCCCCGCAGTCCCGCCCCTCCCGGGAGTTCCCGAGCCGGGCGGGGAAGGTCGGGGAGAGCTGAGGGGCGCCTGCCTGCGCGGGGGTTGGGAGACTGGGAGACGCTGCGCGGCGGGGCTGGCAAGGCGCTGTGTCTGGCCTTTTGCCCGCATACCCCGCCGTGACATGGGCCCGGACGTGCTGACCTGTCTGCTCCTGAAGGTTTTGTCCGCAGTCCGGGAAACTGCACGTCGCCACACTCGGGGATTAAAAGCCGCCCTCCGCTCCTGCTGGTCCGCGGGAGACTGGGCGGGGTTGGGACGGGGCGGGGTCGAGTGGCCCTGCAGCGGGGCTCTCCTTGTACCTTCAGGGGTGCTGCTGAGTCCAGGTGGGCTCTGGGCCCAGCTCACTGACTGGCTACTCCAGTCCTTCTCGGAGCCTCATCTTATTCGTGAGACCCTGTGCCCCATCCGCGTGGCATCCACCTGGCCCCCGTGGGGTGGCTTCTCCACCTGAACTCTGCCTAGTTCCAGCCCCACCCAAAGTTCCGTGGCTTCCAGCACCCACCACGCACACGTGCACCTCTGTACCCTCGCTCACCCTGTTTCCCCTCGTGCAAACGCCCCTCCCCTCCTGCCGTGGGCTGTTGATTTCCTCCCCTCCCATGGAGACAGGGTGGGTGGTCGGAGCTCTGAGGTCCTGTCCCAGGGCCCACTGCTCTCCAGTTGCCCAGTCACTGCTGTTTGTGCCACGCACCTGTCTCAGGATCTTCAGCTTTCACCTGGATGACCTGCTTGATACTCTGATACACTCTAGCCTCAGCTTCCTTGACCCCCTTGGCTCTGGGGACCATCCCTAGGGGTCCAAGTCAGCTGCCCAGGCCCTGCATCTCTTTGGATCCTGGTTGCTGTTGAGAACCCCACCCCCACCCCAACTTGTCCCTCAGCTCTCTGCCCCCTCAGCCCCTTTGTGACCCAGACCCTCTCCCTCTCCACATCGTCCCAGGGCACCGCCCCTTTCTCCCTCCTGACCCGGCTTAGCGTTCTCAGTGGATGCATCCTCTCAGTGCTTGCTCCCCTATCCCACGCCCTCATCCCCGCTTTCCTCCAGCAAGTCTGGGAAATCCCCATTCCGGGGTGAGCCCTGCCTCTCCTCTGCTTTCTCCCCTCCTGCTCCTGTGCAGTCAAGCACTGCTGACAGAGGCCCAGGTGAATTCACCATCACTGACCTCAGGTGAGGACCCACCCCAGGCTGGTGAGTATGATTGTGTAGGGCACACTGGCTCGGGGGTGCCGGCTCCCCCTCTACCACTGCTAGCTCTCCAGCCTCCTCATGACCCTGATGTATAATGGGCAAAACAGAGGATAGTAGCAGAAAGTGACAGATTTGCACAGGTAAGGAAACAAACAGCCCTGCTGGAAAAATCATCCAGTCGGAGGGCCCTGTTTGCCAAAGATACAATGGCCCACGGGGTAGGTCACATGAAGAAAACCAGATTTAAAGGAATTGGTGAAGACACAGGGAAGGACAGGCTATGAGCTGCAGGTCCCTAATGGGCCAGCAGTCCGAGGCACGCAGAGATCACGGGACTGAGGGCTATCATCAGAAGCTCCGGGAGGAACATGAGAGAGAAGACAGCCGGAGGCAAATGTGGATGAGATGGTCTCAGGAAAGGCTGAATAGAGAGAAGAGAAGTAAGTCTGTGAACCACCAGCACTGAAGGAGGAGGCAGAGGCAGGACAGCCTGAGGGGTCTGTCCTGAGCAGGAGACACTGGTACCCATCAAACCAAGGCAGAGAAGAAGTGTACCCAGCAGTTAACCATCCAACAGCCTCAGATAAAAAACCACTTTCCCAGCTTCCCAGCATGTAGGGGTGGCCAATAATACCTAAACAGAAGTCATTAGATAGGGTTCCTGAGAAAGCCTTTTGCCTCCCCCTCTTCCTCCTTGCTGCCACCTGGAACTCAGATATGGTGTCTGGAGCTACTGCAGCCATATTGGACCATTAGGCGACTAGAGGAGCAAGACACTGTGCTAAGGAGAGCAGAGCAGAAAGGTAGAGGTCGGCTCTTCATGCAGCTTTGGACAGCCCACCCCGTGGACTTCATTTATGGGACAGGGGGCTAATCCTCTGTCTTGTTGAAGCCACTGTCATGAGATGGTTTTCCCGGCAGCTGAGGGTGTGGTTTGGGGCAGTGAGGGCATCCTGGGCCTGTGGCTGTGTGGGACACAGTCAGGAGGAGTTCGTGGGACAGTTGGCAAGGGCAGGGGTGGGGTGAGGGGCAGACTGGCACTGTTTGATGGAGCAGGTGCAGGGCACGGCCTGTGTTAGGGAAGGTGGGAGCCCCTCCTTGCCCACACGGAGCACAGTGCATGTCGGGGCCAGTGGGCAGGCAGCCTCTTTTGTGAGGGTTTGGAAAGTTGCTCAGTAGCTGGGCCCTGGACAGGGCACTTTGTGCTGAGCTGTGTCAGGGCAAATGCTGCGAAGCAGGTTCTGTTTCCTCTTGTTCCTCACTCAGACCCAGAGATGGAGGAGGGGTGTCTGAGTGACCCTCCCTCCGTCACTTAAATAAACCGTGTCTCAATCTCTGTACCCACCACAGGAAGATGCTGTTGGGGCAGAAGAAGAAAATGCCCACGGGACATCCATCTCCATGTCTGGCACCTTCTCCATCCCTGACTGGACCCTCAGAGAGAGTGTTTTAGGTGAAAGGCCGCATGAAGGATGGTGGCACCTATAAAGTTCATGGGCTTTGGGGACAGGCTGACCTACCTCCTGGTCCTGCATTTTCTACTTACTCTCCCAGGGGCCTCGGCCAGTTTCTTTACTCTCTGATGTCAGTTCTCCATCTGTAAAACAGGGCTAAACACTCAGAATATCGGTGCAGAGGTTCAATGAGCATTCTATCCTGAGACCATCTCTCTTCTTGATTGTGGGGGAGGAGACTTGACATGCAGGCTGTTCAACCACCAGCCTCCCCGACCCCCCTGAGATGCCACGTAACCTGGCAGACACCTGCTTGTGATGGGCCGATGGCCCAAGCTCTGAAATGGCTGTTGAGGAATTTTTCAAAGGAACTTTCTTTAATTCATCTTCTGGAAATATCTGAGATCTCAACACAGAGTAAGAATAGTTCCGGAAATAATCATGCTTTGTGAATTCCCCACCCTTGGAGGGTCTTTAGAATAAAGATGCCGCGGATGGGGCTGAGACAGGCTCACCTGGTTAGGGTTAGGGTTAGGGTTAGGGAAGACCTGGGGGGCTTGAAGAGGACAGAGCTGGCCATCGAGGGGGTCAGTGTGAGCATGTCCCCAGCCTCTAGGTGCCGGGCCCTTTATGACCTCCTCCTCCTCAGAACAGAAAGGCTGGGGGAGAGTGGCGGCTAGGGAGGTCCAGTTTCCCTCAGCGGCGACTCCTGGGTGGTGCTGTCCTGCTTCTCTGCTTGACCCCTGCTGGCCCTGTGAGCAGGACGTGGTCAGATGGAGGCCGAGCCTTCACCAGGCTTGGCTCCCTGAGGAGACAGAGCAGATTCCTAGCTGGGCCGGATCTGAGCCCATATCTGACGCCGAGTCTCTCCTTTGTCCCCGAATGCCACCGTGCACTGCTGCCCCAGGAGGGACACGCCGGGGCCTCCAGGACCACCTCCCCTGTGTGTCTCCAGGGCTGCAGGCCCCTGAGGAGGGTACTTCACTTGCAGGCAGGAGCCCCCACTCCCCCAGGACCAGTTCCACCCTCGTCTAGAAGGGGAAGGCCCTCATTACTGAAACCCAACAGAGAGAGGGGGAAGGAGAGTCATACAGGTGTAGCAACTGCTGTGAAGGAAATGTTTTCATTTAATTTTCCATAGAAGAGTCACTCTCCGTGCGGACGTGATGCCAGGAGAGGCGGCCAACCACTTGAGCCGACATCTCAGGGTGGCTGGGCCTTGCTGTCTCTTCATGTTACATGTGGAGCTCGGCTGGTTGACTCATGCGATTTTGGTCTCTAGCATCCAGCTGGCTCCATCTGCAACGGAAGCTGCTGGATCTCAGGTTCTGCTTCCCAGGGGCTGCTTGCTGCCCAGCTGCCCAGGGCTCCTTACAGAATCCACGCCGACCTCGGGGCAGGGACAGGGTCCCGGATGCCTAGAAAAGTGCTGGGCTCTCAGCACCTAGACTCTTTCCGAAGGCTGTTGCAGCAGGGAACCCAGAGCTGCGGGGAGCTGAGTTTGCAGACCGTGGGAGGGTCCATGTCTGCCAGGACAGTGAGACCCCATGGATCCTGCGGCACAGAAGCGTGTGGGCAGCGGTGTGCGGAGAGTTTCCGGAAACCGGAGCGTATCCCTCTGAGCGCCGAGGCGCCTCTCTGCCTGTGTGTTTCTGCCTGTGGCTGTCTGCAGGCACTGACGTTGTACGGAAGGGGGTGCCGATATTTTGACATGGTGACAAGAGTAGCTTTCATTCTTGGGAATCCTTCTTTTAACCCCACTGCTGTGAAGTTAAGAGCGCTACCCGCCTCCCATCCCAGACCTTGAAGCTGAAGCGGGTTAGACCCACTCACCCCCCCGGGCGAAAGGAAGTGACAGTGGACTGATGGAAAGGATGCTTGGCTGCAGCCTCCCTGGGAGGGGGGGTTGCTGTGTATCAGCCTCTTCAGATGGATGTGGCATCACAGGGTCAGGAAGACCTTGGTCCTCTTCCCAGGGGCTGGGCCATTGGAGCAGGTATGGCAGGCAGCAAATGCCTCCAAGTTCCCTCCTTCCCACCACCTCTCAGCCTGATCCTTACCATAGACGTGGCTGTGAGATGCATCTCGGCTGAGAGGGCCTGGGAAAACCTTGGCATCTCCCAGAATGGGGCAGGAGGAGCCCAGAGGGCGTGCTCTCTGGAGGGAGAGAGGACTGTGCTGCAGAGGGGGGCCTGGAGCCCGGGAGGGAAAGCACCTTCTCAACTGGGTCAGAGCAGAGATGAGCTGGGTGCCCAGCAGCTCAGCAGCTGCCCGAGGCTCCGGGGCCACAACCTGGGACCAGACACCACCCACTCAGGCCTGGGTGGGATTTATAGCCCTTTAGAGCTCAGACACCTCCCTGGTAAGCAACAGAGGGAGAACATTGAACGGACGGCGGGGGCGGAGGGGGGGAAAGACTCATACACATAAAATACGTATAATTACTTTTTCTGTAATTGCCGGAATGGAGGCTTGAGAAAGAATTATATTCAATTATAGAAAAGTTTAGAAAACATGTACTTATTTTTATTTAATTATTTTCCAGTTTTATATATGTATATATATATATATATATTTTTTTTTTTCAGATTCTTTTCCTTTATGGGTAATTACAAGATATTGAGTATAGTTCCCTGTGCTCTACACTAGGTCCTTGTTGGTTACGTATTTTATATCTAGTAGTGTGTATCTGTTAATCCCAAACTCCTAATTTATCTCCCTGCCCACCCCTTCAGCTATCCCCTTCGGTAACTGTGTTTTAGAAAACATATACTTTTTTGCACGTTCAAATTTGTGACTAAATTTGACCCCAGAAAAGACACTCCACATGTTTGGAGCTACATCCCAGATGCTAGTGGAGTCTCCGTGACCCTTGGAGGTCAAGGTAAACTTGGTAAGCTTCAGCCCCACCACCCATGTCGCAGCCTAGCAGCTCAGTGAGCACTGCTTAGCCTCCGGAGTCCAGCCGCCACCCTAGGTCATATGTTGAAGAGCCTCTTTACATACAAACAGTGCTTGCTATCAAGAATTTTTGTAATACATTTTCTACCTTGTTTCTCATACCTGCACCCTCACACAGGATAATAATACTTTTATATGGAAATATTTTTTAAAAAGCATTGATTGCATTCTTCCTGTTGACCCAAGAGGACTGACTCTTCTTTGATGCCAGGCCCACTGCCCCTATTCTGTGATGCCAGCTCTCAGATGGCACTTCTTGGGGCTGTTGGGCACCCGGCTCTGTTAGGAGTGACTAGGGCACAGGGTATGGAAGCCCAGTAGTGGCCTCCGAGCGATTGGCTTCTCTGGGTCTGCAGCTGCGGGTAGGGCCGTCACACCTTCAGCCTCAGCCTGTCCTCTGCTGTCTGTAATCCATCTCCCAGGCTCACTGTGCGTCTGCAGCACTGGCCGTGACGCCTGGTACGGAAGGAACGCTCAACGAATGGTACCTAGTTTAATTGTTATTTATTGTTGCCCAAGAGTAAACGAAGGCTGTCAGAGGAGACAAAAGAAGCAAAATCCCTTCCAGTTTAAAAGAGAGGGCTTCCCTGGTGGCGCAGTGGTTGAGAGTCCGCCTGCCGATGCAGGGGACGCGGGTTCGTGCCCTGGTGCCGGAAGATCCCACATGCCGCAGAGCGGCTGGGCCCGTGAGCCATGGCCGCTGAGCCTGCGCGTCCGGAGCCTGCGCGTCCGGAGCCTGTGCTCCGCAACGAGAGAGGCCACAGCGGTGAGAGGCCCGCATACCACAAAAAAAAAAAAAAAAGAGAGAGAGAGAGAGAGATTATGGGAACCATTGAGAGGTTGAAATAGTTTTCAGCTATGTTTCTCCATTTTATACAGTACTGTTTGGCTCCATGCTGAGAAAGATGAGAATGTCAGTGTTATTTACATTTTTTCCTGTATACCCTCTTGCACCTTTCCGTCGTTACTTGTTTTTATACTGTCTGGACATACGATACCCTTATTCTGTAAGCAGAATCCCTGTAGTGGTTGAGTGTTGGTTATAGTTGTAAACAGATTCATTGCTTAGCAGGTTTTCAGTCATTTTTCCATTTCCAAATTCTTTCTTTCTTTATTTTTCTTTATTAGTATTCTTCTTTTTAAATCAAATTATAGCTGATATACATATATAAGTTGTAGATGTACCCTATAGTGATTCACCATTTTTAAAGTTTATACTCCATATATTCCCTGTGTTGTACAACATATCCTTGTAGCTTATTTTATACACAGTAGTAGTTTGTACCTCTTAATCCCCTACCCCTGTATTGTCCATCCTCCATCCCTCTCCCCACTGGTAACCACTAGTTTGTTCTCTGTATCTGTGAGTCTTCTGTTATATTCACTAGTTTGCTGTATTTTATAGATTCCACATACAAGTGACATCATACATTATTTGTTTTTCTCTGTCTGACTTATTTCACTTAGTATAATGCCCTTCAAGACCATCCATGCTGTTGCAAATGGCAAGATTTTGTTCTTTTTTATGGCTGAGTAGTATTCCATTGTGTGTGTGTGTGTGTGTGTGTGTGTGTGTGTGTGTATACATATCTTTATTCATTCATCTGTTGATGGACACTTAGGTTGCTTCCATATCTTGACTACTGTAAATAATACAGCTATGAACATTGGGTCCAAACTCTTTGTTTTAATTCTTCCCTTAATTGTCTAGAGTTTTTAATAAAATGGATGGTTTTTGAGGAAAAACTTTTGGATTTGGTAATCTCTGAGGTTTTTCATGTTTACATATGTTAACCTATTGCCTAAGTGATTTAAAAAGACATCTTGGCTTTTACCCTTAAGTGATATCTTGGCTGGGTATTTTACATTTTTTATCTCAGGATTTGTAGACGTCCTTGCTCTGTTAACTTGACATTGCTATTGCTATGGAGAGATTTGATACCAGCTGGATATTTTTCACCTTTCTAGATTATTTATTGTCTGTCAGGATGCTTGAAGAATTCTTTTTTCATCCTTTAGTTGTAATAGTTAACTAGGATAGAAGATATTTCAACATTTTGTGCTTTGTTTATATCTCCTGGATAAAATGTGCTTTTTTAATATATAGATTTAAAAGAAATTATTGGAGTATAATTTATTTACAGTGTTGTGTTAGTTTCAGGTGTACAGCAAAGTGAATCAGTTATACATATACATATATCTGCTCTTTTTTAGATTCTTTTCCCATATAGGTCATTACAGAGTATTGAATAGAGTTCCCTGTGCTATACAATAGGTCCTTATTAGTTATCTATTTTATATATAGTAGTGTATATATCTTGATCCCAATCTGATTTTCCCCCTGAATTTCAGAGACTTTTTTGGAATAATTATCTGGTCCATATTTGGGGGCATGTTTTGATTGTTTTTGTCTGTTTTCTTCATGATTATTTCTTCTGTACATTTCTCTTTTTCGTCTATTTTCATTATCAAGTCACTTAACTTCCCTGAGCCTCATTATAAGGTCAGAATGACATGGCTGTTTCACAGGGAAGTTTCCAGAATTAAAAATCTTAATATATGTAAAGCTCTTAAAACACTGCTCATCCCATAGCAAGCCATATGTAGATGGAAGTGATTCATTATTTTCATGAATTTTTGTTTGTTGTTATTATTGTTCATCATAAGGAAGTTGTTAATTCTTGGAGCCAGACAGCCACATATTAGTTGTGTGACCTTGGACAAGACACTAAATCTCTCTGTGCCTTTTTTTCCTTGTTTGTTAAATGGAGATAATAATCATCCCTACCTCATATGACTATAATGAGGATTAAGAGTTGGTATTATTAGTAAAGTGCTTAGGACAGTGTTGGCATGTAAAGTGCTGTGTGTATTGTTAAATATCTTCTCAAGCTTTTCTTGCAGGAACAATTATGTTTTGTGGTTTTATTCTGTTTCTCACTGTTTCTAATGTATTATTAGTTTTGTAATGATGTTGTTTTGATATTAACTTGCTTCCGTATGTCTACATTCTCTTTTTTTATTTCATCCTGTCTCTGAGTCCTCTTGTTATATGCCTTAGGCCCTTTTAAGTTGTTCTTTTGTTTAAAGCAGTGGCCAAGCATTTATTGTCACTCACTGAGTAAGTTTTCTTCTGGGTTGGGTTCTTTGTTTTTGCATGCTGTGTCCCTTTCATTACATGTGTGCATGTCAGGAATGGTCACGTGTGCTCTTTGCTTGTGTATTGGAATCTTTCCCTCTTGGCTCCTGCTCGGACAGAGATGTCTAGACCTTCTTCCTGCTCTGCTGACTTTGTTCTGTGAGGCCCACTTACTTTCCCATCAGAGCCCCTGTGTATTCTGAGTCTTATAGTGTTTCTGTAGCTAGAGGGCATGACAGAGAAGAGGACTGGAGGGCAGTCTCTCTGAGAAGCTCTGGGCCACTGTGCACATCCATTGTTGAGGCACTGACATGGGACTGAATTCCTTATCACTGTGAGCTGCCTTCATTTTCCACAGGGAGACTCCGTCCACACGTTTGCCCACATCTCCCCAGATGCCAGCAGACACTTCCACTACTTCTCCATAAGAAAAGGAAAGACCCCCAACCGTACTACCTCCATTGGCTTTACTCCGGGTTTGAGAGTGCTAAGGAACATCCTCGCATCTGCAACCTGGCTGACCTGCTCCCAGCCTGCAGCAGGGTGGGCCAGTGTGGTGGGCACCCCAGCCCCTTTGTCTCGGCTTCCTGATTGGCATGCAGGACACTGGGTTATGCCCAGTCCTCCTTTGGTTGCTGTTGCAGAGACTTCTTTTGTGGGGAGCAGGGCCTTTAATTTATGCTTTCACGAATTTTTGCTTATGTTGTTAGTTACTGGGAGGGGCAGTTCTGTGATGCAGTTTCTATCAGCCAATTCAACTGGAAACCCTGGCAGTGTTTTGATTAATTGTTCTTCTTTTTTTTTTGTCATTGCCTCTCTGGCAACCTTCAAAAGCCTACTACATTATCAAACCTATGGAGTAAGCCAGAAAAGTGTCTCTGAACTTGAATAAGGGCTTTAAAATGGGGCTAATATATGCTCTTCCCTCCTTCCCGCCTGACTGAAGGAAGCAAAACAGTCGCTCTGAAACTGGGTTGATCCCAAAGCATTCCCAAGATTGCAGAGAAATATAAATTCTCTCAACTGTCTTACAGGCTTGAGGACAGCAAGGGTCAGGTTGGCTAATTTTAATTATATTCGCTTAGCATGTCTTGAAGCCCATAAATCTAAATGCCAATAAATTAATATGTCATGCTGAAGGCCTTCCAGCCACAGCATTAAATCAACTATGCAGGGAGTGCCATGTGGAACAAGGCAAACTCCCAGAAGCTCGAGTATTTCAATTTCACTGTATTAATCTGTCATTAAAGGGGCCCTCAAGTCCCAGTGTCCAGATGTGTGACTCTGAACAATGGTAACTTGCTCAGTATGAATTCAGCCCATTGTACCCTTGGCTTCTGTACAGCTGTCCACCCCTCACAGCCCCCGAGGATGGATGCTGAGTCTTCCCTGTCCATGAGCCTCGTGTGGTTTAAGAGATGGGGTGGTCCTTTTGGTGTGGGAATGTTACAGTTAGGCTGAATGAAGGGTTTGATCAGGCCTGAGATTGGGGTGAGGCAGGCAAGGAGCCGAATCTCACCTATACCACTTCCATTTGACAGTGAAATCCTGCCATGCACACCCTACTTCACGGCTTGGTGGGTCAGACAACACCCAGATCATGATGGGCAGCTTAGGTCAAATGGTAGCTTGGTGGCCCACGGTTAAGTGTTCAATCTCCACTAAGACCCAGTAACGGTCCAAAAGCCATTTCGCAAAAGGAGAGTATTTATCTAAAGGTGATGGCAGAGCCTTGCTCCAAAATCTTAAAGGCCTGCAGTGCGATTCACATATAGGGCCCGACAAAGGCTCCAAACAGCATCTCTGTCCACTACTGACATTCAAACATGATTGGCTCCACTGGGTCACATGGCCCAAATGGCAGGGCAACCTGCCCAGCAGCTGGACCTCCTTTGTCCAGAGCTCCGCTCAAAACTAGCAGCTTTGGGGGTCACTCAGTAAATGAACTAGAGAAGCACACCTTTGTTGCCTGCAAAATCCAAAAAGGCCCCACTAGGTATGGAGCCTCTTTTCGGTAGTAGGGGTACCGGATGCAACAAAGTATCCCCTCACTTTAGAAGGGACAGCTCACCATGTCCTAGATCATTGCATCACTACAACTTTTACTGAAGTGGACAGACACTGAATTTTTGTGGGATTTGTTTCTCACTCTCTAGCATACAAATGTTTTACCAGTGTGTCTGGAGTGGTTGCTATTTCTTGCTCACTGGGCCTGATCAGCATAATGTCATCAGTGTAATGGACCAGCCTATGTCCTATGGAAGAGAAAGATGATCAGGATCCCTGGGACTAAATTGTGACCTAGGGCTGGAGAGTTGATATACCCTGAGGTAGGACAGAGAAGGTGTATTGCTGGCCTTGCCAGCTGAAAGCAAACTGCTTCTGGTGGTTTTTATTATCAGGGATGGAGAAAAAAGCACTTTCCAGACCAATGGTAGCATACCAGGGACCAGGAGATGTGTTCATTTGCTCCAGAAATGAAGCCACATCTGGGTGGGTTCAGCAGCTGCAACTGGAGTCACCACTTGGTTAAGTTTGTGATAACCCACTCTCATTCTCTGAGATCCAGCTGCCTTCTGCACAGGCCTCATAGGAGAGCTGACCGGGGATGTGATGGGAATTACCACCCACAGCATCTTTCATGTCCTTGGTGGTGGCGGTAATCTCCGCAACCCCTCGAGGAATGAGGCATTGCTTTTGGTGTACTATTTTCCTGGGTAGAAGCAGTTCTAGTGGCTTCCATTTGGTCTTTCCCATGATAACAACCCTCACTGCATGGATCAGGGAACCAATGTGGGAATTCTGTCAGACCCTGGTTGTGTCTATTCCAATTATGTCTTCTGGAACTGGGGAAATAACCATAGGATAAGGTTGTAGACCCATTGTGCCCATTGTGAGATGGACCTGAGCAGCACAGGGCTTAGCACTCAGCCAAGGTCCATTGTTCACTTGACCTTCATAAGTGGCTACCCTGACTGGTGAACCACAGTGACATTCTGGGTCCCCAGTTCACAGTCACCCTGGTAAATGGCCATAGGTTCCTTTGGGGGAGGCTGGGGAGAGAGATGAACAATATAAATTTTTGGCAGGATAGAGGAATCCTTCCTCAAGGGCACCCAAATTCTGCTTCGTTCAAGGGGTTCTGACTTGTTTGGGAGTTGGTTGATTGCCGTGGGGTAGGTTTTCTGTTTGGGTCATTCAAGGAAGACTTTGTTTAGTAGATCTAGAGTTTTTTTTCTTTTTTCTTTTTTTCATGGACACTTTTTCTATTCTTTATTCAAGCCCATGTATTACCAAGAGTTGGTGCTGTGATAGAACTCTGAAGGGTGACAGCTGCAGAGACAATAATTCTGCCCAAGTAACAGTAGGCCCTTTAGCCATTGTCCCTCTTTAAACCCATTCACTTAAAAAAAAAATTTATTGGAGTATAGTTGATTTACTGAGTTCTCATGCTTACAAATATCAAGTCAGAACTTAGCAGTCTGCTCATCTACGTCTTTTCTAGGGATGCCATGATCATAGGTGTCTGTGAGTCAGGCTCTTCTGATTGCTGCTTTGGCTTGGGGGTCCCCTGCAGTCACTAGCTTGGCATCAGAGGCCGCCCAAGATCTGGCCTCTAATTTGCCTCTCAGTTTCCTCCTCTTCTCTTCCTACCTTGAGCTCTGGGCTCCAACCATACTGCAGAGCACGTGCCCTTCCTTCTCCCCGACTCAGGTCATTCATCTCCGGGCTGTCACGGTTGCCACCCCCTCTGTCCCCCACCCTCTGTGATTCCACTGTGATGCCCAGACCTCCCCTACATTCCTCTGTCCCTACACTTTACCCTGGTGTTTGGTGCTTACCTGTTTATTTGTCTCTCTTTTTTTTTTTTTAACATCTTTATTGGAGTATAACTGTTTTACAATGGTGTGTTAGTTTCTGCTTTACAACAAAGTGAATCAGTTATACATATACATATGTTCCCATATCTGTTCCCTCTTGCATCTCCCTCCCTCCCACCCTCCCTATCCCACCCCTCTAGGTGGGCACAAAGCACCAAGCTGATCTCCCTGTGCTGTGCGGCTGCTTCCCACTAGCTATCTATTTTACATCTGGTAGTGTATACATGTCCCTACCACTCTCTCACTTCCTCACATCTTACCTGTTTATTTGTCTCTTGCCCATTAGGCTGTGAAGTTCTCGAGGAGAGGGCTGCGCATGACTCATCGCTGCATCTCCAGTACCTGGCTTGGCACTCAGCCAGCTCATGGCGAGTGCTTGTTTGCGGAAGTGTGACTTTAAACTCTGGTGCCCAAGTGTCTGAAAGAGGCACCTGACCCCTCTCTGAATGACCTGTCCATGTGAGAGATGCGGACATTTGAGTGCATCCTCATGCATTTAACTGAACACGTAAAATACACATTCCCAAATTTCACTGAAAACTCTTTCCATTCTGTATAGCCAGTTGGCGATGCTGGGGACTTGACATGACATACTGTGCACGATTTTTTTGTTGTTGTTGTTGCTTTTGACAGCCTTTCCGTCTGTCAACATGATTCCCCATAAATTGTTCTTATTTATAAGACATTTCACACTACATGAGAGCTGGCAGGAACATGGGGAGTGGGGGAGGGGTGGAGGAGGGATGCGGGAGCCCGCTCTGAGGCTTGTAAGGCTGTTTGTGTTTATGTAGAATACTGGGGAGTGGCTGGCTACTCCCCTGGCTGGGGCCTGGGATCAGCGCTGGGCAGGAGCTGTAATTAAAGGCAAAACCTTGGCACTTGTGGGCTTCACCACTCCCTCCCAGCTCCCAGCTCTGTGGTAGCTGCAGCCCCTGGAAATTCTGGCACCAAGCAGTGAATTATTCAACAGGACAAGGCAGGTAAACAAAGAGGTGGATGTAGTCACCTTAGCCCCAGTATGCAGGTGAGCAAAGAGGCTCCACAGTGGCAAGAAGCAGACACTTAGTGCAGAAACAAGAGTATTTACAGTGCAGATGCTTCTTTTTTAAAACATTTTTTTCTATTACTTAATTTATTTTATTTATTTATTTTTGGCTGCGTTGGGTCTTCGTTGCTTGCATGCAGGCTTGCTCTCGTTGTGGCAAGCGGGGCCACTCTTCTTTGTGGTGCACGTGCTTTTCACTGTGGTGGCTTCTCTTGTTGTGGAGCACGGGCTCTAGGTGCGTGGGCTTCAGTGGTTGTGGCTCGTGAGCTCTAGAGTGCAGGCTCAGTAGTTGTGGTGCACGGGCTTAGTTGCTCCGAGGCATGTGGGATCTTCCTGGACCAGGGCTCCGACCCGTGTTCCCTGCATTGGCAAGCAGATTCTTAACCACTGCGCCACCAGGGAAGTCCCTACAATGCAAATGCTTCTTAACCAGACATACCTAACCAGAAGCAAAAAAATCAGTGCATGCTTTTCCTACCCCTTTTGTTAGTCTACTGTTTTATTTATCTGTCTGTCCTCATTGGGGGCCGCTAACGTAGCATACGTATTTATTTGTTTGTTCTTAGAGATGTCGTGATTTGTTGTTATTTTTCAGGTTATATATCGCATGCCATTTCACAAAAACACAAGGGGTTTTATTTATGTATTTGCCCAGAAATTAAACTTACAAAATGCATTTATCTTATGAAGAAGCTGTTTCAATATTTAAAAGTTATGTCAAGGTGGCAGGAATCTGTTATCTTGGTCTTTTTGGGGGGTGATTTGATAGTCTTATTTCAGAGTTTTAAAAAAATGCAGGGGATTTTTTTCTGGGATCATTTCTGTAAGGAGATATATTAAGGTACTGAGGGCAGGGTCTGTTTTCAGACTACACCTCCTCTCTCCATCCTAGTCTTGACCTTGAAGTCTTCTAGGAGAATTGGAGCCTTGCTGACTCAGCCATGGGGGAAGTGAGTGATGCCCCTGTCGACTGAAAAAAATGCACAACATGAAAGTTGAGAATAATGTTTTATTTGGAAGGCATTCTGAGGACTTAGGCCCAGGACACAGCCTCTCAGATGCTCTGAGGGATTGCTCTGAAGAGATAAGGGGGGAAGCCAGGATATACAGGCATTTATGCAACAAAGACCAGGTAGTAGGAACATCAAAAGATTACTGTTAATTAAAAAAAACCAGACATCTCAAGTTAATGAATTTCACGCTTTGCTATGTACGGGAAGATGCAAGAGTGTGGGCTCACTGAACTCATTCCTTTGATCTGCACCTCAGCTCTCTGGGGCCAGCATCCTGTGCTTTCCCATCCTGAGTCTCCTCAGCGTGCATCTTGCGGGGTGGCTGTAGTGTCTGATGACTGTAACATCCTTTGTTTACTGATACATCAGGCAGCATTCTTAGTCCACACCCCAAAGGAAAGGCACTGCGTTATCTCTTAAGGAGAGGGCAGAGGACAACACACTTCTTCGGATTTCTTAAGTTTCTCTCTCAAATTCCCCAGCAATTAAAATAAATGCCTCACTCTTCACTTTAACATTGTACTGTCATTCATGCAATTGGCTCTCCTTCCAAGGCTCTGTAGCAAACAGATCCTTTCAGTTTGAAATAGTTTTTTCTCAAACACCTTTATTTCACTTTACACCCTTTATCTTCATTACTCTCATTCTCTGTTGTATTTATATTATTTTGTTGACATCCTTTATCTCTCCAGACAGACTACAGGCTATCTGACTGCAGGATCCATGATTGACTGGTCTTCGTAAGACTCGTGTAATTATTGCTAATGATGATAAATTGATGGCTTATCTATGTTTAATGAGTGAGTGAATGAATGAGTGAGATCTCAGATCTTAATATACTATAAAAAAATGCTATCTGTTACATATTTATTTTTAACCTAACAGTTAGCTCAGGGATAAGGAAAAGGCACAGGCATATTTATTACTTTTGTCAGGAATAAGCAACATTGTTTTGCTATGAAAAGAGCCCTTTATGGGGCCAGTCACCATCCATTGAATGTGTAAAGAAAGCACTATATTGAGATGTGGAAAATGAGTGTTTTGGCTTTGCCCAAGGCTAGTTACAGGACATTTTGGAACCTGAGTATCCAGAAAAGGGTGTGAAGTCAGACAGGTAAGAGCTTCTGGTAGGTGCCTCAGTAGCTCAGGTTTGACACAGGTGCAAAAGCCCAAGAATGAACCAGACACTGTGTGCACTAAATGGCATTCGCAAGGTGTTGGGGGTGCTCCCGGTGAATTTGAGGTTCTTGAGGTCTCGCCAGAGAAAGAATTCGGTGAGAGACAAAGTGATAGGTAAGAAATGGATTTATTTAGAGAGATACACACTCCACAGAGTGTGGGCCCTCTCAGAAGGCAAGAGCGGCCCCGAAATACGGAGTGGTTAGTTTTTACGGGCTGGGTAATTTCATAGGCTAATGGGTGGGAGGATTAATCTAATTATTTCAGGGAAAGGGGTGGAGATTTCCAGGAATTGGGCCACCGCCCACTTTTTGGCCTTTTATGGTCAGCCTTGGAGCTGTCATGGCGCCTGTGGGTGTGTCATTTAGCTGATGTATTACAATGAGCGTACAATGAGGCTCAAGGTCCCCTGGAAGTCGGATCTTCCACCACCTTGGACCTAGTTGGTTCTAACCAGTTTTTGTCATGTCCTGTGACTATGCCATTCTTTTAGAGGTTGTGCCCTGCCCCTTTCCCTCCTGTTTCAGTGGGGGGTGGCTGCTGAGAAAGCTACAGAAATATAACATTTATTCAGAATTAGGATAGATTTAGCAAAGACTTCATGAATAAAACACAACCCCTGGTCCAGGGGAGCTCTGCCCATGAAGGGAGACAGACATGGTAGCAGGGAATTCTAAGTGGCTGGATGGCTGCAAGGGCCACACACTGTGTCCTGGGGTCGGGAGCCCTGAGCCAGCCTGTGGGGGTCTGGGTTGACTCTCCAGAGGTGGCAGCATCTGGATTGGGAGTTGAAGGGGAAGGAAGAGTTTGCTGAGAAGATTAACGTTTGCTGGAGAAAGACATCATGGGAATAAGGAACAGCACAGAGTAAGTGAGAACGTGTGTGTGCCCATGGTGTGTGTGTGTGTGTGTGTGTGTACCCATGGGAAGGCCAAGGAAGTGGGGAGAGAGGAAATGTTTCAACTGAGGACTTAGGGGTAGTTTAGCTTTGTTGTAGAGTATAGGGCACTATAAAGGTCACTCACTTACTTATCTCCCTCTGGTTCCAGAAGGGATTGCCCGGGGCTTATAAAGGTGTATCACCTGTAGTGCCCCAGTCTCTGAATACACAGTTATCACACGGCTGCCACGTGCAAAGCCCTGCTCTAGGGGCCAGGGACACAGAAGTGGACAAAACACATGAAAACCCCTGCCTGCGTGGGCCTACCTTTCATTCAAAAAACAGACAAGAATCAATACAAGTTAGTAAAATCTTGCATTGAGAGTCTAGACTGAGAAGCACTAAGAAGAAGAACAAAGTAGGACAAAGGACAGAAGATGTGAAAGATGGGCTGGGGCTGCTACTTTCAACCAGGTGGCCAGGGAAGCCTCCCGGAGTGACACTTAGAGTCAAGAGCTGACAGGGGTGATGCTGTGAAGTAGATGTCCTGGACATTAGATATGCAAATGAAAATCCAACCCCATGAGACCTGCAGTGCAGATTCTTTGACCAAAACAACCAGCTCTTCTCTGTGTGACAAACAGCGCTAAAACAGAGGGCAGTGAAGGGATTCACCTTGTTAGTTTTCCAAGCTTCCTGCCGTTGTCTGAAGGTCGCTGCTTCTCTTGGCCTCAGGCTGGTGGCCTTGACAGAAGGATGTACTCCTTCAAATCTCCGTGGTGCTCCGCACACCATGAGGAAAGCACTTTCTGACCCACAGAGCTTAATCTCCCCAGAGCCCACACGTGGCTCTCTCAGCCGGCTGAGCTGTTCCATCCGGAACAGTGCTGTCCAACTGGATGCTCTAGGATGGGGGGGCGGGGTTCTGTATCTGGGCCGAGTGCTACAAATACAGCTGGTGTGATTGAGGATCTAGACTTTTAATCAAATTTAAGTTGAAAGAATTAAAATGGAAATAACTACGTGAGGCTAGTGGCTAGTGTATTGGACAGTGCATGTCTGGAGTAACACCCCAGGAGGCCTGGGGGTGGAGCTCAGGTGTGCTCATCCAAGGTGAGATTGGTAACTCCAAGTCTCACCCTTGGCAAGGGCTTCCCACCAGGTAAGATATTCTTCTTAGTGTGTAGCTACTTAATAACACACACACGCACACACACACACACACACACACACACACGTCCCTCTAGAACAAAAAATAATTTCTGGACCATTTGCAGTCTACACCCTTAAGACGAAGGCTCCACACCCACAGGGGAGTGGACAGTCAGAGTTCATTTACTCATTCTCTCTTCTTCTTCACATTGTGCTTACTAGGTCTCTTAATGTCTTCTTAATGATCTCTCCCTTGGCCATAGCAAGGCCAACAGGAGTTTTGAGGCATATCTTTGGCTGCCTTTGGGGATGGGAAGTTGGGCGGGTTAAAATAATAGTGTAGCCTCTGTTGAAAAGGAGCAAAGAAGAAAGGTAAGGGCCAGGAAAAACCAAGCCAGGAATAGGACCCCAAATGCAAGCCATGGTGATGAACGTACTCTGTGGTTGTACCACAGAATTCACTGCCTGTAGCCTGGGTATCTCTATGAGAGGGGAGCCTGCGCTGCTGCGTAGTATGAGAGGAAGGAGAGTATAGTGGTTAGAAGCACAACCTTTACACAGAACCTGTGTCACTCCAGTATCAAATGAGCACACTTGGGCACAGACTATGGTTTCTAAATACCATTCTCTACCAAGAGGAAGCAGGGCTCCTTGGAGTAATGGGAATGCAACGACTGGGGCAGGGAAAATACAAGATGAACCTGGAACATCTTGTGCTACAGAGAGAGTGTCCAAAGAATAATAAGGACAAG